>NW_027473354.1:665000-1022500 GCF_050947335.1 Megachile rotundata
ATATCGGTTACGCGCTGGATTCCTAAGCCTCCATTATCGGAGTATATTATTCCATCAGTTGTCGATTGATGGAGGTGTAAGATATTTTTAACTATCTGTTTTATTTTGTGGTCTATTTCCTCTAATGTTTTTAATGGCGGTGGATTTGACACCCACTTGTGAATATATCGAGGTAGGAGGTAAGTTCGAATTAAATTGATTTTTTGATAGGGTTTTAGTTTCATACTATTTACATTGGTAGCCGCTGTTATAACCTCATTAGCTTGAGCACGCTCGAGTCCTTTCCATGGATTTAAATATATACCTAAATATTTTACTAATTCGTCCGGGCTTACTTCTGGTATTTTATTTCTATCTAATTCTAAATTCGGGTCTTGTAAAAACCAGGTTTTATTTTTTTGTACAATTTGAAACGTTGCGTTGTTAATTGTAAAAATGCTTCTCTTTTATTTTTGGCTATTAGAATAATATCATCCGCAAAGGCTAAAATCGAAATATTTTCTCCATTTAAATTGATACCCTCCGTCGTTTCATTAATATTAACAATTAACGGTTCCACAATTAGGTTAAAAAGGAGTGGGGATAAAGGATCTCCTTGTTTTACACCCCGTTTTAAAATTAACTTAAGATTACTGCCGCGGTAGTCCGTTTTTAATTGAGTTTGGCAGCCATCGTACATAGTTGTAATATAGTCGGCAACTTCTATGGGTATTCCCTTTAATTTTAAGCCGTCACTAATAGCAGTATGGGGAATTGTATCAAACGCTTTTGAAATATCTATGATTGTTGTTATTCCACCTCCTTTCTTTTTCATCTCTTTAATAGTCATGTCTAAAATTGATATATTATATTTGCAACCATCTTCATTAGTAAAACCTTTCTGCCTATTGTACTGGACTATCTTATTGCGCAACCTACTATCTAACATTGAAGAATAAAGTCTGCTTAGTAAAGATCCAATAGTAATAGGTCTCCAATTCTTTACGTCTTTGTTATCTTTTCCTGGCTTTGGTATAAGGGTTGTTCTATTTATTTTCCATTGTTTCGGATATATTCTTTTCATCATTATAAAATTTAAAATTTGAGCCAGCATATGAACAGCCCCTTCCTTACGGAGGTGGATTTTTTTAATGCCATCTACGCCAGCTGCTTTATCGGATTTTATTTTCTTTAATTTCATTATTAGTTCCTCCTCAGTTATCGGTGTGAAAATTTCTTTTGTTAATATATATTCGTTACTCATTCTTCCGATTTTCGGCAGTCCAGACGTAGAGACTACTCTACCCCATAAATTAGTATAAACGCGTTCTATTTCAGCTTTCTCAGGTAAGTCTATTTTATCTCCTGCCATTTTCGGCGTTCCGGCAACCGCCAAATCTATTAATTTTCGCGGACATTTTTTATAGATTTCTTGATATCGAGAGTATACAAAACTTTTATTTCTTGCATGCCTTCATATTTTTTTATATGCGCTTTTATCATTTTCAGAATTTTTAGAATTTTTACTGTTTTTATTTGTCTTTTTATCCGCGTTTAGATTCTCTCCATCATTATCGTCACCTTTTAATCTTTCAGTATATTTTAATATAATACTGTCGATATCTATCAGGCTATCATTTTCCCCTCTAGTCCATTCTTGAACCTTTTCCTCTAAATCTTTAAAAACATTCTCTTTATCCAACGAAAAAGTTAAAATTTGTTTCAATATATATATATATATATTCAATATATATATATATATTCAATATATATATATATATATACTCCAACCACCAATTTAAATATATAAATATATCTATATATATTTATATATTTAAATTGGTGGTTGGAGTCAATGTCCGGTGGAGACTCGCACGAAATCAGGGTCAGATGGAAACACCTAAGCGTTCGTCAAGAGGATGAGTTGGGGCTCAAGATTTGCTCTGATGCCGGGCACCTGATTCCAACAGTACTGATCCGATCGTGTTATTCGCGACGCGAATAGTACAGTAACACACAGATTGACCTTGTCGAGCAACTCCGGAAAAGATAAATGGTGCCTGTATTATGAGATTCATGCACTTATTAAGAACAACCAGAAGATGTCGGCAGGCACAATATGTGAGCTGGGCGACACTTCGGTTACCCAATCTCAGTATGAACCTTTAACGCGATAACTGAGGCGCGAACTACTCGCGCCGCCGATAGATGGCGTGAACCGCGAGTCGCGGTTTCTCGCAGCGTAATCAGCTACCGATCGCGTATATATGGCAGCGCGAGATACCGAACGGCCGGAGAGCGCCCGGTACCGTCATAGCGAGCGAACCGACACCGAACATCGCTCTCCACCTATTTTTGGTTGTACCCTTAATTCCTCCGACAGGGGGCGGACACAGTACGAAGTGTGTTATCCGCAGGCTACTGCCCGCCGGTATTCCCTGTATTTCCCGGTCCAGTCGTCGCGGTGACGGTGCGAAACGGGGACATCCCCACCGCCAAGGAAACACTCGTGTGTCATCTGCGGGGTGTCCTTGGGTCCACGGTCTCCTGCCAGGGAAGGGCGGCGTGTGTTATCAGCAGCCGTTCCGACCTATAACCGGCAAAGTGTGGAACTCCGCTCCCAGTATTCCTACCTTCCCCCGCGGAACTTGTATAGCAAGCGTACCCGGACCTAGCGACTGTGTAATTCCCGGTAACCGCGGGCTCACCGTGAGCCCACCGGTGTTACAAACCTTATTCGAACAAATTCACCTCCAAACAGAGTGAAAGCAGTGCCACACGGTCGTGTCCACCTCTTCACAAAGGTATTTGAGAAATATCAAGGAGTAGCGACAGAGTACTTTCGTAGCTGGGCGGTACTCTGGTTAATCAAACGAGTCTGTGAGCTGTGCCCCGTTCAAGTATGGCAGAAATCACCCAATTCCACACCGATGAGACTACCTCTCGCAAGGGCACACAGGTACAATTAGAAGATACGGCGGGACACTTTACGTGGGCCGAGCGACACTTCAATTGCCTGTATGAGCCTGAGAGCTGTACCACGCTAAAATGTACAATGAAATGATCTCAGTCGCTATCCACAACTGTGGGAATATGGTCAAAATTTACTAAAGAGAATTAACGTCCTATCAACAGTTAGTTACCACCTCTTTACTGAATGAATTTAGAAATAACCGTTTCAATTATTCGCTTTAATACAAATTTATATTTACGTTTTGACTACTACGCTGTACACGACCGAACAATTGTTACAAAATCGAATTCTGACTGTGCCACCGTTCGGCTTGAACGATCGACTCCTCGGTTTGAGGCGTTTACGCGTCGTGGATAAATTGTCGGTTTGACGAATTTATCAGGTCAGTTTGACCTTACGATCGCGTACCGTGTTTCGCAGAAAAGATATTTAGTGAACCGATCCGATTCTCTTCCAGACGTAGAGTGTCGAATTTGATCCTCGTATCGACCTCCTTCGATCGCTATCGAGTGGCGATCGATGCGCACGCATAATTAGTGAAAGTGGGTTAAATATTCTACCGGTAACCCCTTGAAATAATGATCACGACGTGTGCTCGGAGTAGGGATACTCCATACCACGGCTATACATGAGCAGATATATACGGTGTGCTTATGTCATGTAACCAGCACGGTTACAAACGTTTGCGAATGGTCGGAAGTCAGTAATCCTTTTAGCAGATAAATTTCCCATGATATAATCGGTTGATGGTGGCTGCGCTCGACAGCACCTGACACAAGTTTTAACTATCCTCCATACCTGACTTCGACCGTCTACAGGTCAGTAGCGGCGCCTCAATGCATAAAGTGTTGCCTGTGTACCTGCGTGTAATTGGATTCTATGTTCGTTCTCAATGATCAATTTGGTTATCCGTGACTTTGGAAGTAAGATTGGATGTTTTCGGTTAAAGGGAATCAACGAATGTTTTAATCTGTCCCCAATCTGTAGTATTCCATCGTGATCTAATAAGGGGCTTAATTGTTGAGCCTTGCCTGTTAATTTCTGAGGTTGTCCATTTTTAATAAAACGAAGCTCGTTTAAAAAATATTGTTGCTGTAATAACTTGATAGTGTGCTTGGTTGAGTTCAATAACAATAAGGGAACCTCGGTTAGTATTGTTCCGTTTCCAACGTAAACAGAGAGCGACAATCCTTATTGTTCTTGTCCAAGATGAGAACCGTTCTAAAATTGATGTGTCCGTATGTGTCTCTTTGTTCAGGGATTGTATTATCAGGGGTAAATTCCCAAGATGGCCAAAACGTTCCGTTTTCAATAAGCCATGTTGGTCTAGAACGCCAAACAGAATTATATAAAAACTCTTCTGGAGTTTGACCTCTTGACAGAAGGTCTGCTGGATTGTCTGTTAATGAAACGTGTCGCCAATCTGAGATACTAATTTGAATTTCAGACACTCGGTTCGCAACAAAAGTTTTCAGAATATGAGGAGATGTCCGCAACCAATGCAGTACAATCATTGAATCTGTCCACAAAATTGTACGGTTAATCTTTACATGCAAAGCTTTCTGGACTATGGAGATCAATCTCGTCAAGAGAGCTGCTGCGCAAAGCTCGAGACGAGGTATCGTTTGATTTCGCCACTAGCAGACTTGTTTCAATGCGACCGCGCATATCCGTAGAATGAATGTAAATACACGCGCCATAAGCGTATTCACTGGCGTCGCAAAATCCCAGCAAATCAATTGTCATGGAATCGTTAATAATTGTTTTTCGTAGAAATATAGCATTGTTTAGCAAAGGCAATTGGGTGTAGAACTGTATCCATTCCGTGAATATGTGTATCGGCAAGAATTCGTCCCAGTCAACTTTCAAAGTCCAAATTTTTTGCAACAAAATCTTTGCTATGACAATGACTGGCCCTAGCAGACCCAACGGATCATAAATCTTTGCAATTTCTGAGCTGATAATACGTTTAGTTATACGGGATGTAGAATTAGAAATTTTGACTGAATACATGACCGAATCCTCTTCAGAATTCCAGACAACGCCGAGTGTTTTGATCGTAGAGGATTCCCCGAGATATAATTTCTTGTTAATGTCTTGTGTTGATAAATCCTACAAGAGAGACCTTTCATTTGAAGCCCATTGTCGAATGTTCAAACCAGCTGTTGATAATAGTTGAGTGATATGGTTGCGCAACTGAAGTGCCTCGTTTAATGTGTCAGTGCCAGTGAGTAAATCATCGACATGAAAATCTCTTGTTAAAACTTCTGAAGCTACTGGAAACCGCGATTTCTCGACCTTAGCTAGCTGAGATAAAGAACGGATCGCAAGATACGGTGCTGCAGACAGACCAAATGTGACGGTGTTCAATTCGAAAGTTTTTATTTAGTTAGTTCTATTTCGCCAGAGAATCCGTTGATATTTTCTATCTTCTGGGCGTACGAGAAATTGTCTATACATCTTTTCAATGTCTCCCGTTAAGACGAACCGATGACATCGAAACCTGAGCAAAATGTATAATAGATCGTCTTGGATTTTAGAGCCAATATGCAATGTTGAGGGATATGCCTGATGTGGTTGGTGCAGAGCCATCGAACACTACTCGCAATTTAGTAGTGTCGCTGGTGTTTTTGATCACTCCGTGATGAGGTAAATAATACCCTTCGCTCGTTTCTTGCTCGTTTGTTACCGGAGACATATGTCCTAATGTAAGATATTCTTGAATGACAGCGCTATAATTGTCATGTAAATTCTTGTCATGGCACAATTTCCGTTCTAATGAAATGAATCTTCTAAGAGCTCTTGTCTTCGATTCTCCCAATTGTAAAACGTTGTCTTTAAATGGAAGTGCTACCACGTACCGACCTTGAGCATTACGGACTGTATGAATACGAAAATGCTCTTCACACGCCATTTCAGTCTGTGACAAATGTTTTAATTGTGGTCCTTCCTCTATCTCCCAAAAATGATTAAGGTCAATTTGTAGTTTGGAACTTTCATGACACGACGTACTTCGGACATGCTGAACGGTCGGTGCACTTCCCCCGATGACCCATCCGAGCCAAGTTTTTTGAAGATATAAATTTGGGTTCTCAGCTGCTGATAAATTGATCTGTCAGTCACTTAATAATGACAAAGATGCTCCAGCGGCTAACAATAAGTCGACCGGGGTTGGACGATGAAAATTTGGATCAGCCAATTTTAAGTTTTTGGGAATATTTATTAATGCCCGATCAGTAGGCTGATCTGGAATTAAAGATGAAATTTTTGGAAGGATCAAAAAAGTCAAAGTGCGTTTGTATTCAGTAATCCTGGATTGAATTGTTGCAACTATTGAATGTTTCAATAATGTGGACATTGAGTCAAGAACGCTGATGGAAATGGAGCATGTGTTTTGGGCAATACCCAGTCTTTTTGCGAGATTTTCTGAGATGAAATTGGTAGACACACAAGTATCAATCAATGTCCGAGCCAAAATTGGCTGATTAGTTTGGTCGAAAATATGTATTTGGGCAGTCACGAGAAGTTCATTGGTTATTGTATTCACGATAAAAACGTTATGATTCCTTGCGTTATTGAATAATTTGAAACGGTCTAGTCATACTGACGAAGATTCTGGGATTGCCGCTCTTGACGTTCTGGATTCTGGGACAGAAGTAGACATTGATGGTCTTGTGATAACGGAATTTTGTGCCTCATTGTTTTGATGCAGCAAGGTATGATGCTGTCGATTACAAACACGGCAAGACCCTTTAAAACAATCTACGAATGAGTGATTTCTATTTAAGCAATTTGTACACAATGACGTTTTCTTTATAATAGCCCACCTCCTCTGAACAGGTAAATTCCGAAAATTTTTGCAAGCCCAGAGGACGTGCTCACTATTACAATTGCAACATCGAATGGGAAATCTTCCAAATTTATTTTCCTTTGCCTGTTCGTGATAAGGGTGAGTGCGATTACCCTTTGAGGTTAAGAATGCATGACTTTTTAAAGGACGTTATTTCAGAATTCGAGGAGTTTCTCCAACATGCTTGTCTGAATGGTTTGATGTAATTAGTGTTTTTGAGGAAGCAGCTGGTACACAACTTGCACGTCTTTCTAAAAATGCGAGCAAGTCAACATAGGATGGCATTTTTTTTTTGTCTTTTAGGATCAACTCCCAATGCCATACTGTATCGGAATTAAGTTTCGACAATATAATGGATACTATGATACTATTCCACTCTGAAACCTTTTCGCCTAAATTAGTCAGAGCCCTAAGATGTTGATTTACAGAATCAACCAAGTCACCAAGTGCTTCAGCGGTGTCCTTTACAAGCTTGGGAATTTCTCGTAATGCATCACAATGCCCTAACACGATCTGACGAGTACATTCGAACTTTTCCTTTAAAATTTCTATTGCGCTCATATAATTTGCATCAGTAGTGCCAGGAGCTTGAATGCATGCTGCAGCCTTTCCTGTGAGAGTTGACCGTAAATACTGCAATTTCTGGACTGGCGTCAGGTCCTCGTTGCGATCAATTATTGACGAAAATAAATAAAAGAACGAAGCCCATTTCTCAATAGTACCGTCGAATACAGGTAACCGCATCTCAGGTAATTTTATGGCCATAGGGGCAGGTACGGTTGTCGCGGGTGAAGCGTTTACGACACGGGTTGAAGGATCGACAATTAGCGATTCGAGGTTTATCGACCAAGGGAATATTACCGGTTTTAACCACTTGCGGTGTAAAGAAATTCTCGGTTGCGCGTGCCAGAACAGTCGAGCGGAAATCACTTCGCGGCGCGCTCAGGCAGCGTTCGGCGGGTGGGTTCGAGAAGAGAATAAAAAGAGGCAGAAGGATAAAATGTGTATCAATACTAAATTTATTTATTAATAATCTTGTAAAGAATTTCATTCAACAGTGGACGTGCCATGCACGTCATTGATTTTTCTGTAACAATCGCCCGACGACGTGCGTAGCACGTCTTTCCACCGCAAGTAGTTAAGAACAACATTTCGAGTCTTGACTCGAACAACATTTAGGAGAAGAGCGGGTGGCGACGGGTGGTGAGGAGGCACCCGGAGCTGCGGGTGGACCGCCCTTACGAGCGGCCACCCCGCCGCCGAGGGACCTTCTCCCCGATCCTCCGCGTTCCGCTCAGACCGGTTATATTCCGTCTCGTTTCTCGACGGGGACAATCCCGCGACGCGCGAGTGACCCCCACTTCCGCCCCGACGTCTTAGGCGCTACTCGGGTCGCACAGGCAACCGACTTACCGACATGACAACCACTGAAGCGTACCGAAGGAAGGGGAACCGTTACCGATACCGACTCTCGCGTACCGCCGGCTGACGTACCGATAGAAAAACGATCACAACGTACCGAAACCTCGTTGAACGATTCGATTCCGAACATTAGCCAGTATGAGCCACCGTGGATAAGGGCTTCCCGTCAATCACGATCCGAAGGGATCCCTAGATCAAATATCCGTCATGGAGGATAACGTTCCACGTAGTGCCTCGGGGTTCGGGGCACGAATACCGGCAACAGTGGGACATAATACCGTTCTAAATACCGCTGTCTTAGATTTAATATGAAAATGTAATATTCGCTTTTCCGGAGCGAGGGGGGAGGATCCCGAGGTGTTCCTAACACAGATCGAGGAATGTCGCGCCTATGCAGCCACTCCCGATGACGAATTATTAAAATGTATTCCGTTTGTTCTAACTGGTATCGCGGCCGAGTGGGCGAGATTTCGGGACGAGAATTGGACCACGCGGGAGGAATTCAAAGACGCTTATCGGGCGCGATTTATCGACCACGAGCTGCAAAGCGCTTTACGGCGCGAGATCGCGAATCGAACCCAAGGAGAACACGAAAGAGTTGTCGATTTTATTACCTGTATGCGCGCGTTACTGGATCGTTTACGACCACCATGGCCTCTGAAAGACCAATTAACGTGTACGTATGAACATATGGTTTCGCGATTACAGCAAGCCATGTCCCGAAGAGTATATACCGATTTCGCGAGTTTGACTCTCGCGGCGAGATCCGCGGAGTAGACGCAGAGCGTCATGAGAGCCTATAGACTTCCTCCACCCCCGGAACGATCGTTGTATGCTGCACTGGCGTGTCCGAGTTCTCGCGCCGCGACGAGATATAATCCCGTATATACCGCGTGGGAGGAAGACCCTGCGCCGATGACTTCCGGCGCGCATACAGATTCGTATATGAATCGTCCCGAATACCGTGAAATTCCGTACCGGAACCAGAGTAGGCCGCATCTCCATAGCCGAAATTCCAACAAAGTAAGCCAACGCGTGAAAAACACAATGCCCGTCGCCAGGCATCTTCAATACCTTATTAACGTCACATTCACACACCAAACTTTCACTCCGAGCCGCACGCAGTCCCCGAACACTCAATGCCGACATTGTGGAACACCGTATATGAAAGTTGTTAATAGAACGCTTCCGCTGAACATTAAATATACGCGCATTGAACTTTGGCACATCAAACTTCGCGCTCACGTTCAAGTTCGGAAAATCAAACTTCGCCCCAACAATCACTTCCGATTTATCTACGTCAAACTTTCGCCGAACATGATCCACTACCTCAGTTAACACTCCATTCACCGTCGACACCTTTACACTATCAACACAAACCGATCGAACCAAATCAGCATCTGCTTCAAACTCTCCTCGCACGTCCACCAATTCCGAAATTTCGATACACTTCACACTATCGAAAAAGGCCATATCCAGAGTAGAAGAATTCTCCACCTTGGCCATCCCGTCAACCAAACCATTCCAAATTTCCTTCAAATTTTCTAATAAAGACACCTCAGCAATCTTCTTAGACAAACATCTCACCACGTCCGAAAAACCAACCCGTCGCATAGACCGCTTACGCTTCTCATCAGCAACAAATCTCTCTATCGTCTTCCCCGTGGCGTAACGCTCCCTATACGCAATACAATAAACCGCCACAATCACATCCAAAAGATCTACAGATGGAACGCGATTAATTGCTCGGATGTCACTACCATTAATGGTCATTCGCGTATTGAAAGTCAACGCCGCCGAGAAAATTTCATTCATACTAAAAGACTTGTCTCCCGAACGTAAACAGTGCCCATACAATAATTCAAAAAAATCTACGATGTATTTCAATGAATTTTCGAATAGAAGAAAGAATTTTATCTTTACCTATAAATTTACTTTCCGAAAAGAAACTATCACAATACTCCCACGTAGCTATAATAATCGTCTCCCTCGAATTTAACCAGTAATTACATCTAAAATCACCAGTAAGTGACTTAGGCGGGTACCGACAATAAACATACTTAATGAACAAATTACCACACCGATAATCCATTGACTCGACCACATACACACGCCCCTCCGGGGAAACCACAACCCGTTCAGCAATAATCTGCATATAGTTGGCCAAATCGTGAGTATAACATAATGAAGAATCATCCACGAAAGAAAAGGTAATCCTCCCATCCCGTTGAACAAAATTAAACTTTTGATTCGTCACCACTCCCTGATTTTTATATAAAATAGATGGATCAAAATTTGTTACACTCCAAACCACATCAAACTTATGCTTATCAAAAATGCGACCCAACTTCCGCATGGAAATATACTGCGAGTGCAACATTATACCATACATTGCCGTCACATCGCACTCTTGAGCCGGCGACCTACATCTGTACAACCTATCGGGCTGAACCCCAATATAATCTTCCGCTGTTTTCAAACCTATAACTCCACCACGAACCATATGTCGCAATTGTGCTGCACGATAAATCTCTCGCGCAGAGTCACGCAAATCCAAAATTGGAGTACAACAATGAATATTATACCTTCCCTGCTTAATGTGACGCAAATAATTCCCCCCGATATAAACTAAAAATACGTCTTTCTCGTTATCCAAACGTAAAATATCAGAAGAGTAACGAATACGCTTTAAAATCAACGCCTCACAACAATTCCGCGTCACAGCAGACATGGCGTGAGGGTGATTCTGCTTCCCGGTGACCAAAACATTTAATTCTTTAAAACTCTTCTGAAGCGCTGCTATCTCCATCGGATTCAATTCATAAGATACATCAAATGTATTCTTCCGCATAAACTTACCCGTAACCAACGGCTCAAACATATTTTACACCTCACTAGTCGGCTCCTTCAAACAATCAGTCATTCTCTTACGTGAAGTGGCAACCATCGCGTTTTCCAAATCCAAACCACCAATCTCACACAATGGGCCACCCCCTGGTTCACGCGAATGACTTCGTCATCATTCGTCACCGTACCACCCATCCTAGCCGTGCTAAACATACACGAAACTATTACCTCCGAAAATAACACCGGACTTCCTCGTCCTACGTGATACATACCCCTATTAACTAACTTAACATTAGGAACAAAGAAATCAAAACTAACAAACTTAAATAAGTAACCGACAACTGACCTAGCTAGCGGATACCTTCCAAACTTTGCCTTAATCTTAGCCAAATCAAACTGTTTCCGGTCGTCAACAAGAACGTTGTAACTTGCGAATAACCGCAAATAACAACAACCACGTTCGTACATCCTGGTCAACTTCGAGTAAACGAAACAAACCAAAACAGATCGTCAAATAATTGATAATCAACGCCTCCCTTGAAATTCCCAATGAAAGTCTTAAGCACAACTTTCCAGAATAATCTGAAAGCACAATGAATTCCTCTAAATAATTAGACGAAATCTCGGACATAAACAACTTCCTGGCCTAACCAGAAAATTATTCGCGAACGCTCTCCAGAAGTGCAATACCCGACGGCGAGTTAATAACTTAGAAAAACAAGAAATATATATATATATACATGAGTGACTGGTGAGCTCTCGTTGATGTCTTAGTTCTTTCTGGGGCTGGGCATAGCACTCTCCTTATGGAGTTTCAGAGACAAGATCGTTTGAACGGGGAGCCTGCGTTAGCTGGCTGCTAGAATTACCCAACGATCGAGTATCCAAATGGCTGATACCCGCTGTCCAGTCAAAACTAAGAATCTTGTAGGCTCTTACCAGTTAAAACTGCTCAAATTCGTTGCTTCCTAAGAGGTCCGGCACGTAGTACTTCAAAGATTGTTCTGCGTTCGCAGCCGCTGCTGCACGCCCTTTTATACCCAGAGAATCATGGGTTTCTCCCGCTCAAAAAGTATTATTATTTTATTCCGCTTTATTAAGTGACAAATATATATTAGTTTGGTTAATAAAAATACGCTTTGATTTATTATTAATTAGTTTTTCACAAGTTTTCCCGTTAAATCGTATTTTTAATAATTTTTAGATACGCAAATTATAAGTGTTTCAATAGAAGAAATGAATCGCAAACAATACATAAAATAATAGCTAAAAATATAACGCAATTTATAATGACTGAATAATTAATAATATATATGATATAAACATTTAAATAATAATTTATAATAACTTTGTTTCGAAGTATATCTCCTGTCTCTTTCTAACTAACGCGCGCGCCATCGATCGATGATTTACTCTAAACAATGTTGCACCACGCGTGAGCTACCCCATCCCATTACCACGCGAATGGCTAATCTTTAATGCCTAATCTTTAACTATTCAAGATTAACAAAATGCTTATAACAACAAGTAATAGACATAATTCTATTACTAAGTTACCAGAAATGAAGTATTTAAAAATTGCACTGATATATGCAGTTGATACATGCAACTAAAAATTTATAAACTTGTAGCACAATTAAGATATATAGTCAAAATGTTCCATAATTATTTTTATATGAATTTAAAGTTGTCAAAGTTTTTCAAGTTAAAAGAAAAACAAACCTTGAAATATTTCTAAAGTGCGTTAGAAATGTTTTTAAATAAGTAATATCCATAGTTCTATAATTAGAATTAAAAAAATTTACAATTTAAAGAAAAAAAAAATATAAGTTCGGGTGGGATCGAACCCGCGTCAAAAAAAGTATGCAGCGGTTTACGAGTCAGACGCCATAACCGCTGCGCCACCGATGTTGTTGAAAGCCCTTCAAACATTTAAGTATATAAAGAATGTATCATAAAACTAATTAATTAAGTTAATTGCATTGTTGTAATCCATAGATCAATTGTGTGAACGTGAATCCTCTTAAAATTACTTAATGCATCTTTTATGGAAAAATGGCATAAAAATTCAAAGCAGAAGTTAGTTTTTCGCGCGAAAAAATCAGTTTTTGATTTTTTTAACTACGGCGCACCTCACCGAAAAATCTGAAAGAATTAGAAAATAATAGTTGTACTAATACCTAACTACCACATTAATATAAAAGTAGTGCTCCGACATCTTCACTAAAAAATCGCATTTTTTCGGATTTTTTTTCGGTTTTTGATTTTTCACGACTACAGTTTGCGATCAAAAAATCTGAAAAAATTCTCTAAGATGCGCTATCTGGACCTCAGTGTTTCAGAATTTTTTCAGAATTTTTGTACGAAATTAAATAGGCAAAAAGGGCCAAAAACCGGAATTTCGTTTTTTCCCTTTTACTACCCCCACGGATGAGATAGGGGGTTGAAACTTGGTGTGAGATGTTTTTTTGGGATATGCTACCGACTGACGAGTTGGGTCTCAAATTCGACTCAAGGGCACATTTGACCACCTTATCCGGCTATACCCTTTCTCTATAAAGCGTCGATAATATCCCGCAAGTCCGAAAAATTCCCGAACGTTTTTGGTTGTCTTAGGACGTGGAAATTCGCGAGCGGCAGCTTTCACCTTCTCGAGACAGGGTTTAACACCTTGGTCGCTAATCACGTGGCCCAAGTAGGCCACCTCCTTTCGAAAAAAACAGCACTGCCCTGGTTGCAATTTGAGATTTGCCGTTCGTAGTCGGTCGGCGAGTCGCCGGAATTTAGCTGCATGCTCCGTCAGGGAACTTGCGTAGAGAACGATGTCGTCAATGTAAATGAATAATTCTGTCCCCTGAAGCCCTTGCAAAGCAACGTCCATGAGCCTTTGGAACGTTGCTGGGAAGTTTCGTAACCTAATGGGCATTCGTTGAAACTGATAATGGCCGAATGGGGTGGAAAAGGCCGTTTTTGGGGCATCCCTGGCACTCATACCTATCTTTTTTTTTTTTTTGGTTTAGGAAGACAGAAATCCTATTACGGACACCTGGGAAGATAGCCCAGGTAGTGTGGAAAGACTCACGCTTCCGGCGCCCCTAGAAGAGGGGCGGTTTCCAGGCATACCCACTAAAACTGTCTCCCGCCCCCGCCACAAGAGCGGGGGGTGGCGGCAATCCGTCAGGCTTCCCTACCGGTTAGGCATAGTCCCCCTGATCTAGGCCATCGCTCGCAGTTGTGGAAGAAAGACTACTAGTCCCCCCCCCCCCCCCCCTCGCGTATGTGTTCCGTATGTATTCGATGTAACTTTCATCTAACAGCTTTCTATTATACCGACGTTATACAAACATTATACCGACGCGGTATCGATACATATGTTTACGACGACGATCGGCCGTCACACTCGAAGCTTTTGCTCACGCTTTCGCGCGCCCGGTTTATGCGCGCTCTCACTGGTCAGTGTTTTTTGCTAATAACTCGAAAATGGAGCCTCAACCAATATTTTGGCAAAGGAAAAAGTTGTTCAGAATCGGCCCACCCACCACCCCTTTTCGGGACCTATACTAATTGCGGGACACCCTGTATATAGATTATAAATGATTAATTAGGATAGAGAAACTTGATAGATCTTGATATAATAGTAATAATAGAAATAATAGAATTTAACAAATTAAACAATGTGTAATAGAGAACCTTGAATTTACGATATAAAATTCGCTGGTTAATACTTTATATTGGACCGTATCTAATTCCGATCTCTGATAAAGTTAACTTCGCTTTTATACGTATTCGATTCTCGTGTTCGAAGCTATCGCAATGACAAAATTTATCTCAATTTGTACGATTGATTTGTATAAATGTTCTTTGACGAAATTAGTTAATATTAGCGCTTTATAATCTACCGATGCGAGGAATTCGACCTAAGTGAGATTCTCTAAACGCACCTAAATACGCTTTCGCATAAATTAGACAGATTTATCTACTATCTAAAGCGGTGTAATCGATTACGGAAATGACGCTAAGTGAGAACAGTATTCTTTTATTAATTCAAATGACCAAAATTTATCTGAATCTGAGGAACTACTATTCGGAACAATTACTCTTATGATTTGACTCGACAACTAAATGGTTCATGACCCTTTTAGCCAAAACGAATACTGACATCCGAAACCAGATCGCTTAATTGGGGAGCTCTGCGATAGCCAGCTACTAAAACGACCCAACGATACCAGAATCAGGTGAACAATGTAAGTTCGACAGGGTAGCAAATCAATTGACTCTAATTGTAAAATCGTAATTGCTGAACTGCCACCCAAAAGACACGGGTTTCAAAGACCAAGCCGCTCAAATGGGGAGCCTGCTATTCGCTGGCTACTAAACTACCCAGAGCGATCTCCGAGAATCTGATGGCGCGTTAACAATTCGACCAAAAATCAAATATGAGTAGCTGAGAGCTATCGTTTCGATATTTTAGCCTTTCTTGGTGCTAAGTATAGCTCTCTCCTGACGGGGTTTCAGATACGAGATCGTTTGAATGGGGAGCTCTGCGTTAGCCAGCTACTAAAACGACCCACGACCAAGTATCGAAATGGCGTATACTCGCTTGACCAATCAAGTATCAAGATTCGTTGCGGCTCTTAGCAGCGGAAATTGTTCTGAGTTCTTATTCTTATCAATGATACTTCTATCGTGCTCGACTGCGAAAACTGTTCTGATTTTAGACGGGTTTCGCTCGCCCTTTTATACACGCAGGTTCGCCGAATTCCTGGAATTTCTGTGACGTCAGAATATATAAATTTTCATATAACTTCGTTATTATACATTAATTATAAAATCGAGCGTTTTAATTATATTTTAAATGTCGCTCTTTAATTTCGGGCTAACAATTTGATATTAAAATAGTAGTATAACGGTGTTTTAGCGAAAAATACATTTTCTATCCTTTTCTAATTAACTGCGTACGAATTCTATGAGAGCTGAATATATTCCGATTTACAGCTTTTTAATTGAAGGAAATAATTGTGGTTCCGGCCATGAATAGTTTAGTAATGACTGATTTTACGTATATAATTTGATTTAGTTAATTAAGTAATTTAATGTTTGATAATGCCGTAAATAGAAATAGTATCGCTATCCTTTTCTAGGATTAGCGCTGATCTCAAGGATTTCGGGCGAGTATCGCGGCACGTAGGCACATCATAGCGTAACGGAAATTTCTTATACGAAACTATTTATTAGAAAAATAAAATAAAATAATACATAATCTTGTTTTAACGATTCAAACCTAATGTTCAATTATTTTTATGGAAGCTATTACCGACTTTAAATCAAAATTATAAGATAATTAATATAAATGAAAATATATACAATATATATATATATATATTTTGATTACCGACTGTCGAATTTGGTAGATCGATAAGCGATACGTAACATACTGTCGGTAATTTGGCAACTACTGTCGGTAATTAATTATTCTAATAGGTGGGCAGAAGATTGTCGCGATGATGAAGGAAAAAAAAAATTCTTCCCAGGGACGTTACACCTTCCTCCTCATTGAAGTCTCTTGTCCTCAAGAGACTTTTTGGCTGGTTGCTCGTCTGGAGGTGCATTTTCGGCACTTGCAGGTTCGGGCGTCGTTCCGGGGTGAAACTGCACCTCGTCCAAATAACCACAAAATTTTCCAACCTTCACCTCGTGGATCTCCGTGTTTAATATTTTTGTACGTCTCGAACGAAGGATTGGGCGTGTCGATTTTCGTTAACCTCCACTCGTTAGTGGGTTTCTTCTGATTGAATTGTATTCTTAATTATGTGTATGCGGAATATGTGTATGCGTAATTATTTTACCTGGCCTAGATTTTTCTGTATCTTTGACATCAGATTCCTTGCCACGGCTTTCCTTCCTGCTCGGCGTGCCATATTGCTTGTAACGTGCTTCGTTGTCTATTATTATGGGATTTATTGTGGCGTGATCAATCATTGCGCGATTAATTACGGCGTCGATGATTGTCGCGGTTACGTAACGGCTTGCGCTAGTTTTTAGAATTTATGATTATTTCTTTCTTAGCGGAAGGGGTGCTGTTAATAATATTATATACTGTTTATCATTAATAACCCAAAAGTTTATTTAATAATTTTTTTTTTTAGAAGTAATGAGAGAAATAGAAGTGTATATTTCGTATTTAATAAGTGTTTAAGTTTATTTGCGCGGTTCCTGATGTCGCATTTTCGAGTTCGGTGATGCGAAAGGTATCCTCGGTGTTTAATGGTACTCCGGCTTCGAACGCTTCCTCATCTTCATTGTCCATTTGGAGTATTTTGTTGGTGCACTCGGAACAGGCTATAGCTGGCATTGTATGTGCCAGCCTCTTCTTGCACCTGAGGCAACGGGTTTTCCCCAGGGCGTGGTCTCTCTTGATGTAAAAGTGCGATCCTGTGCGCAATTATTTATTCGTTTAATTATTTATTGAATTATAAAAGTAAAATGAAATCCGGATCCTTGCCTGCGCTCCACCACTACCTTTTCGCTTCGGAGTGGGTGGGTACCATGCAGAGTAAGCATAGTCTCCCCAAAGTGGGGTTGAATTTGTATGAAAATACCAAACCGATGTCTTTCATGCAGAGTGCAGTCGTCAGCTGGTGGTTTTGTCTTCCAACGTCCATTTTGTACGGGTCTCGAGTGATCCTTTCTTTTCGCGTTTCTTTCTTTGTGGCTATTCCTCCGGATGGCACACTTACTACTGACTACTTGTTCGTACGGCTACGCCCTTTCGCACGTATTCATCTTCCTGTCGATTTCCAATTATTCGTTTGTAAATGGGCCCGTTTAACTCGATCCTTATATACAATTCTCCTTTTGTTCCTTCGATCTATTTGTAACTCTATGTTATTGTCTCCTATGATACGTGTAATCTTGTAAGGGCCTGAGTATTCCTTCTTGAGTTTATTCTTCCGTGCCGGATTAAGGAGGAATACGTCCTCGCCGGTCTCATAACTGATCGGGCGGATCTTCTTGTCGTAGTAGTGTTTCTGTCGGTGTTTCGCCTGTTCGAGATTATTCCGTGCGGTTTTTCGAAAATTGTGTAGTTTTGTGATAAGATCATCGACGTAGTCCGGATAAGTGCATATTGCATCTTCTGTTGGAAAATTCGACGGTTGTCGTGCTTTCCTACCGAATACTAACTCGTGAGGAGTAAATCTTGTACCTTCGTGGAGACTGGTGTTGTAGGAAAACATCGCTTGCGGTAACCATTCATCCCATTGTTTTTCTACTGTGAGAAAGTGTTTTAGATATTCTATTAATACTTGGTGGCTTCTTTCTAGGGATCCATTTGACTGCGGATGGAAAGACGACGTTCTGTATGCCCGTATGTGGAATATTTTTGCTAACTTCTTCATTAAAGCGCTCATGAAACATGCCCCTTGGTGAGTTAAAATCGCCTTTGGAGAGCCAAATATGCAAATAAAGTACTCAGTGAATGCTTTCGCTACGTCTTCTGCGGTCATCGAGGCGATGGGTGCTGCTACTGAATATTTGGTTAAATTATCTTGGATGGTCAATATATAGCTGCATCCTCTTGAGGTTAATGGTAAGGGTCCTAATATATCCATCGAGATTTTATCGAATGCATCTAGAGGAGTATCCGTAATTACCATAGGTTCTTTATTTTTTACGCGAACTAATTTGTTTCTTTGATAGTTTATACTGGTTTTTACAAAATCGGCTATCTCTCTCTTCATATTCTTCCAATAATAACTATCTCTGACGCGATGGTAAGTTTTTCTTATTCCTTTATGCCCCCCGGTGGGTGTTATATGATTTTCTTGAATTATAGGGATTCTTTCCCCGAACGATGGAGTCTTAATATCCCCGGTGCAGATGGTGATACGTATAGGCATGTCAGCAAAAGTTAAGTGTATTAATTTTTTAAGATTTTTGTTATCTGGTAAGCTAAGGTCACTAATTTTATTTTTTCGGAGGAGTAACGCGAGTTTCTTAAGGGTCTGAGGTAATTCCTTTTTTGATATGATAGTTACGCCGAATATCCATTGCTTCTTCAATTTAAATTGAATTATCTCCTTTTCAGGTGCTGGTTTGATTTTCTTCCTCTTGGTGAATAATTCCGATTCGGAATCCAGAGGAATTCCTTGGGAGTCCCAAAATACTGCTATTGGTCCTTTTCTTGTCAAGAGATGATCTTTCACTTCGATTACAGAGCTTGTTACTTCTTCTGTTATCCTTGGTTTTCGCACTTTACTTACTGTAAGTTTCCCATCTTCTCTTTTTATTTTAATGGGAGTTATTGGACCCGATTTATTTAACTTTTTAGGCTCGTAAGGAGGTTCTTCTTCCTCTTCTCTCTCGGCTTCTGAAGATGGAGGTGCAGCATTAATTTTCGGCGGATCCTTAAATAGATGTTTGGGAATTATTGTTTCTTCGCTGAATTCTTCTATTTCATCTCCGATTACCAGAGGGTCGTTTTTCCTTAATATTAGTGGCGGTGGAGTCTTCGCCTTGAATGCGTAGGGTGGTTGATGAATTTGTGCTTGAACTTGCATTTAGTGTTCTTTATTTCTTCCGTAGTTAATAACTTCTTCATTTTCCCTCTCGTTAATGGTATCTTCTTCGGAACCGTCTGTATCGTAATAGTTCGATTCGTCGGAGCTTATTTCTTCTTCTTTTATCCCTTTCCTACGTTTATGAGGGAGTGCGTCTGAATTTTTATCTTCCAATGGAGGAGTGTGGAATTGATGATACTTCTTAAGCCTTTTGATTTCCCTTGAACTAGTTGCAGTCGATTCCCGTAGTCGGGTTTTGTACTGATGCCACTCCTTTTTCTTTTGGATTTCTCGCGGACTGGATGTAGCTGTCTCTCTTGGTCGAGTATTGTATTGATGAAATTCCTTTCTCCTTTTTATTTCCCTTTCGGTGTCTGTACTTGTAGCTGACGGGCGAGGCCTTTTCGCGTTAACCGGTAGCACTTTCGTTGGAACGGGGTTACGGGATAATGCGTCCGTATTGGCGTTCAGGCTTCCGGATTTATATTTAATTTCGTAGTCATATTCACTTAATTTGATTCGCCAGCGTAGCAACCTCGATGTCGGGTCTGCGACGCTGTTCAGCCAGACTAGGGGTTTGTGGTCAGTTATAAGGAAGAATTTTCTTCCGTAGACGTACGGGCGGAAGTGATGTACTGCGTAAACGATGGTAAGTAATTCTCGCTCCGTGGTTGAGTATCGTGTTTCTGCCGGGTTGAGGACTCTCGAAGCGTATGAGATCGGCTGGTCCTTTCCTATTTCACCCTGGCTGAGAATGGCTCCAATTGCAATCCCTGACGCATCCGTGGTAATATTAAAGGGTTTGGAAAAATCTGGATGAGTGAGGATTGGTTCTTTACATAGTCTCTCCCTAAGGATCGTAAAGGCTTCCTGTTGGAGGTTAGTCCATTCGAATTTCTGCTCCTTTTTTGTCAAGTCTGACAATGGCTTCGCTAAGGACGTTTCTTTAATTAAATTTAGATCTGACCCCGTATCTATCATGAATAAGACTGACCCGTTTGGGAAAATCTTATTTTTTGCTTCGATACTAGGAGGTTTTTTAATGATTTTAGTGGTGACTATGAGGTTTGTACTGCTACGCACCTGCTCGGCTCTTTTATCTTGATAAGCCTGTTCGGCTCTTTTATCTTGATAGGCCTTCTTCCTACATTGCGTGATTGTGTGGCCAATATTTCCACAGAACGTACAGGTAGGAGGAGGAGGCCTGGCTGCTGGGGGCCTTCTGAGATTAGTTGGACTGGCTATTTGGCTATTTGGATTTGGCGCAGTGTGTGGTACGTGTGTAGTTCTTGGTTAGTTGTTCTCGCGGGTCTTCCGTGTTGGTTAAAACTACGACAATCTGGGGTTCTGTGCCCTAATCTCTGACAGTGAAGACAATATTTTTGTTGCCATTGTACCGTCGCGGTTTGCTGAGATCCTGACGTATAATTAGGACGCTTATAATTACTAACGCGAGAATATTCGTCTGCCATTTTCAATCGGACCTGACTCTCCCTAAATTCTGCTTCGGCAAGAATTGTTGCGCTAATCGCATCGTCGAGAAATATGTAGTCATGGTGCCGCAATCTACTATAAATTTCTGGTCTTAGACCTGTCATAAATGTTCTGATTGCATTACTTTCGGCAATCTTATTATACTGCGGCGCTAACCTTGGTTGTTCCTCCTCGTTACAATTTTTGATTTGCCATAGGAGACTCGATACGCAACTACCATAATCTACGACAGCCTCATTTGGCATCTGTGCCATTTTTGAAAGGTCTCCATATAACTGGTATGAAGTATATAACGGAGCGAAACGCGATTTTAAAACAGTAACTAATTCGATGATCGTATTGTAATCACCGCTTGCGATTACTCTAGATGCTTGTCCAAATAACTTATTTTTGATTAACTGAACTAGGCCATATTCGCCGTGAGGAGAAATAATATTTTTCGCGCTTGTACAACTCTTCGTGAATTAATATATGGGAATATTGTGACCATCGAATGGAGGCACAATATCCGCGGCATCTCGAATGCTAATTTGAGGAGAAGGAGGAATAATTACCTCCTCCTGAGTTCCTGAACTTCCTGCCTGAGTTTCTAATTCTTTTTCCATTATGGATTACAAAATCTAAGCTATTATAGTTAATTAATTAATATATGTATGTATTATTTATTAACTATCCCTATTCTTTTTAACTAGATTGTTTTCTACTTGTATACTTTATTACGCGTTTATCTTTTATTTCAGAGTTGAAAGATTTTGACCTCCGCAGAGAAAAGTTCTCTTACCACACAGGAGATCGGTGATACGTATCTTTACAGCTACGTTCAGTGATCTGTTCCTGCTTTATACCACCGCTGTCACAAAAAATTTAACTAATCGTCTAACAACCCTGGAACCTAAGTTCAGCTAGTTACAAGCGCTGAAAGGTAAAGAGCGGCTTTTACCCCTAAACGACTCGATTTCGCAAGAAAAGATTGTGGGATTCGTGTGGTGTGCGGTTTAGGAGTGAAATCCACAGGTCAAAATCTTTCAACAATTAGATTTATTCAACAACACGATAAGAAATGAAACTAACAAATAACAATAACAACAAATAAAGGAAAATATATATATATATAGATTATAAATGATTAATTAGGATAGAGAAACTAGATAGATCTTGATATAATAGTAATAATAGAAATAATAGAATTTAACAAATTAAACAATAAAAAATACATAATCTTGTTTTAACGATTCAAACCTAATGTTCAATTATTTTTATGGAAGCTATTACCTACTTTAAATCAAAATTATAAGATAATTAATATAAATGAAAAAAAATATATATATATATATATATATTGATTACCGACTGTCGAATTTGGTGGATCGATAATCGATACGTAACATACTGTTTGGCAACTACTGTCGGTAATTAACTATTCTAATAGGTGGGCAGAAGATTGTCGCGATGATGAAGGAAAAAAAATTCTTCCCGGGGACGTTACACATGCTTGGGTTCGTGATGTTTTGACGGCGGTAATAATAGTTATCAATGGTGCATAAGAAACGCGATGGCGCTTGCAAAGGGGGGAGGGGGGAGTCTCGCAGAGTCGTACATGTTTCTCGGTTCTTGTGCTTTATTTGGACGGCGGCACTGGCACTCATTTCTCAGTGTCAATCGGTAATGGACACAACTTAACAATAGGCCTTTTCAGAGTAGCGTTTGCTGTCCTGACCGTAGTATACTCGTGTTAACCCATCGCTGCCGGGGTGTAATTGCGTGATTCTAGCTAGCTCCCATTTACATGGAGGAAGCAGGGGGTTCCGGACAAGGACTAACTGGCTTATTTTGAAAAATGGGAGTTCTTGGCGCCATTTGCTGCGTTGTTGGAAGGTATTTAACACGTTCCGTGCCAAGCCATTTTTGCCTGACTTGTCGTTCAGGCCATTTGATATTTTGACTAAAGATCGATATATTATTACACAATATTTCATTATATCATCAATACATAAGTAGTTCTCTTGTTTAGAGCAGTTATCACGTCGTGTACCACCGGTGGTACACCTGGCGCTGCGATCGGTTCGAGTGCAACAGTCAGTCAGTTCGAAACTTTTCGGTTAGTAAAAAAACCTGCTGCACTCGAATTTGTTGAATAAAAAACGAGAGAAATAAAATAAATTATTTAACAAAAGAAGAAATAGGTAAATATACGGAGATACCATTTTTTGTTTTTCATTTGTTTCTGTTGGAAACTTCTATTATTTACTTCATTATTATTATTATTTTTCTTTTATTATTTTATTTTCATTTCTTGCTATAAAAAAAATGTAAAAAAATTCGGTACTGAAGTAGTAAGACAAAAAACTATAAGAGTAATAACGTTTTGCAGCGATTGCCCGAAAAAGTCGTCCTTATGCCTCCCTTGCTTCAACGAAATGCACCATTAAAAGTAATTATTAATTATTGCATATATAACAATTAAATAAACTTATGTGTTTTGTTCTATACTGCATCTTGTATAATGCTTCATTTTTTAGGTAGAAATATAGTTTATTGAATTATATTTGTTATAAAATATATGTTTTCAGCGCATTGAATAAATATGACTGCATGTACCACCGGTGGTACATGTGGCCTGACGATCAAGTTTACCGTGTACCACCGGTGATACACGTGGCACGGAACGTGTTAAATAATCGCTCTGCCAAATTTTCCAAAACCTCTCGGATTTATATCGAACTAATTGCCATCGGGGCAACCTGTCTTCTTTGAGGTGAAGGAGCGAGGGTTGCGAAGGGGTGGTTAGAGGAGCCCCGATCAGAAAATGACCGGGAGTAAGAGGAGTGAAATCATCCGGGACATCGGAGAGCATAACAGTGTAGATAATTCCTCAAATGTGAGGATAGAATCTCCGAGAACAAGCCTCCCACAAGCTGCCGAAGTGAGGCGCGGAGGGGGGAATAAAATACCATTTTATACCCTCGCACGCCAGTGCGGTTTACGAAATTCGGGTCGCGCAACGTAGCTTGGTGCGCGAGTTTCAATTCGCGATCCGCTCCAACGAAGGTGGTTCCATAATCTGAATATATTGTTGCGGGGAGGCTGCGACGGGAACAAAAACGTGAGAGAGCGTTTAAAAAAGAGGGCGTGGAGTAATCAGCGACCAATTTGAGGTGGATAGCTTTGGTAGCCAGGCAATGTAGCCTTTTATGGAGGTTCGACCCCAACCGGGGGAAGGGCGGACACGGACTGGCCCGGCATAATCTATACCGCAGTGATCAAAACACATGGACGAGGGGTTGACTTTCGGGGCCGGTAGATTCCCCATAAACTGTGTACTGTTGCTGGATCTTTCGCACGTGCACCGAACGCATAAGTTGATTACCGCGCGAGTTAGACTCCGAGCACAAAATATCCAGTATTCCTGTCGGAGGGTAGCTAAAGTTAATTGAAGCCCGGCATGCAACATTTTTACATGGATGTGCTCGATAATGCGCTGGACTAGAGGATGCGACCCGCGGAAAATTGGGTGTCTAGCCGATAACGACAGAGAAGCATTTTGCAGCCGTCCATCCATGCAAAGGAGCCCATTTTTATCAAGAAAGGGAGTATAGGCCATTTTTTTTTTTTTTTTTTACGAGGGGAAATCTTCATAGGCACCCCCACTCTCTACACCAGTGCTCGGATTTAGTTGCACTTTTCGAGCCGATTTCGGAGTCGACACCTACCGTGCTCCTACTACCGCGCTCGACTGCCCACGTGACGCCGTGCGCCAGGGACGTCGCACAATAGATTTGTCGGGCCATGGGGCCCACGATTAGAAATTTTCCTTACACTTTTAATAATTATTATTTTTACACATTCTTAAAATTGTTAATACTATGTTTACATTTATAAATATATACCATATATACATATAATAACAATAACACAAGTTATAATAATTACAATTTTGTCAATAGCTTTCCACATCACCCAGGAGGTACTATTGTTGATGCGTTTTTTTTAAGTGGTTTCCCCTATAGGCTTATTCCACTAAATAAGAACTTGGCAGCGAAATCGAAATCGAAAATATTTTAATAGTCTTTTAATATTCTGGGTCGGTTGCACGATTCGACGAGGGATGGTATATCCACAGAAAACTGAGAAGAACTTGTATGGATTAAAGACGATAATGAACTATCTGAGAGGCAAGACCTTTTCTCAGATTTTATGTTCTTCATTTTGGAAAATGAGCATTCGCATAAATATGTTGAACTAAACATCGAAAAAATTCGAATATATATATATATATATATATATATATATATATATATATATATATATATATATATATATATATAACAACTCTCGCAGTCCTTATTACACTCCTCCTATTGGGGAGAATTCCGGTCCTATTGTCATCCTTATTTTTTCTGATACTTAATGTTCCCCCTAATTCAAACACACCTCCTCTCCAAGTGGGTGGGGGGGTGGGGGGTCTGCTGTCCTTCGGATTCCCACCCTAGGACGATCATGCCCCTAAAAGTTGGAGGGCGGTTAACCGACGTCGCCCCGCAGCTCTACCTCTCGCACTAAAAAACTAAACACACACCACACACATATACATACACTCACTCACTCACTCACCCCATGCAGGTTACCACTAATTTCGGGCGGGCGCCCGGGAAACCGGGTCCGGATTCCCCGGCCGCCTTCTCCTCCTCCTCAACACGCGGCTATCCACAACCCCCCTCGCGACATTGGCGCACAGTGGTCCAAATCGAGAAATTCAGTGACATAATTTCATGAAAAAATCAACTTTCTAATATGAATACCTACCTAGTACACATTGATTCCTAAATGTCCACTGATGTCGAAAATGAAAAAATTGAGAAAATATAGTACCACTGTTAAATAATATGAGCATTCAAAGTTGGATACTTTAAAAGTACAACTGTTCGCCCGAAAAATCGGGTTTTTCTGTTGAAGATTTTCTCAGGGCCTATTTGAATATTTTGCCTTCATTTTTTTTTCTTAATAAAGAGCATTCTTTCTAAATTAGAAATATGCTCTTCGTTAATTAGTTAATTATTATATTTTGTTCTGGACTTTATTCTTTTTGTATCTATTACACTTTATTTTACTTTTTGCTGGTAAGTACAAAAATATTTAAAGAGAGATTATACAAATTGTTTTTATAATTTTTCAATTTCTTACAAATTGATTTCTTTTCACTCATTTAGGAAAAATGCCAAACATTCATAAAAATATAGATTTATATTTCATATTAAGAAACAGTGACAGAGATATGTATGATTACGAATTTTTATACAAAGAGATATGTGAATATAATAATACAATACGATAATAATAATAATAATAATAATAATAACAACGACAACGACCGCAACGACAACGACCGCAACGACAACGACCGCAACGACAACGACCGCAACGACAACGACCGCAACGACAACGACAACGACAACGACAACGACAACGACAACGACAACAACAATTATGATACAGTTTTTTATTACCTATTAATAGCCTAGTATCTCTACATTATCTGGTTCAAATTGTGTGATGATATCACGTACAGTTTAAAAGTTACACTAAAATGTCACTGAATTTCTCGATTTGGACCACTGTGCGGCTTAGCGGCCGGCTGGTATTCGCCGATGTCACGTGCCAGTATAGGCATCGCTTCCGCACTAGACGGTGCTTTAACCGCTTCCACTACTGCTTTCATATGTTTTAGAAAACGCTTTGACATCTTGAGTCGCTTTTGCCAGGCTGCAATCAGTACCTGTAAAAACGCTATGTCAATTTCATGTTACTCGTTGTAACAGACGGAAATTAGTGTGGCGTAAATCAAAAGGACAATTAAAAATAAGTAATATAAGACCGACGATGAAACACGGTGGTGGAAGTTCGATGGCGACTGCATGTTGAGGCTGCATTTTTAGTGCTGGAGTAGGGGGGCTGGTTTTTATTGAATATACATTACGGGCAAGAACAAATATTGAGACATACATATTAAAAGAACTTGTCCCTTTCTCGCAAATTTCGTTTCATGTTCATTTAATCTAATGTTCTTTAAATTCTGCGGCAATCCTCTATTTGACCTAATTGTTCCACAAACTTTCGTAGAATTCTGTAACAGTAATTCGGCTGTATTGACGCTATTGTAATAATTATCCATGTAAATGTGATGATGGAATCCCATATAAGGACGTAGAATTGATAAAACTGTATCTTGTAACCTTCCTGCTGTGCCGGAATATACTTTGAAGTTGCAAATATATTCTGATGTTGTTTCGCAGAGCATCCTCACTGAAATTCCGTATTTTACTAGTTTTGCGGGATTATAGGTGCGGAAAGATAATATGCCTCGCCACGGTATTATGCCTTCATCCAGTGACAATTCTTGCTTTGGCGTATATACAGTTTGGAATTTGTTTTGTACATAATTTAAAACTTCTCTAATTTTGAATAATTTGTCGGTCTTCTCATACAATAGATCATTATTGCAAAAATGCCACATTCTCCATATTTGCATAAATCTATTGCGACTCATTATTTTTGAAAAAATTGGGGTTTCTATATATGAAAGAATTGACCAATAGTCATATGTATCATTTTTACGTGTTTGTCTCATCAAGATAATTAACCCTTTCGCTACGGACGAATTCTACGCAGCGGTACTCCCGCAGAAAGGGCCGCCGCGCCACAAGTGTACACTTGCGGAAAAACTAAAGTCGCCTGCCGTACGTTCGCTACGGAATGACTAGTCGCTAGTAGAAAGGAAAGGGTTAACAAATTATTCAATACCAAATTATCACATAACAATATATTGTTTTCAATTACCATATAATGCCAATAAAAAATACACTGCTGGCCAAAATTAACGCACCACTTTCTTTAGTCGTTTTTTTCTTTACGTTCTGTTGGAGGTAGGACTTTGAAATTTTGAGGATAGGTGGGCCCATGGGTTATCTCAATGCTCCAGGAGTGCCATTGTTGTCTGCCACCCCCTTGCGGTATCGGCGACCCCTTGAATGCTAAAGGGTCGAAAAACGGAAAAAAGGCTCTAAATTTGACAAAAAAAAAGAAAAAATCCGAAATTTTTTTACAGAATGAGGTTCTTTAGGTTGCGGCCTTTCCGAAAATGTCCGGCTCAACCGCCTGCGACACACCTAATCCCCTCCCTAATTTTCCGCCCCTCCCAAAGGGGCGGTTTTTTCGATTTTGCTCAAACTTTTACCGAAGCTTTCTCTCAACCCCAGTTATACCTGGTAAAAGTTTGGTCGCGTTTGCACCAATCCCTTGGTCGCTACACGTTGTCAAAAAACCACCCCTTGCTGTTTTTTCACTTTTTTCACAGTTAAAAGTCAATTTTGGACCTGCAGTTCACGGAAAAACTTGTTTCCGTGCCAACGGTATCGTTCCTGTTGATGGTTTAGGCCTGGTTTGAAACCAACCCCCGCTGAGGGAGTTTCTACTTCCAACCCTCTCAATCCATCCCCGGGGGTGGGCGGGTAAACTGGGTGCATGCGATCGATTGAAGGATCATTGGAGTATTTCTGTACAAATTTTCAAGTCAATTACTCGAACCGTTCTCGCGCGATATGCAAAAAAGTGGAAATTTTGAGATTTTCAACCCCAAGTTCACCTAGCAGCCACGACTTATTGGAGGCAGTTTGCATCCCGCGAATTGGCCTCTCACGAAGTTTGAACCCTCCTCTCTTCGGTCTCAAAAGGTTCAATCGCTCACATGATCCGCACAGCCTCCAGCGACGCCGCAAAGGTAGCCCGTCCAAAAAGAAATCAGCAAATTGCTGATTCCTCGATGAGCACGCTTCACATAAACATGTACCAATTATTTTTCGCTTGTATTAATTAATTTTTCCTAAATGTGTTTTATTGTGCATTTATCACATACTGCGTCTATTATTCCAACAATATGCAATAAATTAAAAAGTGCAGGGCTGCTGTAAAAATTGTCCACATACAACGTGTGGCATTTTCCCAAATATGGCTTTAAAAGCGACAGAACGATGTTTCCAGTTTTGTCAATTTCTGGTGTGTCCTCTGTTATGCGTGTTTCACTACCTGCATATATATTTACATCCAGTACGTAGCCTGTTTTGCAGTCGTATATTACGTATGTTTTAATGACAAATCGGCCCTTGAATAATAACAGACTTTCGTCTATGCATAAGTTTCGAAATGGAGAAAACGAATCTTTAAATGACTTTTGAAGTTCATTGCAAACACTGCTGATTTTATATTGACGGTCAGAAGATTTTTCATTATGATTTACAAAATGTAACTTTTGCAATAATGTTAAATACCTATCTCTAGACATGATATCTGTAAAAATATCGCTTTTTAAAAGTTTATCCCGTGACCAATACTCGCTAAGTCGTAATTTTTTGTTTCGCGACATTATCAACGTGCATGCGAGGAAAAAGTATAGTTCGTCAACAGTTCTCCCAATGTTGTGATTAGACATATTATCCTTTACTGTACAGGATTTGTCCAATAAGTATCGGGATTGATGTTCTAAAATGAAGTTCGTTGAAGATATACGTACATTGAGTTAATAATCTTCAAAGTATGCCCCTCTTGCATCAATACACCGTTGCCAGCGGATTTTCCAGTGTTCATACGCTCCCTGGAAGTCGGCAAGCGTAAGACTCTTCAGGCACTCCGTCGAAGCCGCTTAAACCGACTCAATCGTCCCGAAACGATGTCCTTTAAGGCTTCTTTTAATGCGAGGGAACAGAAACAAATCAGAGGGTGCCATATCTGGTCTGTAGGGTGGTTGGGGTGGTCTTGTCACGTTGTGCTTCGTCAGTATCTCTCTCATAATTAACGACGCGTGACTTGGAGCGTTGTCGTGATGAAGCACCCAGGAATTCGCGATCTCCCTTCGTACGCGACGTACTTTAAGTCTCAAGCGTTCGAGCACTCCTGTGTAAAATTGGCCATTCACTGTTTGTCCAGCAAGCACAAACTCCTTGTAGATAACACCTTTTTCGTCAAAAAAGACAATAAGCATCGATTTGATACTTGATTTGCTCATGCGAGCCTTTTTCGGTCGAGGAGAGCCGCTTGTGTGCCACTCAGCACTTTGCCTTTTCGACTCCGGATCGTATTCAAAAATCCATGTTTCGTCACCGGTAATCACTCTGTCTAAAAAATTTGAATCCCTTTCCAAATATTCTAATAGTTCACGAGAAATCGTCACCGGCGTTCTTTCTGTTCCTCTGTTAAAACCTTCGGAACCAATTTAGCGCACACTTTTCGCATTTGCAAATCCTTGGTTACGATCGAATGAATAGTGGATTTCGCTAAATTTAATTCCTGTGCAATTAAACGTATGCTTAAACGGCGATCAGAATTTAAAATTTCCCGCACTTTGTCGACATTTGTTCGGATCGGCCGAAATTGGACGACGGTCATCCAACGCGTTGCTCGTCTTCAACGTCTTCACGCTCTGAACGTCTTTGAACTTTTTGTGCCACTCAAAAACATGCGTTCTGGAAGTGGAATCGTCCTTATAAGCCTGACAAATCATACCAAATATTTCCGTAGCAGATTTATTTAGTTTAACGCAAAATTTAATAGCACAACGCTGTTCGATGATTGGTTGCATCTTGAAACTCAACGCGAACGTTAAATACGCTTCCATTTCAAGCACGATATAAACGAAACAAATGGTGGAAAACAAATGAACCTAGATTTTCATTATACATAACAACCTCCCGCATCGAGCTAGTTAATAGAGATTGCTCCCTGACCTTCCAAACTAGTAGAAAAAAGTCAGTCCCGATACTTATTGGACAAACGCTGTACGTGCCCAGTAGTTATTTGTTTTATCTACTATGAAGTTTGCCAGTTCAGATGAAAAAAATTTTTCAAAATAATCTAATACTGAAGAGGAGAATTTGATGTTATCTCTCAAGAGTCCGGCATTGGAGGCATTAAATTTGTGAAATTTTAAGTCAACATTCTTCATAGTCCATTGCATGTTATTAGAACTCGTTGGAGGTGAAGCATCGACGACATAATCTTCTTCAGATTCGGAGGTACTAAGTATATTTTTATTGGGAATGCCCATTACTTTTCTTTTGGCACAATTATTATTTATTTTGTTACGCACGAGAAGGCTCCGTTTGGGTTTAAAAAAACTTTATTTCTAGACCACACTGCTTTACAGTATTAACGCTTATTGTTACAAAGTATTGATAGAATATTTATTTTTTATTAAGGTATAAAAAATAAACAAAAAATTAAAAACAAAATGCAATGATGCGAAAAATACAAAAAAATAAGAACACATACCGTGAAAATGTTTCAAACGAGTGAGCCAAATCACGCAAGCGTACTGCCGAAACGTTAATTAATCTTATACTGATATTCTATTGCTAGCTAAAAATCTCAGAGTGTAAAACAAATGCTCAACAATTGCGATGCTAACGCAGTAATTATAGTTACCGCCCGTGCGTAACAAGCATCAGGCAGTGGGCGAGTATTCAACCGCTCTCTTCATTATTTCTCTCATTGTTTATCCCTTTGTAACGACTCTGGAACCTAGGTTCAGATAGTTACCAGCGCTAGGAAGGTAAAGAGCGGCTTTTACCAACTAAACGACTCGTTTTAAAAAATAACTAAATCTAAAGATTGTGGGATTCGTGTGGTGTGCGGTTAAGGAGTGAAATCCATAGGTCAATATCTTTCAACAATAAGGTTTATTCAATAAAATAACGAAGATGATGAATTTAACAAATAACAAGTAACAAATAACAACAAAATATAAAAAGTATATTGGTTTGATCAAAAGAAACTAAATAGACTTTGATATAATATTGATAATAGAAATAATAGAACTTGGTAAATTAAACAATATGTAATAGATAATTGTGAATCTAACTTAATCTGATTCTCGCTAGTTAATACTTTATATTATTTCGTACTAAGTCTGATTTCGGATAAAGCTAACTTCGCTTTTATATAATTACTGAATTTGATATTCTATATTATTTAATTCTTGTTTCGAACGCTATCGCAACGACAAAGTTTATATTAATTAATACGTTTGTAGTTTATGTAATGAATATTCTTTTCGGAATTATTAATGTAAGGAAAGCATCCTTAGTTATATTGAATTTAGCGCGTAAATAGGTCGATAAGTCGGATCTCCAACTGTATCAAGACAATCTAATCGAATGAATCGACAGGTGGCGTCAGAACGACAGTGTAAGCCACGAAGTGCAATTATAAAAACTAAACAGGGATTATAAAATTACATGTAAGAAAATTAATCAAGAAACAACGGTGTGAATAATAGCATTGAATGTTTGCCATTACAGGTAGGATTAATAATTAGTCTAAGTTATTATATTATTATCTTGTTTAAAATAATAAAATCTTTGCTATTACAGAGAAACGATTCTGCTTATTATCCACCAATAACCTACATATTAAAGAAATCATTATATTAATATTAGCGCGTGATAGTCTACCGCAGCGAGGAACACGACCTAAGTGTGATTCTCTAAGTGTACCTAAATACGCTTTCGCAAAGTTAGATATATTAATGATTTTATCTGATATCTAACGCGGCGTAGTCGACTACTGAGTTTACGCTGATGACAGAACAATATTCTTTTACTAATTCAAGTTCAAAATTTGTTTGAATCTAAATGAATTATTTCCTCGGAACAGTTACTCTTTTAAACTGGCTCGACAACTAATTGTCCATGACCCTTTTTGTCAAAACGAACACTGACAGCCAAAACCAGATCGCTTAATTGGGGAGCCTGTTGTTCACTGGCTACTAGAACGACCCAACTATACAGGAAAAGGGTGAACAGTATAAGTTCAACAGGGTAGCAAATCAATTGATTCTAATATAAAATCGTGATTGCTGAACTGCCACCCAAAAGACACGGGCTTCAGAAACCAAGCCGCTCAAATGGGGTGCCTGCGTTAGCTGGCTACGAAACTACCCAGAGCGAATTCCGAGAATCTGACGGCGCGTTAGCAATCCGACGAAAAATCAAATTTGAGTAGCTGAGAGCTATCGTTTCGATATCTTAGCTTTTCTTGGCGCTAAGTATAGCACTCTCCTAATGGAGTTTCAGATACGAGACCGTTTGAATGGGGAGCCTGTTGTTCACTGGCTACTAGAACGACCCACGACCAAGTATCCAAATGGCGTATACCCGCTTTACCAGTCAAGTATTAAGAATCGTTGCGGCTCTTGACAGCGAAAACTGTTCCGGTTATACTTATCTGAAGACTTCTAGCTCACTCGACTTCGAAAACTGTTCTGCGATTTAGGCGAGTTTCGCTCGGCCTTTTATACTCGCCAGTCTGGCAATTTCTCGGAAAACCCCCATAACGTCGAAATATATAATTATCGTATAAATTCGCAATTAGGCATTAATTATGAAAATGAACGATTTACTTGCATTATCAATATGGCATTCCACTCGATGGTTTACATTCCTGACATAAAAATAGTAATTTAATAGAGTTTTAACGAAAATCGCATTTTCTATCATCCTCTATGTACTACGCACGACTTCTATACGGATCGGAGCTAAATGTATAAGCATACGATGCTTCTAGAACATTCCATTGAACAATATTATAATTTACAATATATACTGCAATAAACTAACATCTGACTCTCGTTTCGGATAACATAATATTAGTACGCTTGATATGTATCGACTGATTTGTTTAACTAATGGTTTTTAATAACTAATAATACCCTAATTGTAAAATATATTCTTATCCTTCTCTAGGATTACGCGAGAATACTAGGAAATTTGGGGCGAGCATCGCGGCACGTAGGCACATCGCATTACGGAATTTTCCATATAGAATTATACATTTATTAGAGTAACTATAAAATAATACATTAATTTTGGTTTGAATGAATTAACTTAATATTTGATTGACTCTATGAAACATATTACTCCTTTTAAATTGAAAGCATAAAATAATTTTTGAAAATTGAAAATATAAATATAAATATATATATATGTATCGGTTACCGACCGTTGAACTAAATACATAAGGTAATATATAATGTACCGTCGGTAATAGTCTTTGTAACGTCCCCGGGTACATCATATTGAACCAGTCGATAAATAAAGAAACATGCTAATGCGTATATCTTTTTCTATTCTATTGCCGACCGCAAATTACCGACTGCACCATAAAAATTCGCGTGGTTATGGGATGGGGTAGCTCACGCGTGCAACATTGTTTACAGTAGATCACCGATCGATGGCGCGCGCGTTATTTAGAAAGAGACAGAAGATATACTTCGAAAAAAAGTAATTATAAATTATTATTTAAATGTTTATATTATATATATTATTAATTATTCACTCATTATAAATTGCGTTATATTTTTAACTGTTATTTTATCTATTATTTACGATTAATTATTTCTTCTATTAAAACACTTATAATTTGCGTATCTAAAAATTATTAAAAATACGATTTAACGGGAAAACTTGTGAAAAACTAATTAATAATAAATAAAAAGCGTATTTTTATTAATCAAACTAATATATATTTGTCACTAAATAAAGCGGAATAAAATAATAATACTTTTTGAGCGGGAAAGACCCATGATTCTCTGGGTATAAAAGGACGTGCAGCAGCGGCTGCGAGCGCAGAACAATTTTGGAAGTACTACGTGCCGGACCTCTTAGGAAGCAATGAACTGGAGCAGTTTTAACTGGTAAGAGCCTACAAGATTCTTAGTTTTGACTGGACAGCGGGTGTCAGCCATTTGGATACTCGACCATTGGGTAGTTCTAGTAGCCAGCTATCGCAGGCTCCCCGTTCAAACGGTCTTGTATCCGAAACTCCGTAAGGAGAGTGCTATGCTCAGCCCCAGAAGAAACTAAGACATCAAACAAGAGCTCTCCAGTCACTCATACATATTTCTTATTTTTCTGAGTTACTAACTCGCCGTCAGATTCTCGGAGTTCGCTCTGGGTAGTTTAGTAGCCAGCTAACGCAGGCTCCCCAATTAACCCCTTGGCTACTGTGGGCGCCTATAGGCGCTTAGAAATTTTGGGTTTGTATTACTGAGAGCACCTATAGGCGCCCACTTTTATACCAACAGAGTTTTTTCCTAGCGATTAAAAAGTTTTTATAAAAAAGAGTTATGACGGCGTGTTATAACATTTTTCATTTGTATTATCCTTTGTACATAAAGGAAGGATAAAAAACTGTATAGAGAGGCTTTCGCTTTGCTTTTTATAAATAAGAATATCTGACTTTTTATTATAATAAATAAGACCATAATCTCATTTCTCAGAAAAAATCACCGTAGCGAAAGGGTTAAGCGATCAGGTTTTGGGTGTCGATTTGTGCTCTGACAAAAAGGGCCATGAACTAATTAGTTTAGAGTCAAATAAGGAGTAACTGTTCCACGTTTAATACAAATTTGAGAGTTTTTGTAATTAATCAAATATTGTTCTGTCAGTTTTGTTAGGATCTAGATCCATTATTAAATTGCGTTATATTTTTGCGTTGCGTATACCATTATAAAACCGCGTAATTGAAGTAGTTAGCTACCGTTCTGCGATTTGCGTCAACAACGAGTCTATTATACTCCAATTTGCTTATAGAATTCAGTCACATATACATTTTTATATTTACTAAAGTAATTGTTAATTATAACTCTTTTTCTCATCATTATTTGAATAAACCTAATTAATGAAAGGTATTAACCTGTAGATTTCACTCTTTAGCCACACGCCACCACGATCCCACATTCTTTTAGAATTAGTTATAGTAAAAACGAGTCGCTTAATAGGCAAAAGCCGCTCTTTGCTTCATAAGCGCTGTAAAATACCAGGTTCTAGTACCACGGACGTTACACCTTCAAAGGTTAAATCTATTATTGTTTGTTCCTCACTGTTCACCTCTTCTACTCTCTTTTCTTTTAGTATATCAACTCCATTTATTTCTTCATTAAATTTCACATCGCAATCGCATCTGATTTTTCTTGTTTCCGGGTATGTAAACTGTATGTATTATTAGTTGCGTAGACCACAAAAATATCTTTAACTGTTTTTGACTCGAACTTTCCCTTCTTAATGCCTTTCTTCAACACATATGCAACACATCCGAATCTCCTCATTTACTTTTAATCGGCTTTCTGCCTCTCCACAACTCGTACGGTGTCTTACCATGTACTGATGACTTGATACGATTCTTAATGTGTACTGCGGTGCACACTGCTTCTCCCCAGAAACCAATAGGTATCTTTGAGTCGGAAAGCATTGATCTTGTCATCTCGATTATCGTTCTATTAGTTCTTTCAACCAGTCCATTGCACTGCGGAGTCCATGGTGGGCTAAATTCAATGGACTGTATAGACGAAAATATTTATTTCTTGCTTCTGCAGCCTCTTCCGATAACTGCCCAATTGGTAAAGTGGCATGTTCAATGACTATGGGTCCATGAATTAATATTTTATGTAAAGTTGGACTCATAGGATGCCATGAATATAACTATACATATACATTAGTGCGGTATTCTTGGCATATACTGCAAATTGGTTAGTATTTATTTTTTTTCTACTTGATATAACTTCTAATATTATTTTCAATCTATATATTAATTGTTCATCAATTTCCGTTATTGATGCTGATAATTTGTGGTTCGAAAAAAATCTTCTGCTTGTATTCCCGTCATTTGTGTTTCCGAAACCAGGCTTCGGCACATCGACAATCCGTGCCATTTCATTTTTAAATTTGTCCTGAAACATTTTTTTCCTTCTTTTATTATATCTTTTTCCGGTTTTGTCCTTATTTGCCACTTCTTAACCGGCAATTTATATGATAGGTGTAGTATGTGTTCAAATACTCTTATTTGGGCGTGTAAGGAAAATAATTCAAACTCCAATGATTCTGGACAAATTTTCCGTATTGCTGATAAATTATTGAAATCTTTGAATGTACTTCCACATGTATAACACCTTATGGTTGTATTCATGACTGCATTACATGCCTTTGCGTCGACCATTGTGAAAAGCATATTATGTGTAACTGATATGCACCTATTGTTTTCAATTTTTTGTTTCTTTCAAGTTACTGATTTTTGTTTTAATATACTGTATTTCTTCATTCGTAATGTCAACTGATTCCTTAAGAAACCTAATTCGAATTGGTCGACAATACCGAGGAGAAGAAGGTGTTGGATTTTGCCAAACGATTTTTTTATTTACGGAAGAAATTAACTGCAGAGGCACCACAGAACTTTGGAATATATTTGCATCGGAATCATAATTATTATCAAATTTTTGTTTAAATTGTGCCTGTTGCGATCCGTCACAACCCCATTTACTTATTAACTCTAATGCAGCGCGCTCATCATCCGTTAAATCGTTTATTTTATCTTGTATGGATAATAGTAGCCGAATAGAAGTGTGATCTAATAAGTCTTGTAAATTTGTTTCAGCACTAGTAGAAGTTATTAAATATGATTCACGAATAAGATAACATTCTTTTTTGGCCTTTTGTAATACTGAATAACATGGATATAACTTTTTATTGCTTCTTCTAATTATTTGGTATTGCTCCCTAGATAATTGAGCATCAATAAAAATTGAAAGGGCTTTAATGACCGGTAATTGTAATTTTATTTCTTGCTGATTATTCGAAAAAATTTTCCTATACTTAGTTGCACGAGTGGGAGATTTTGTAGCTTCTTTTAATATAGCAGACGCGTCTATCAAACCGGAAGTTCTAAGTTTCGTTTGTGTTGCGAAAGACAGTTCTTCCACGCTTGTATTGTCACGAATATTTTCTGTTTTTCGGCGTTTAGAGTGTTCAGTCAAATCGCCAAAAGATTTTGTTGGTCGTCCAGGTCGAATATTCGCAATAGGAAGTTCCACTGTTCCTTCTAGCCAAGTCTTATATTTTGCCCTAAATGTTTCTTCTTTGTAACTAACTGACTTTGATGTTCGATAATTTAAGGTGTAATTTTTGACGTTCTTCATCTGAGTAATTTTCTTGAGACAATAAGAAATTTATTAAATATTCGAGTTTTTTATTAATATTTACACCCTTGTGTTTCAGCATTATGTCAAATAACTGTCTTCGCGTCATTAATTTAATGCCAGGGGGCCTGCAGATTGCGTCGAAGAACTTGCTGACATTGTGACACCTGCATGTATATTTATATTGCCGTTAAATTAACGTCTAAATATCAAAACTGGATAATATCTATATTATATAATAAAAATATGAAGTGTACTTACTAGATAGAAATCAAAGGAAGTGTAATATACATATAAAAAAAGAACAAAAATACATAAATGCAGGAACTTAACTAAAGAACTTAAATAATGTCTTTATAATACACACATGTTAGATAAAGGTCTTTGTAATAATTTGCGATGCGAATTCTTTGAAAGTTCTGGGTTAAGGTCCTTGCTGTCCCGCAAGGTCCGCTTAACGAAGGATGCAATATCTTCCCTACTCTGTGACCAGATGCTACTAGAATACCCCAATCTCTGTGCACGTGCCACGCAGCACCATGACGTCGGGTCATCGGCCACGAGACACGACACCTTCGGTGATCCTCAAAGAACAAGGCACCGACCTCTAACCATAACATTCGCGACTCTTAGAATTTGTCGCGGTCTTTAGCTATCGGTTACCACCCATTCTTAGCTCGATGACGGATACGCGTTTATATTATTGTCATCCCAAGACCCCTGAGAAACGGGTCAAAATCCGGAATACGATGACCCTGACACGTGTGCCACCTTTGCACACGGCTTGACGCTAACACGCACACATAAAACACACACTGCACTATACGAAACTAAACTTAGACCAAATAAAATTAACAAAAAGAAACTAAAATATAATGTATAAATGCGTGAAAAATGCTTGGAATATTTTGCTTGATGAATTACGGATGACATCTGACGAAAAATGGCGCTGACAAGAAAAATATAAATTTCCGGAAAGAAATTATTGGTCGATTGGTTAGGTTTTTTACGGAAAGAGGTGGTTTAAAAAGGAATGGTAAAATTAGGAAGTATGGAAGTACTTTAGCGGGTCCTTGGAAAAATCTTGAGGCTACAGAAATCCTAAAGAAGCATGTTTGGGTGATATAAAACAGACGAGAAAGGTCAGTATAATGGACAATAGGGTGAAGAAAATAAGGAAAGGGCCAGATGGAAGAGAAAGTCAGCTGGTTCGTTGGGATTTCCAATAAAACAATAAAATAAAGAAACCATCAAATATTTTCAAAAGCGTCCATGAGATTTATTCGGCGAAACTCTACATATTTACAGAACTATTTCAATTAGCTTACATATTATAGCTTAACATAAAGATTATAAATGTTAATACTCTGTAATAGTTTCTTCTAGAAGACTTCGCCAACGAGAGTTGTTCAAGCAAGTCTGGGCCTATGATCGCGACTATACGTGTAAGCGTACGTGAAACGCTGCGAAACGTTTAATGTTAAACTAGTTATTAGTTCAATCCGGACGAATCCGGAATCAAATTATGTTGGGTTACAATCTGGAATCTCTACTGAATGTAATGGTACCAAAAAGAGCATCGGATCTCACTCAGTAAGACGTACAGTGTGATCCAAAATATCGAAACTCAATTTAATCGTGTCGCGCTCGGCGGAAGGCCGAGGTACGATCTCCGCGAGATTTTAACCACGGAAACGATAAATGCCAGTTCCTAAGCGGAATACAATCTTTTATTTAGCATCGATTCTCGGAACGGTACGCGACGCAACGAAGTTTCTAAAACGCAACGCAAATACTTAACAAAACGCGACGCAATTATCCGAACGGAACGTAATGCGACGAAACGCGACGAACGCGACAAGACGCAATTATTCTAAACGCAACGAAATCAAACGCACTTAAATTACACGCGACGCGACTTATTCTTACACGTGAATCGACTCTGTATCGGCGACCGTCTAGAGAGAGAAGGCGAGAAGTTGCGCGACAAACACGAAATGTCGGGTACGACAAACATGCACTTTACGATCTGCTCCCGTACCAAGAGTTCACGAAATCGGGACGTAGGAGGGCACAATATTGGCAAAGGCCTACTCGAGACGATACTTTGATTGTAGCTTACGCTGTACCATTCCCTGGTACAGGTTCGGTGATCCGGCCGAGTGGCGAATCGAGAGATCGAGAAGCGATCTCTCGACGACACGAAAAAGTCCGGGCGTCGGGATCCGCGACCGTCCCGGACAGGGGCCCCCGGGTTTCTTTACCCTTCTAACTTAAGCTAATTTCCCTACGATACAAAGCCACTCCGGTCACACTTTGCAGAACCTGCCCGTGAATGGCAAGCCAGGTGGTCTACAACCCACGATATGACGATCTCGATTTCGCGCTCTTTACAAATATATAGCGGTAATTGAGGGGGCTTACCAAGGTGTCCAAATGCGGGGCGCTAAACTCGGGATCTCGGTAATGTACTTTTCCTCACGGAACGCTATTGAACTTTACAAAAAAAAACCTAGGCAAGTGCCTAATACAGAATAATGATCCGCGAGCCCTTGCGCCGGTATTAGGACACCTCGTAGCCTACCCCCACCCTCTGCCGGAGTTTCCGAATTCTGTCGAAGTCTTCTTCGGCAGGGCTTCTTCCGTCTCCGTAGCCTCTCTTCTTCTATCGTAGGGCCGGAGCGGGGAAGCGGCAGGGAATCGGCACTTTCCTTCGGCGTACGTCGGTATCTCGCTGTGTTCTCTCCTCTTACTCCGCTGCCTCTCTTAGTCTATCGGAGGATCCGAGCGGGGTAGCGGCAGAGCAGCGGCGTTTTCTCCAGCGGTACATATAAAATAGTATAGCGGCAGAATTTGTTCTTACGATATTATACACGCTTCGTTCTCTCTCTAGACGGTATCTGACGGCGACCTATGACCCGTCCGGTCTCCCGAGGAGGCTCCTTGTGACGGGTATAAAATACCACGTCACAAAATAAAAAATCGATAAACTAGACAACTCGCATTGCGTCATCTATCGACTAGATCCACAAATATATCTAAACTCTATTAGCCACCAATTCCTATACCTATTACCAACCAACTTTTGACAGACAAAGGACGCGAAGGCATCGTTGCCGGATTGTGACGCTGTTGCCATATCTATCAATCTATTTTTAGACGTCAAGCAAATTTTAGAAATACGGGCTCGAGCCAAGTTTCCTAATCCTAGCGAGCGCGACTCGAGGAAAGAGGGAGGGGATGATCAAAAATGCAATTGAGCCAAATGAAATATCCAATACGACAGTCGATAGCATATCAGAAAAAGACATCTTACATCAAGTTTCAAGCCCTTATCTCAACCATGGGGGCAATAAACAGGGAAAAACAAAATTTCGGTTTTTGGCTTATTTTGCCTATTTAATCTCGTACAAAAATTCCGAAAAAATTCTAAAACATTCAGATTTACATAGCACACATTACAGAATTTTTTCACATTTTTATATTGCAAACTGTAGTTGTAAAAAATGAAAAAACGCATTTATTAATTTTACGTCGTACCTAGTTATAGTTAGAAACGTAAAAGTATACTGTAACAGCATTATTAGCGAAAGCGGTAGGACTCTTGCCTCGCAATTGGTGGATTTTTTCTAGGCGTGGGATCGAATCCCCCGTTAGTTTGTGGATCCTTTAGTTTTTCATGTAATGTTTTTAATTTTCTTTTTTGTAATACTTTTAATATGGGTTGGGTTAGGTGATATTGTCCATAATAGTTCCAGTATCATATTAAATACTATTGCATATACTATTATATACAATTTCTTGATAATTATTCATAATTATTTCAAATATATTTTATAATATGAAGATGAATTGACGGGCCAATAAAGAAAATAAAATAATTCGACGAAGGGCGTCATCGTTACGGTGACGCATCTTCTCCGTCGGAGATATTGAGGCTGAGCACCGCACGAGGATGTGGAAAGGACGAGCGGACTGACTTCTGAACCGCGAAGCGAACGAGTTGATTCCTTTTTCGTTGTGTTACGAGTTTACCTTTATTTTTTAACCGACTTCGAAAAAGGAGGAGGTTACTCAATTCGATCAGTATATTTTTTTTTTTTTTTTTCCTATGTATGTTCGCCGATTACGCCTAACTGGGTGGACCGATCGGAATGAAACCTTTTCCATATGGAAGGAGCTGACTCCCCATTGGTACCATTATCAAAAAATTTTTCATTTTTTAATTGCAAAGTGTTGTTATTGCAAAAAAACCGGCAACTTTTAAAATAAACTTTTCTCGATTTTAGTGCGCTTTCAATATCTTATCGCGGACATGATTCTGTACAATTTTGTTCATATACAAATTTCGCGGAAATGTTTAGTTTTCGAGATATTAGCGAAAAAAATTGTTATAAACTTTTGAAATCAACTTCGAACGATTTTAATGTCCTTTTAATATGTTGTTAGGGGCGTGGTTCTGGACAACTTTTTCCTCCTGCAAAATTGACGGAAAGCTTTCGTTTTCGAGATATTACAGAAATTGTTGTTAACTTTTGAAGCCAACTTCGAACGATTCTTATGTCCTTCTAATACGTTATTAGTAGCATGATTCTAAACGAGTTTTTCCTTATGCATAATTGACGGAAAACTTTAGTTTTCGTGATATTAGCGAAAAACTATTGTTATTATTATTAGTGGAACGCCCCGTGCTATGCACGGGAAAGACAAGAAAGGGCAATTACAATGCACTGTACCAAAACACTAACTAAGCGTTGTCGCTTTGACACGCGACTTATGCAGCAAGATGAATTCACGTTGACGTTGATGTATTATTCCCATTGCTTGGTACAGTCTCCCTACCGTTCTAACAAACATTTTTTTTATTTTTTAGTTGCAAAGGATTATTTTTTCCATGCATGTTCGGCGGTTTTTCCTAGGTGGGTGGTCCGATCGGAACAAAGCCTTTCGCATCTTGTGGAGTCTAACTCCCCATTGATACCATTATCAAAAATTTTTTCATTTTTTAGTTGCAAAGGATTATTGTTGCAAAAAAAGTTGAAAAACGAATATCCATGTTGTCTTTTACTTAATTATGTTCATGGCATTTACGCAGACAAAGAAAAGCCCGGAAGAACTGTCCCACAGTATCTTATACAATTCCACTAAAAAGCGTGAAATAAAATAATTTTCAGAAAAAAAATACACCGACTTCGAAATGCACTAAAAAGTATAAAATAATTTCTATTTCCTAATGAAGTAATTTCTATTTCTTTGAATCATACAATTACGTCACAGATATGAATGAAACCTATTTACTCGTTAGGTAGTATATTAAATACATTTCAACTTTTTCGGAGGCGGCGCAAAATTAAAAATACCTCAGTAAACGTTGCTGCCAATAACCAGTTGACTGTGGTATGGCGTATTGGAAATTCATAAATCCTGAGAAAGAATACGTACCATTATAGATATATCTGGTAATATACGTAAATGTAACGACTGCATCTTCATTTCGCAACGTTTCTGATATTAATGAAATTGAATTGACTTCGTTCGCATGTGGAAGCCATGGATCTAAGAACCTATAAACGGAGCCCACGACGCGGGAATTACCAAATTTGCGGCAGATGGGCTCTATCTTTATAGTATGTGCGGCGATCGAGTCTTTCCGTCGCATACACAATGAATCTAGCCCTTTGCGGACTACCGCCGCATATATGCGTTCTCCGTAAATCATCAAATTGGCCGAAGAACTCATGTACGCGGTTAGCGAAAACAGTTGATTGAGCCGAGAAACGCATATATGTGCCCCACGTAAATGCGTGGCTATGGCCGAGAAACTTAACTATGCGTTCCGCGAAAACAACTGATAGAGCCGAGAAACGCGCACATGTGTGCATGCACGTAAATCTGTGCATGTACATACAATATGTCCAGAATTTGGCTTGGAATGCTATGAACGAAAACCGCGATTAAGCAGAAATATGCGCTGGCAATTTTTAATGACTCTCGCGGCAGGAGTTCGGCCCCACGGTACGGTTCACTTCGAACCGTCCCGTCCGCAAAGGGCTAGATAGACCATAATTACATTCTATACGCATTTACATCTACTTCGCGGCGTGCTGTTGAGTTATATGTATAGAAAAAGAAATAGCTATACAAGCATTGCCTATGTTCGGCTGTCCAAAGGTTGACATGTTCAAGAAAATCTTTTAATTTTGCGCCGCCTCCGAAAAGGTTGAAATGTATTTAATATACTACCTAACGAGTAAATAGGTTTCATTCATATCTGTGACGTAATTGTATGATTCAAAGAAGTAGAAATTACTTCATTAGGAAATAGAAATTATTTTATACTTTTTAGTGCATTTCGAAGTCGGCGTATTTTTTTTTCTTAAAATTATTTTATTAATTAAAAATATATTATAAAATTTCTTGTTATATATTGCAATCCTACAGAATTAACAGCCGGCAAGAGGTAATGTGTTATATTATTTTCTGTTATATAAATTCGGTGCAATGTAATTCGTTTATTACGACTATTAGAAAACAAATTTGCAAGAAATTGCGTAGGTAATCGCGTAGGGTCGGCTGCTACGATTCTTGTGGTTCTGAGTTCGACAACCGGCAACCGAGATATCGCACTTTTTCTCTCCAATTCCATAATATTATGTCGTAAATGTGATCCGATGATTCTAATAATGAATTGTGAAGAATAAAAAATTCTCCAAAATCTAACTATTAAACATTTTTATTCTTGCACCACAGTCTATTGTAAGATTTGATTTTGCTTTGGTATATGCACTATATGATTTAAACTTATATTTAGTCTAGCTGTAAGAATTTCGGTGTGTATGAAATGAGATAATGAGTTGTTTGCCTGAGTCCGATTGAATGCTACGTAGCGTTTGCGAGAGGATGTTTAGATGATCGCATCGAGTGTCGCGTTGGGTGTCCGAGTTCGAGGAATGATTCCGGGGGAGAATGCGTCAGCGTGCGTGGGGATGAATGTTTTTTCGTGCGAGTCAGTTCATCACTGTTTGCGGAAGCGAATGATCGAAGACCATCTCTGTTAATAAAGCACGGAAATGTTAAAGGTGGAAAATTGAGATTTCTATTTTCCCTGAACAGTTGAATTACGTGATGCGCGCAATGCAATGCGCAGTGTCATACCTTTTCCTGAAAATTGTACGCAGTTACCGACAGTTTTGTATTTTCATCGACGTTGTAGGTAATGTGGCCAAAATCGCGACAACATGCGATGCTATCCTCAGAAAGTGAATTTATGCAATTTTCGAGACGTAAGATCAAAAGTACGAAACCGGACCTCTCTCTCGCACATCGCCTATACGTGCATGCGCCGCTATGTGTTAGTATACAAGCACAGTTACTGCGGGATCCTGCCCTTAAATACATAAGCTTGATACATAACATACTGTAGGTAATACATAGTTTAATACTGTCGGTAACTATTTTAGCGGTGGGTAATTGAATTGAGCATTGAACTGCCATATCAAACAGAAAAAACTCTTCCCGGGATGTTACAGCTTCCCCCTTATGTAGGTCTCTTGTCCTCAAGAGACTTTTGTTTCACGAATTTGGAAATTATACATTTCGTACAGCGGCAATTATCCTCGCTGTTCCTCGCTGATGGAGCACCTCGCCCAAACAGCCATAGCGATTTCCAGTATTTTCGCCTCGGGTCTTGAGGATTATCTATTTGTTTATATTCCTTGAACGGGGGATCGGGTATTTCAATTTCGATCAATTTCCACTTATGTAACGTCCCTGGTACTAGACTCAGGTATTTTACAGCGCTTATGAAGCAAAGAGCGGCTTTTGCTTATTAAGCGACTCGTTTTTACTATAACTAATTATAGAAGAATGTGGGATCGTGGTGGCGTGTGGTTAAAGAGTGAAATCTACAGGTTAATACCTTTCATTTATTAGGTTTATTCAAATAATGATGAGAAAAAGAGTTATAATTATCAATTACTTTAGTAAATATAAAAATGTATATGTGACTGAATTCTATAAGCAAATTGGAGTATAATAGACTCGTTGTTGACGCAAATCGCAGAACGGTAGCTAACTACTTCAATTACGCGGTTTTATAATGATATACGCAACGCAAGAAAATAACGCAATTTATAATGCAAGAAAATAACGCAATTTACGATGGATCTAGATCCTAACAAAACTGACAGAACAATATTTGGTTAATTACAAAACTCTAAACTTTGTATTAAACGTGGAACAGTTACTCCTTATTTGACTCTAAACTAATTAGTTCATGGCCCTTTTTGTCAGAGCACAAATCGACACCCAAAACCTGATCGCTTAATTGGGGAGCCTGCGTTAGCTGGCTACTAGAACTACCCAACGATGCAAGAATCAAGTGACCGACATGTGACCAACAGGCTTGCAAATAAAATGATTCGACTTTAATTATTTATTGAAATTACTGAAACGACACCCAAAAGACACGGGCTTCAGAGACCAAGCCGCTCAATGATGGGGAGCCTGCGTTAGCTGGCTACTAAACTACCCAGAGCGAACTCCGAGAATCTGACGGCGAATTAGTAATTCAGGAAAATAAGAAATATGTATGAGCGACTGGCGAGCTCTCGTTGATGTCTTAGTTTCTTCTGGGGCTGAGCATAGCACTCTCTTTACGGAGTTTCAGATACAAGACCGTTTGAACGGGGAGCCTGCGTTAGCTGGCTACTAGAACTACCCAGCGATCGAGTATCCAAATGGCTGATACCCGCTGTCCAGTCAAAACTAAGAATCTTGTAGGCTCTTACCAGTTAAAACTGCTCCAGTTAGTTGCTTCCAAGAGGTCCGGCACGTTGTACTTCCAAGATTGTTCTGCGCTCGCAGCCGCTGCTGCACGCCCTTTTATACCCAGAGAATCATGGGTTCTTCCCGCTCAAAAAGTAGTTATTATTTTATTACGCTTTATTTAGTAGCAAATATATTTTAGTTTGATTAATAAAAATACGCTTTGATTTATTATTAATTAGTTTTTCACAAGTTTTCCCGTTAAATCGTATTTTTAATAATTGTTAGATACGCAAATTATAAGTGTTTTAATAGAAGAAATAATTAATCGCAAACAATACATAAAATAATAGCTAAAAATATAACGCAATTTATAATGAGTGAATAATTAATAATATATATAATATAAACATTTAAATAATAATTTATAATGACTCTGTTTCGAAGTATATCTTCTGTCTCTTTCTAACTAACGCGCGCGCCATCGATCGGTGATCTACTCTAAACAATGTTGCACGCGTGAGCTAACCCCATCCCATTACCACGCGAATTTTTATGGTCGGTAATTTGCGGTCGGTAATATAATAGAAAAAGATAGAATTAAACTGCTTCTCTATTTATCGGCTGGATGATGTACCCGGGGACGTTACACTTATTAGTGGATTCTGATAGAATTGAGCTTTATTTAATATGTATCATTACATTTATTTATACTTCACACGACACGTGTCTGATAGGCGGGATAGAGCGACACGAACTGCACGAACGCACAATGCCCTCCGAGACACCAACGCATCGAAGACAAAACACGACGCACGACCAGTGACGTACACGCCGAATATCCTTTCTTTCACTCCCCCTTTCGGCAGTGTCACAATGTAAATTTCCGCAATTACCTTTTAATTTTAATAAGGTTAATACAATTGTCATGCTTTGGTTTACTCAACGCTTTAGTTAACACATCTGCGGCCATTAACTCGCTACATTTATATTCTAAAGATATTTCTCCTGCTTCGTAAACCTCTCTTGAGAAATGATATCTAATATCTATGTGCTTAGATCTACCGTGGTGTACATTTTTCTTCGTTAATTGTATCGCGCTTTGATTATCGCAGAATACTGTCGACGGTCTCTCCTTCTCACAATTCATTTTCATATGCTCAAGCAATCGCCTCAAATACAATAATTCTTTCACTACCTCAGACAACGCCATGTACTCGGCTTCCATGGTTGACAATGCCACCGAATTCTGCCTTTTTGATTTCCAACTTATAGGTCCATTCGCGAACATAATTACCATTCCGGAGCACGACCTTCTGTCATTTAAATCGCCTGCCCAATCGGTATCTACATACGCGTACAGATCTTTCTCCGATTTTTCATATACTATTTTGTAATCGCTAGTGCCTTTTAAGTACCTAATAACTCTCTTTGCTGCCTTCCAATGTTGTACACCAGGGTTTTCACAATATTTACTCAATTCACTACTCGCATAAGCTATGTCAGGGCGTGTAACATTTGCTAAATAAACTAAACTACCCACTAACTCTCTATATGGTTTTTCTTTCATAATTTCCCTTTCTGTTTCTGTTTTAGGCTCCATTTCTTTCGTTAATTTCATGCCTAGTTCAAACGGAGTAGCTACTGGATTTGCGCAATTCATACCGAACCTATTCATTACATCTTCAATGTATTGTTTTTGCATTATACTGATCTTACCTACAGGACCATCTCTTTCTACAGAAATGCCTAATATTTGTTTGACAGGACCCATATCTTTCATTTTAAATTCTGCACTTAATCGTCTTTTTATAGTCTCTAAATTGTTCTTATTTGCACACGCTATCAATAAATCGTCTACGTATATCACTACCACAGTTATTATGCTGCAGTTCTCACACACATACACACATGGGTTCACTTCGCTGTTTTCAAAACCTATAGATAATAAGAACTCATTTAAACGCTTATACCATGCTCTGCCTGATTGTTTCAAACCGTAAATTGGCCGTTTAAGCTTGCACACTTTGTCACCTTCACCTTTTACATCACACATGTTTGGCTGTTCCATGTACACTTCCTCTTCTAGGTTGCCTTGAATGTACGCTGTCGCGACATCCATCTGATGTAGGTGCATCTTTTCTTCCACTGCCAGCGCAAACAACATACGAATAATCTCATATCTGGCTACAGGTGCATAGACTTCTTCATAATCTAGACCATACTTCTGTTCATGGCCTCTTGCCACAAGTCTGGCCTTGTATCTCACTATTTGGCCATTCTCATCTCTTTTAATTTTAAAAACCCATTTGTTGGTGAGCACACGTTTATTTTCTGGTCTTGTTACAAGCTCCCATGTATTGTTTTCTCTTAACGCTTCCATTTCTTTTTCCATAGCATCTAGTCATAATTGCTTGTCGTTTCTTCCAAGAACTTCTTCAACCGTTTGCGGCTCCACTATTTCTGCTATGTTTGCCTCATGGTATATTTTTCTTGGCCTTCCCACATTTCCAGTTTTCAATAATTTGGTTCTTCCTCGTGCTCTTTTTGGCGAATTGCGTACCTCTTCTACAGCAACTTCAAATGTTTCTTCCTCGCTGGTTATTTCCCTAAATTCACCTTCTTCTTGCTGTTCAGGCGCGTCTTCTTCTCGTTGAGGTACATCTTCTTCTGTAATGTCCTGTGGATCAAGTTTGATTTGTAAGGTTTCCTCATTTCCTGTAAATACTTCTGCTTGATCATCTAATACGGACTGGGGCTGATTGTTCTCAAAAAATCGTACATCACAACTTTTTATCACTGTCTTTGTACCTGGATACCACAGACTGTACGCTTTCGACTCTGGGGAGTATCCAACCATAACACACTTTTGTCCCTTAGCTTGGAACTTTCCTGTTCTTCGATTCTTGATCAATGTGACTGCTCCGCTTCCAAACTTGCGAAGGAAACCAACATGTGGCTTTCTCCCAGTCCAGGCTTCAAATGGAGTCATCTTCTCCAAGGCTTTTGTTGGACATCTGTTTCTTAAAAATGCAGCAGTATTGACTGCTTCAGCCCATAGGCTTTGAGGTAAACCTGCCTCAATCATGAGACATCTTGCCATTTCAACTAAAGTCCGGTTTGCCCGTTCGGCTACACCGTTCTGTTGTGGTGTGTACTGTACTGTCAGCTCTCGTTTTATTCCTAATGATTTCAAATAAGCAGTAAATTCACCAGACGTATATTCCTTACCATTGTCTGTTCTCAATGTCTTGACACGATGACCAGTTTGTCGCTCCACTCTGCTTACATATTCCTGAAAGACTCGCAAAGCATCTGACTTCTGCTTTAACATAATTACCTCACAGTACCTTGTTTTATCATCTATGAACGTAATGAAGAACCTTGCTCCGCCAAGTGAGGGACAGCTCATAGGACCACATATATCAGAGTGTATTAATTCCAACACTTCACTCGCTCTTCTTGTCGATGGAGGGTGTGGACTCTGATTTATTTTGCCTTTCGCACAAGTTTCACAATCGTTTAACGAGTCTAACAACGTTTCCGACAACCCACGCACCATATTTTCTGCTTGCAGTCTTTTCAAGTCACTGAAATTTAGGTGTCCAAACCTGCTATGCCACTTCATTGTTTCACCAGTTTTTCTACATTCTGCCACTTGTGCAACGTGGCTGTGCTTATCGATTATTCTATATAAATCACCTTCGCGCTTTGCAATCATAGCCACTGTTCCATTCTTTCGACGCACTGTTGCAATGTTTCTTCCAAAATTTACTGAGTAACCACTTTCAGTAATTCGAGCCACGGACACCAAATTGTTTCTGAACTCGGGCACATATATTGTATTTTGCAAGTTTATATCATTCACATACTTTCCTAATCCACTTACCCGCAGTCTCACATTTCCGATTCCTCTCGATTCGAGCGAACGTTTTGTAGCTGTGAATACTTGACTGTTATATCGTTCATCAAACTGTTCAAATTTCCCGCGATCATTGCACATGTGCTTCGTCGCACCACTGTCTAAATACCATTGTCCTCTTTCGCGTGATTCTGTACTCAAAACCACTTCAACCAGCATGGCTTCACCTTGACCATATGATGGTTTCTTCTTTGGAATTGTCTTCGTTCGGCAATTCACTGCTATATGCCCCTTTTTGTTGCATTTGAAACAAGTTGAATTATAGCTCGACTGTTTGAGGTTATGTTGCGTGCGCGCATGCTGCTTTCGCACCCAATTCTGCTCTCTCGGTTTTGAACTTTCTTTGAGTAAAAAGGCATTATTTTGATTTTCATCTTGCTGAATTTGTTCATTTTGTCTTGCTTCTTGTTCTACCAACTTGACTTTCAAAACATCCATCGTTGGCACATCGTCTCTCGACTCGATCGCGACGCAGAAACTGGCATACTGCGTCGGTAATGCATTCAGCAACATTATCGACAGGAGTTCTTGCGGTATCGTGATGCCCGCTTCTTCCAACTGTTCCGCTTTACTTTGAAATGCAGTAACAAACTCCGCCATACTTTGATTGTCTTCTTTTTTCAATTTATATAGCTGTTTATATAATACGGCCTTTCTTATTGGCCCCTTTGATTCGTGTAGCTCTTCTAAAGTCGTCCATGCTTCTCGAGAGGTCTTGGCCTTTTTTACGTGGTTTAACTGTAGACTGGACACACCGAGGATGATTTGCGCCAGAGCCTTTTCATCTTTATTTTCCCACTCACGTGCATTTGCTTCCGTCTGCTCTACTTTTCCGCTAACATACTGCCATAAATCATTCCACACTAATATACTCTTCATCTGTATCTTCCACGATTCATAATTCGAATCTGTTAGTTTTTCTATGGCGTGGTTTCCATGCGTGGCCATTTTACCTTCTTTTCTTTTTCTTTTCTACGCGTCGTTTTACTTGAATTTCCCGCACACTCACTCGATTTTTATTAACCGCGCAGGGGTAGCGTTCCCTGGGCCCATAACCTGATAGAATTGAGCTTTATTTAATATGTATCATTACATTTATTTATACTTTACACGACACGTGTCTGATAGGCGGGATAGAGCGACACGAACTGCACGAACGCACAATGCCTTCCGAGACACCAACGCATCGAAGACAAAACACGACGCACGACCAGTGACGTACACGCCGAATATCCTTTCTTTCAGATTCCTCCTGAATTAAATGGAAATTATAGACTATTTAGTTATATATGTGCGTATTTTGATATATTTTTGATTTACCTGGTTTAAATTCTTCCTCATTTTAGCTTTTAGATTTCTCAAGAGTACTTTCTTTCCTGCTCTTCTCGACATTTCGACAATAACTAATATGGCGTCGTTTCGTTTGTCGAAGTATTGTTAGAGTATATAGATATGGCGCGTGTTTAATATATGTATATTATATGTTTCTTTTTTTTTCTTTTCTTTTCCGCTTTACTAATTTAATTGTACGGGTAACAATAATATTATACACCAATATTTACAAAAGAAATAAACAAAAATTTTTATTTAATTAAAAAAATATAAACAAACTTCTTTCCTTTCCATATATATATTCTCACCGGTCAAATGATATAAACAAGATAACGCGTGGTCCGAAGGTTATAAACAAGATAAGCCGAAAGCGTAATGTTGTACGATGGCACAGCACCGTACAATTTAGGGTCGCTATACCTGTCACATCATTAACCTCGACTCTTAAAAAGGCAATAGAAAAATACATTTTAGCATCCATCATAAAGCAATCCTGAAGTCATCCGTCCTAATCCCAATCCGCGTACCGCTATAGACCCATCATAAAATTTCCGGAAAAACCCGAAAAGTACCGTTTCCCTTGGCATCCCTACTGCCACCTTTTTTCCTCCACTCCTTACTTCCACCCTTGCAAATTTCCAGGGCTCCTAACCCAATGAAAACTCCAAAATTTCCTCTTTTTTACATAGTACCTTCCTCCTCTTCCCATCATCCCACCACAGACACCTTCTCAAAAAGTTTTCCTTTTTTAGAGTCACACCGAAACACATCAGAACAAATCCACCATCAGAACATATCAAACCATCAGTACACAGTTGTAATCATTATAGTTAAGAGTTAGTTTAAAATAAATTAAGTGTTGAGTTTAAAAAAAACACCATCAACCTTTTACCACCATTCAAAAATTGTCCTCACGACATTAAGTTGCCGTCGAGCACAGCGATCGAGTAGGAACTCAAGTTATATTTTCATCTACCACCATCCGAGTTCGCGATCGTACAAACGTAATTAGAAGATAAGGAAGGTATAAAAGACGAAGCAGGCTGGCGCGCGCGACTTTATTATAAACTGACCATCGAGATGTAAAGATTTAAGATTTGAGTATTAATAACCAGACAGTGTGTCATTCAATAAAAACCATAACGTAATATTGTAATAAGTGTGTCGTGTTTAAGAAATAAAATAAAGTTTTTAAAATATATATATATATATATTACATATTTTATAGAATTTTATGCGTCAAAGCGTATTTCTCCATTTTCGTATGATATATTGCGCAGTTCAATTATAGGATATATATCCTCAGTGTTTAACAGGACTCCTGCGTTGAACGCTTCCTCTTTTTCGTCGTTAAAGTGGAAAATCCTGTTGAAGCATTTAGTGCAGGCCAGTGCGGGTTTTATTTCCGCGAGCTTCACTCTGCATCTCATACATGTAATTTTTCTCAAGACTCTGTCTTGTTTAATGTAATTATGGGTTCCTATATGTACATAAAAATATATATATATATTAGATTATATTATTTTCGTTAAAATAATAATAGAAGCTTGAGTCTTGCATGTAATTCACCATTGCTCCTTTGCTTCGAAGTGTGCTTCCACCACGCAGTTTAAGCACAGGCGTCCGAGATTTGGATCATATTTATAACTGAATGCTAGTTTTTTGTCCTCTACGCACAAAGCATTTAAAATATATTGAGCTTTTCGATTCGGATCCATTATTTATACAAAAGTAATTTTCTTCTCGGGAATTCTCCTTTTTCCAGAGCATACTTTTATACGTCTTATACGTTTACAATGCTTTCGCGTTCTGACGCTACTTGTTCAGCCACACCCCTTAGTTGCCAAATGTATTATAAAATTAGCTATTGTAAAATAAAGCGCGGTAAATTTAAATTATTCCACTCTTGTTTGCGCGCACGCTCATCTTTCTATCGATTCTCGATCCCTCATTGGTAGGTGGGCCGTCTTAATGCGATCCTTATGAACAATTCGCCTTTTGTTTCTCCCACCGACTGGCAATTCTACATTATTTTCCTCTATGGTTCTTGTAATTTTGTAGGGACCAGAGTTCTCCTTCTCTAATTTATTTTTCCGTGGTGGGTTAAGAAGAAATACGTCTTCAGCTGTTTCATATTGTATAGGTCGAATCTTTTTGTCATAGTAATATTTCTGACGATGTTTTGACAATTTTAAATTATTTCGCGCAGTGTTCCGAAAATTGTGTAATTTTGTGATGAGGTTGTCTACATAATCTGGGTATGTACATTAGGGTGGCCCTTATTTTTCGATTTCCGATTTTTTTTGGTCTCATCCCCTAAAATTTTAACACTTGATGAAAATATGATAATGTCAAAGTTTCAGCATGATTAGATAACAGGAACTCGTGCCGCAATCGAATTGAAGTTTTCAAATTTGCACGATTTCAGGTTATCGTCGAATATGTTAGTGACCTTTTATGTTAAAAGTCTCAGCGAATATTTTATGATGAAAATACAATTTTTTATATATATAATTTTAGTGTTGGTGTATGATTTTCAAAAATATACTAAAAATTACTGAATGTTACCGCTAATGTTAGTATGAATCTCATTCTGTAGTTGCTGAAGCGGTCATCCCGAATACGAAAACTAATCGCCTATTCAGTTAGCCATTAGAGATCTTATGTAAAATGAAACAAAAATTTCGGTATTAAAAAAATGTATAGTAGGTGCTCTGCATTGTAGATATACAAAAACATTCCCGGCACTGGTGAATATTACCGAGTTTTACCTGATCAAGGGATCAGATAAGAAGTACCGCTTTTTAAAAAATTTCAAAAAGTTTGGCCTAAGATTAATTTATCCAATTTTAAAACAGGTATACAAGATTCTTATGTTTATGGAAAACTCCAGGATATAGAAGAAAAAATAAATTTTTGCTTGTACCATTTCCGACCAATGCAGCCGAGAGATAATTACAAAGAACTTTTGGAGTCGATGATAATTTTTCTTGGCGGATCTCTTCCACGAGGAAATACTTTTCATGTTCCTGGAGCGTTCCATAATGATAGGCGTATGGCTAAAGCAATTTACGTACGAAAAATTTATTTATTCCGACAAGAATTTTGATTGGATAGTAACGAAATAATAGGGATAAGTGATATATGTATTCTTTCAGTTAATTTATATATTCAAGCCTGGATTAATGCACCAATTCCTGTAAGAGCGCCATTAGAAGATCTAAAATTCCTACAAAATCTATAGCTGTATTCTATAATTGATAATAATATTGCTAGAATAGGAATATGCAAATTTTCTAACGATTTATGGTACCTTGCATCTGAGAACGTGGCATTATCTGTTTTCGATGAAATAATATCAGTGAACACATAAAGGAAAATGATTAAGGCTCTAAAAAATGACAATACGGAACATTCAGTAAAGATACGTGTAATACTTCCGGAAAACGAACAAAATTATGTAAATATGAATATTGATATCTTCATTTCTACTGAATCCAAAAATGACTTAACAGGTACAATATACCCACAGATTTCTTAGAAAAAGACCCTTCTTTGTGGAAAAATGATATTTCATATCAAAAAGGTTGGGAAATTGCAAGAAATTTAAAAGTGGTAAACGATACCGCTGAACGTGGTATTAAACTTATATCTGAATATAATAATCTGTTGACCAAAAATGAAGAAGAAAAACAATACATTTTACAAGTAATTGATATTAGAAAAGTTTTTATCCTAACGTAAGCAAATCTACATTAACACAGAATATGTATTAAACGCTACGTACAATTTAATAATAGGCTAATTTATAAGACATAACTGAAATTCCATTGAAGAATATTTTGCTTATAAGTATTTAAAAAAAAATTCGTTTATAAGTGCTAATACAATGGAAATTATTGGAAAATTTATCAACTTTCGTACAAATTATATAGAGCTCCCAGTTGCCCAGCCGTCACATTCTTCGGTAACTTAAAAGCTACGTTACATATGTGTGTAAATATATTGTAAGTAAATATGTAAATATGTATGCGTTGTAATTGTATGTAAATGCTAGTAATACACGTGTAAAAAATTATATTTTCATTATAAAATATTCACTGATACTTTTAAAATAAAAGGTCACTAACATATTCGACGATAACCTGAAAGCGTACAAGTTTCAAAACTTCAACTCGATTGCGGCATGGGTTCCTGTTATCCAATCATGCTGAAACTTTGACATTATCATTTTTTCATCAAGTGTCAAAATTTTGGGGGGTGAGACCATGAAAAAATCGAAAAAAAAATCGAGCTCTAGCTAAGGGCCACCCTAATGTACATATTGCTTCTTGAATTGGAAAGTTTGATGGCTGCCGCGCTTTTCTTCCGTATACCAATTCGTGAGGCGTAAATTTAGTTCCTTCGTGTATACTCGTGTTATATGAGAACATCGCCTGTGGTAACCAATCATCCCATTGTTTTTCTTGCGTGAGGAAATGTTTTAAATATGCTATTAAAATTTGATGGCTTCTTTCTAGGGACCCGTTTGACTGAGGATAAAAGGATGAAGTTCTGTACGTTTGAATATGAAATATTTTTGCCAGCTTTTTCATCAAGGTACTCATAAAGCATGTCCCTTGGTCTGTCAAGATTGCTTTGGGGCAACCAAATTTACAAATGAAGTGTTCGGTAAATGTTCTGGCTACATCTTCTACAGTTATTGAGACAATGGGTGCTGCTATGGAATACTTAGTTAATTTGTCCTGGATTGTCAATATGTAGCTGTGCCCTTTTGAAGCTAAAGGTAATGGTCCTAGTATGTCTAATGAAACTTTGTCGAATGCGTCCAGTGGGGTGTCTGTAATGACCATTGGTTCTTTATTTTTAACGCGTACCAACTTATTCCTTTGGCAGTCGATACAAGTTTTAATAAAGTCAGCTATGTCCATTTTCATATTTTTCCAGTAGTAATTATCTCTAACGCGGTGGTAGGTCTTTCTAATTCCCTTATGTCCCCCAATGGGTGTAGTATGCTTTTCCTGGATAATGGGAATTCTCTCTTCGAATGACGGAGTCTTAAGGGCAGGATCCCGCAGTAACTGTGCTTGTATACTAACACATAGCGGCGCATGCACGTATAGGCGATGTGCGAGAGAGAGGTCCAGTTTCGTACTTTTGATCTTACGTCTCGAAAATTGCATAAATTCACTTTCTGAGGATAGCTTTAGCACCGTTAGCTATCCACAATATCGCGCTGCTATCGATTTTACGTCAATAAACATCACATTCTGAATAAAACGAAAAATTCTTCGGACATACACGTGAGACAGACATAGATTTTGACAGTCAAGATGGTCGCTCCTAGACACGTTGCGCCGTATTTTCGCTTTTACGCAAAATTTAGAGATTTACTCACCGAAAACGATAGCAGCGCGACATCACTATAATGGTACGATGTCGGGTTGGTCCATTTTTTGTCAATTTATCACTTCTGAAAGACGTAAGATCGAAAATACGATTTTGCACACCGGCGCCTGTTAACGATGTTCCGCCATGCAATTATGCACTACTCAAAAAAATTAAGGGAACAAAAAAATTCCTTAAAATTTTAGGTCATTTTCAGATTGCTGTATCTCCGTTGGTATTAATCACAGAAGAATTCCAGAACAGTCATTTTGAAGCTTCAGGTCTCTAGTTTTCGGCCTTTAGTCTCAAGAGTATTTTGCGCCTATTTTCATTAACAAAATATGCAAAAAATCACGATGAAAAAATTAAAAATTTTTTTTTCTTTTTTGTACGGTTTGCACTGACGCAGATAAATTTTTTTGAATAATGCCATTTATAGGGCGCTATTCTTTGTTTCTTCCCCTATAATTTGCATGTCCAGAAAGTCGATTTCGACGTTTGGTTACAAAGTTATGAGCTACCAAAGCAAAAATGACGCTTTTTCCTTTGATAGTCATTATCTCATGAACCCAGCATCGAACAAAAATTCTGAATACAGTTCCAGAAAGCAGAGAGTATACCCTTTAAGATGGCTATCTCAGTTTTTCACTAAATGTTTTCTTTTTATGCTTAATATTGATGTAAAAAAACGTCAAAAAACGGTGTTTTTTCCTCAAATTACAAAAGTTACGATATCTTTATAAATAAGTATTGTAATGATTACGCCTATGTTTTTTTTAAGCTCATATTGCCCACTAAATGTATGCGAAGTTTCAAATCGCTCCGATTCGTTGTTCCCTATGACCCAATGGATCAAACTTTGACATTTGAACGAAAAGAGGTAAGGAAACGTCATTACTGTTCCGATACGCGACTAGTGCGCTTGATGGATAAAAATGTTTGTGCCTTTACATTTACCGGTACTATTGTGGAATTTTTAAAGAATGCTTTGATTTGAGAAGATCGGGTTACGCTTTCTCTTGTGTGTGAAAGTTAGTGTGTATGTGTGCCGTGTATATGCAGGTATGAATGTGTGCGCGCGCATTTTAAATTAACAAATTTAAAATTTACTTAAAAATTCTTGCTTACGGAATAAAAATTTTATAAAATTTTTTATTTGATTATGGCTCGACGTCATTTGAGTGAGGCGGAAGTTGCCCGTCTCGTAACCCTCGTCGAGGGGGGCTATCGTTACCGCGAAATCGGGAACATGATGGGTATAAGTCTGTCGGTCGTTTGTCGAACTTATGCACGATACCAACAGACTGGCAGATACGGCCGACGTCCAGGTCAAGGTCGGGCACGTATCACTACCCCAAGAGATGATAGGGCAATAGTAAGACACGTAAGAGTTGAACCCTTTGCCCATGCGGATGCTATTGCCCTGCGATTTCGAAACCGCCGCCATCAACAATCTCAGCGCACCATTTCAGGTCAAACTGTTCGAAATCGTTTGAGGCAGGTTGGATTACGAGCGAGACAACCTGTTCGCGTACCAATGCTTACGCCTAGACATCGCTGCAATCGTTTAACGTATGCACGTCAGCACGTCAATTGGCAGACACGCCAATGGAACAATGTGTTGTTCACAGACGAATCGAGATTTTGCCTCCACGGAAACGATCGGCGTCCTCAAGTTTGGCGTTATCGCGGAGAGCGAAATCGTCAGAGAAACACTGTTCCTGTAGCAGCGTATAATGGTGATTCGGTAATGGTTTGGGCAGGTATTTCGCGGTTTAACCGGACGCAATTGGTAATCGTACGTGGTAGGTTGAATGCTAGCCGGTATATCAATGAAATTTTATGTCCACATGTCCTACCTTTTCGTCAACGAATTGGAAACCGATTTCGATTAGTCCAAGATAATGCTCGGCCACATACAGCGAACATTACAAGACGGTTCCTGTCGCAACACCGAATTAATGCGCTACCACATCCAGCAATGAGCCCAGATCTAAATCCAATTGAACACGTTTGGGATATGATGGGACGTCGATTGCGAACGGAGTATCCGCATTTAAGGAATTTACGTGCGCTGGAAAATGCGCTCCTTCGAATTTGGGACCAAATTCCACAAACCATGATACGGCGATGCATTAATATGCGTGAACGATTGCAGGATGTGATTAACAACCGTGGTGCTAATACTAGGTATTAAATTTTAAAGTCCTTGAATTTTTATTAAGATAAGAAAATTACACCCACGCGCACAAGACATTGCTGCAGGTGCTCATACGTGCACGCGCCCACATTCGTATACGTGCATATACACAGCACACATACAAACAGACTCACACAACACAAAAGGAAGCGTAAATCCAATCCTCTCAGACAAAAGAATTTTTTAAAAATTCTGCGATAGTACCAGTAAATGTAGAGACACAAACTTTTTCCCTAACCAACGGATTAATCGTGGATTGGAGCAGTAATGACGTTTCCTTACCTCTTTTCGTTCAAATGTCAAAGTTTGATCCATTGGGTCATAGGGAACAACGAATTGGAGCGATTTGAAACTTCGCATACATTTAGTGGGCAATATGAGCTTAAAAAAAACATAGGCGTAACCATTACAATACTTATTTACAAAGATATCGTAACTTTTGTAATTTGAGGAAAAAACACCGTTTTTTGGCGTTTTTTTACATCAATATTAAGCATAAAAAGAAAACATTTAGTGAAAAACTGAGATAGCCATCTTAAAGGGTATACTCTCTGCTTTCTGGAACTGTATTGTTAGAAAATAAAGTTTTAAATGAAAATTTAGGTTCAATAAATAACTTCCACGTTTCTATTTCACTTTCGTTTATTCGGTACTATTGTATATAAACAACTGTTCGCTTCGATAGCTCAACACAGAATGAATCTTCGCCGCTACCTGCCGCGAAGGGTGTTCTCTACCCCTCGTCGCGCTATGGCCGGTTATCCTGTTGATAAGCATTCCTCACTACTGCCTACCGTCCTTATTCCAACACGGCCTCTCCTGACTGCGGCGCGTCCTCGCACGCTTCTTCTTCCGGTTGCATCAAGGAGTTGTATGTGTGATTTGACGGGCCTGCAACAACACCGTCCTCGGGATCTTTATTATCATTTGAAATACCATTATCAGCATGGATTAACCAATTTCAGCTCCAACTGAGCATTCCTGTACGATTAGCAACCCCTTGAATTAGCAAGCAACTTTAAAAGCAGAGCCCTCAGGTTACTTCACAAGTTGTTGGGGTTAAGTCCTCAAAACATCCAGAAACCAACTTCTCAAAATGTCCTTTAACCAAAGCAAAGGAGTAGAGCCCTCGGGATACTCCCAAGACAGAGCCCTCAGGATGTCTCAAATCGTCACACAATGAGCAGAGCCCTCGGGATGCTCCAAAGGAAACAAAATCATCTTTCATCTTGCTCATACTCACGCTCAAATTAACCAGTGCTTGTATCTTGTGAGGACTCGGCCTAACCTGACCGTTTCTTGGCAAAACACTCCTGAACCACATGCCCCAACTTTTTACAAAAAGAACAAGGCTCTTGTCTTCGTGTCCGACTATTCGAACTCGTTGCTTTGGATACCACAGGGATAGTTCGAGAAACGCTACCAGCATCCGCAACAGTGGCATTTTCAACTCTCATTCGTTTGGGCAGTTATATTGTTTATGTCCGTATCGGCCGCATGAAAAACATTTACTTCGAGAATCACAATCACGTTTGTGCGGCACTTGAGATTCTGAATTACGACCACTTACTCCACGTGGTCGTGCACTACTTGACGTCAACGGTTTTATGTAGCTAGAAAAGAAATTTACTAAATCATCAGGAGTTAATTTTGCATTTGTCCGGTTGCCCGGATTTGAGGATCAGTTATTCCTCGTATAATTATGGCCACAATCAATTCATCACTTAAACCCGTCACAATCCGCAGACGTAGTAGTAATCGGCGTGCATACTCCGCATAAGTGGAGTAATGATCAGAATTAACTTTCATCACGTCGAATAGTATATTTGCAATGTCAATTCTTCGCGGACACAATGCTGCAAAATCTTTTTTAAAATTCGACCAGCTGCGACCATTAGTTACCCATTCGTTTAACCACGAACGTGCGTCCCCTTTCAAACAATTACCGATGCGCGATAAACATTCTCTATCGTCCCATTTATTTAAAGCACAAACATAGTCCACTTCGTTGCACCATACCTGAAAGTCATTTAATGCCGGATCAAAATTTGAAATATAAATATGATTCGACCTTTCAGGGATGAAATTGAGAGCATTCATGATCCGGTCAGTCATATCACTCACTGCATCCGAACATGGCATTGAATTTGTGTGTGCAACAGACGTTGCAATAGGCACAGGTGGCGCTGCACCTAATAATCCACTATCCGCAGTGTCCTTATTAGAATTCCTCAAACCTGAACTATCCTCCAGCACAGTCAAACGTTCTAAAATTGCTTGAAGTTGTTGTTTCACGCTTGAATTCGGCGCACTACTGCGAGGCCTTCCCGCTCCTGTTCGAGTAGGAGAAGACATTTCACCGACAATTAATACACACACACTCACGTAGAATCACTTAAGAAAAAGAAAATAAGACACTGAAAAATGTATCCCACTTCTGATGTTAGAAAATAAAGTTTTAAATGAAAATTTAGGTTCAATAAATAACTTCTACGTTTCTATTTCACTTTCGTTTATTCGGTACTATTGTATATAAACAACTGTTCGCTTCGATAGCTCAACACAGAATGAATCTTCGCCGCTACCTGCCGCGAAGGGTGTTCTCTACCCCTCGTCGCGCTATGGCCGGTTATCCTGTTGATAAACATTCCTCACTACTGCCTACCGTCCTTATTCCAACAGTATTCAGAATTTTTGTTCGATGCTGGGTTCATGAGATAATGACTATCAAAGGAAAAAGCGTCATTTTTGCTTTGGTAGCTCATAACTTTGTAACCAAACGTCGACATCGACTTCCTGGACATGCAAATTATAGGGGAAGAAACAAAGAATAGCGCCCTATAAATGGCATTATTCAAAAAAATTTATCTGCGTCAGTGCAAACCGTACAAAAAAGAAAAAAAAATTTTTAATTTTTTCATCGTGATTTTTTGCATATTTTGTTAATGAAAATAGGCGCAAAATACTTTTGAGACTAAGGGCCGAAAACTAGAGACCTGAAGCTTCAAAATGACTGTTCTGGAATTCTTCTGTGATTAATACCAACGGAGATACAGCAATCTGAAAATGACCTAAAATTTTAAGGAATTTTTTTGTTCCCTTAATTTTTTTGAGTAGTGTAGTTTCACTATTATCCACTTGAAGCGCTTGTAGTATTAGTCGCACGTTGTCGCGGTTTCGGCCAGATTACCTACAACGTCGATAAAAACACGAAGCAGTCGGTAACTGGATATAAAGAACTGCATGAAAAAACGACGCGAAGGCATCGTTGCCGGATTGTTACGCTGTTGCCATATCTATCAATCTATTTTTAGATGTCAAGCAACTTGTAGGAATACGGGCTCGAGCCAAGTTTCCTAATTCTAGCGAGCGCAACCCGAGAAAAGAGGGAGGGGATGACCGAAAATGCAATTGAACGAAATGAAACATCCCATACATCAGTCGATAGCATATCGGAAAAAAGACATCTCATAACAAGTTTTAACCCCCTATCTCAACCATGGGGGCAGTAAAAGGGAAAAAACGAAATTTCGGTTTTTGGCCTATTTTGCTTCTTTAATCTCGTACAAAAATTCTGAAAAAATTGTAGAACATTGAGATTCACATAGCGCATATTATAGAATTTTTCCAGATTTTTACGTTGCAAATTGTAGTTGTAAAAATTGAAAAACCGCATTTATTAATTTTGCGTCGTATGTTACGTGCGGGAAGCGCGCGTATAAAGCCGCGAAGATTGTATGCCCTAATAAAATTAATTGTTAACAGGACTTAATGTTTGTGGATGCGGAGACACGCTAGTCCCATACGGGCTCTTTCACAAGATCGCAATGTTTAGAAGAAATGACGGAGGCAAATAAAAAAATGTAATTCAAAATAATTAAAAGATACAAAAGATTATATTTTGTAAAATATGACGCGAATAGAATGGTAGTGTATATAATATAATGTGAATTACAATGAACTGAACAAAAATATTGTAAATATCCGAGACGCGTAATTTCAAAATAAACCTATAATCCAGTGAGGGAAATCCCGAAGTTAAATAATTACCTACTGAATTTACTTTCCGAAAAATTCATAAAATAGCTAGAAGAATAAAAGAAACAACTCACCGAAATATTTGTACTTAAATGAATTTAAAATTTAAGAACTCCCTTTGCAAAATGTGCAATGACGGCTGCGCCTGGTTCCTGGGAAGAAGATGCACACATGTAAGGATTCAACCAATGAGAATTTTGAAACTGACCAATTGCTGAATTCAAATAAACTATAAAATAAAATTATACTTTAAAAATTAAAAAGAATAAAATTGAACATAATTGAATGGAAAAATAAAATAATTAATTGAATTGAAAATTTATCGTGATTATATAACATACAAATTTAACGTGATTATTTAACACGAAAGTTTTACGTGAAGATAGAGTCTTTGTCTGAATTTTGCACTTTAATTCAAGAACAAACTCGTCTCTAAACCACTTTACCGACTCCCGACACGCACCTCGCGATGATACACCGAAGAGTGTCGCAACTTGTACCTCTCGGAGAAGACCAGAGTGGGCCTAGTCCGAAATTGTTTATGTTGCATTGATATGCGCCTAACGAATTAGACTGTGAGGCCAATGTGCGTTCCTCCCTTGTCCAGCTCTTATCTTCCTCTCGTTCTATATAGTTCTTTCCTTTACTCCTGAGTTATGGATTGTTAACTAGCTATTGAATAATTTCCGATTATTACAATTAATTGCGCTCGGTACCGTGACTATTGTAGACCTGATTGACGTATAAATACTTCCAATAATGGTATAATGAAATACTATGGACAATTTATATAATATTGTAAAGTTACAAGGACAATTTCTATTGCAATTTTATATTGCGTCGCGGGTCCTCGAGGAACATTCCAGAACGCTCGGCGTTATCGAACCACACGAGTGTGAATTTCGTTTATGTTTGGCGGTTCGCAGAAGTAAGACGATCTAAGAATTTGGTCGTAGGACCACGTTGATTTCAAGGAAGGAATGTGTGATATTAACAATCTTAGTTTAGTCGCCAAATATAGTCTACCTAATAACATAAAAGACCGTTACTGCGTTCGATCAGGGTGTTCCCAGAATACAATACGCATTATCGATGCACAACCGGTCGGTCAAAACTACAAATGAAATTTTAAAAAATATTTCTGTTCGGAACATAACAGGTATCCGCTTATATTCAGAAACGTAAAATGATACTGCAACAGCGTTATATGCGAAAACGGTAGGACTCTAGCCTTGTAATTGATGGGTATTTTTAGACGCAGGATCGAAGAATCCACGCTTGTATGAAACCCTTACTTTTTTCATGTTATATGTTTTTCATTTTATTTTTCGTAACACTTTTAATATGGGTTGGGTTAGGTAATATTATCCATAATAGTTCCAGTATTATATACTATCGTATGCGCTATTACATATAATTTCTTTTTATTTATGGATATAGAAACGTATAATGACGCGCTTTCCTTCCGTTTGCGGACTTCCCGCCTCGTTGGCCTCGGGGAAAGTGGTGCGGTGCGGGAGGGTGATCGCGAGACATCGCGAATTTTAGAGTGGACTAGAAGTTTTGGATATATTCCCTATATTTTTCATAACTGAAAAATATGAATTTGGAGTGGGATTTGAGGAAACTGAGGGAAGGATACTAAATATATATTAGCATTCTCCAGCGCATTTTGTAAAATCATTGGAGTCAATTAGCCGTCGCTATTTTGTCTTCCAACGATTTATGAATGGGAACGATGTTCATTGTGGATGAGGTCACGGAGTTGGGAAGGCGAGGATGCTGAAAGGAGAATGAAGTTGGCGGTATAATTGGTATGAATTGAGCGTAAAAAGAATGAATGATTCGGTGATTAATAAATGGAGACATTTCTTGATTTGAAATATTTTATTTTATTAATATTTTTATTTATTTTATTAATATATAATTATGCAAATATTATTATAATTATCTGTTTTGATTTATTATGAAATAATTTTTGTTCATTCCCCCTCTGTTGCGGCCTCCGCGGCTACCAATGTGCCACCACTGTCTCTCAGTTCCACCACTGTCTCTCGCCTCATCCCCGTTCCTCAGTTCCACCACCATCTCTCATTACGGGTACGGATATTACTTCACAGTATGCTTTGCAAAATACGATTGAAACACATCGTAAAATTTTGCAGTGCACGTACAGACTATTATTTAATATTTTTTTAAGTGTAGTGTTTAGTGGTTTAGTTTTTTTTTTTTTTAGTTTTTTGTATTATTAAGTGTTTAGTGTTTTAGTGTTTAATATCAGTGTTTAGTGTTTATTAGTTTAGTGTTTAATATTAGTGAAACACTCCAGTAAAAATGAGTGCAACAAATTACAAAATCAGTGCAGACAATACTTCAAGTTTGAAGAAAACGGAAAAAAGAAAATTATACGCTTCGGCGAGGAGGTACTCCAAAAAAAGAGGGATTCCTAAACGACGTCGCCCTTTACAACTTGCTGAGGAATATGAAAATCAGCCGTCAACGTCCGATGGAAGAACATCCATGTTAAAACCATGGAAGGAAATGCCAACAGGGCAAAATGAAGGAAATTCAGAAAGAACCATGCCAGCAGGGGCTTCAGATGGCGAAAGCGATAGCTGGATCATAGAAGAAGTAACCGCAACTCGGCCAGAAGAAACGTCATCTTTTTCAAGCGGATTGAACATCGTAAACATGCAGCACATGTTTGACGAAATGAAAAAAATAAGCCATCATGCGGATAATAGGGAAGACTGCGGGATAAAATATTTGGAAATAACTGGTATACAACAGTCGGGCTTGAAGACTACCCTGAACGTAGTGTGCATTATGTGCCACTACGAGGGGAAAATTCACAGTCAACCCGACGAAGTTGAAGAAATGGATGTAAACCGTAGTGCCGTGGCTGGAGTAATGTTTACTGGGGGTAGCTACGCGCAAATGGAAGAATTTTTGGCATCAATGAATATAAAATGTATGTCGAAAAGACAATTTATGACACACCACGACGAAATAACAAATTCGTTGATTGCCGCTGCAGAAGAAGAAATGATAGCAGCGGCTAAAGTAGAAAGACAATTGGCTCTCGAAAGAGGTGACGTTGTTCCAGAATCTGGAATCCCGCACATTCCCGTCATCGCCGATGGGAGTTGGATGAAGAGGTCTTATCGAACCGGTGCATATAATTCTGCGTCGGGCGTTGGTGTAATAGTTGGATATTACACCCGAAAAGTTTTATTCATTGGAGTACGCAATAAGAGATGCAAAATTTGCGAATGTGCTGCAAGAGAACAGAAAGAAGCACGAAAACACGTATGCTTTAAAAATTGGAGCAAGAGCCGAGCATCCACCGCTATGGAAAGCGATGCCATCGTAGAAGGATTTCAAACCAGCGTCGAAAAGCGTAGATTAACTTATTCCACGCTAATCGCTGACGGAGATAGCAGCGTATACAAAAAGATTATAGATGCAGATCCGTATAACACAGAGATTCGTGTAAAAAAAATTGAATGCACGAATCACTTATTACGGAATTTCTGCAGAAAAATGAAGGAAATCGTTAAAAAAACAACAGCAGGTACATTGAGGAAAGCTGTGGAAAATAGCATTCGACGAGTGCGAACGGCAATTGTGAAAGCCGCACGATATAGAAGCAACGAAAGTGTGTCGACCTCTACAAAAATTAGAAATTTATACTGTGATATTTATAATGTGCCAAGCCACGTATTTGGCGAACATGCAGAATGTAATAAAATAAATTACTTCTGCGATGGAAAAAGCAAAGAAAATGAAACAAACATCGTCCCGCAGTTGAAGAGTATGGGAGTATACCAGCTCATGAGGGAAATACTTCAGCCGCTAACATCTCATGCGGAAAGTTTATTATACAATTGTAACAACAATTCCGTAGAGAGCTTCAACAACGTCCTTGCCAAATACATCGGTGGGAAAAGATTAAATTTCGGCCAAAGAGGATCGTACACGGCAAGATGTGCTGCTGCCGTGTTACAGTACAACACCAAGGAACCATTGTCGCGATTAAATAGAGCGATGAAAAAGAAACCGCCCCCAGTTTTATCGGACATGGAAATAAGAAGAAAGAAGAAAAATGAAATAAATGCTGAGAAAAGAAAGGAAACGGAAATCGCGGCACGCGTACGGAAACAATTCCACTCTGAGAAAGATACTGATTATGGAGAAAACGCTGCAAAACCCGATATGGACATAAATATTTATAAGTTGCAGCAAGAAAAACATATGGAAATGCTCCGTAATTGGCAAGAAAAGAAGGATGCCATTCAAATAGAAACCATCGGACAATCGAAAAATCCGCAATGGTACATGTACAAATCGAAACTTCTAACAGCATCGAATTTCGCAAGTGTATGCCGCCGAAGAAGTGGAACATTGTGTGGCAACTTGGTGAAAAGATTGATATATCCAAAAATTATTAATGTACCTGCAATTAAATACGGGCAAGAGTGCGAAGAAATTGCCCGTGAAGAATTGAAGAAATATACAGGGAAAGATATTAAAGAATGCGGAATCTTCATTGACAGATCCCATTCATTCATAGGAGCATCGCCGGATGGTATCATCGATAAAGAGGGCATAGTGGAAATAAAGTGCCCGAAGACAGCAGATAATTTGTTGCCAGAAGAGGCAATCAAAACAATTCCATCTATCCGGCGGATATTTGAAAATAATGTGGGTACTGCGTTAAATAAAACCCATCAATACTATTACCAAGTCCAAGGTCAGCTGCACGTAACAAGCAGATCCTATTGCATATTTTGCATTTGGACAAGAAAAGGAATAAAATGCGTTACTGTCGAAAGAGACGACGAGTTCTGGAAAAATCAGATGGAAGCCAAATTGATTCAGTTTTACAGTGAGTGTATGCTACCGGAATATGTAGACAGCCGGTATAACAGGGGTATGTCCATTAGAGAACCCCAATTTATAATGGATGAAAGAGAGCGCTTGAAAAAGCGAAAAAGGTCCGCTACAGAAAATGACGAAGACGTTGCAAAGTTCCGACGTCGGATTGCGCTATAAAGTGCGGTTGCAGACGCCGGCCCGCACGCCCTTCGTGGGTGTGCGCCTGTTGACTTGTTCACGGGGAGAAAGTATAAAAATAAAAAAATGTTGCAACGATCCGGCGTCAGACAAAAGTCCAAAGTGCAGTTACAGACGCCGGCCCGCACGCCCTTGGTTGGCGTGCGCCTGTTGACTTGTTCACGGGTTGAAATTATAATTATCTTATCTTTTCTGTTTCATTTCATCCCATCATGATGGAAGAAGCCCACCACCTTCTCATGCGTTGCAGGTAATGTAAGCTTTTCAAACAAAATGTAGGATTTAGTTTTAATTATTACAAGTCTTTGGTAAAAAATAAGCTGTAGATTCCATAAAATAAAATTTTAAATAATAGTCGATATAATATGAGCAATAATAATTATGTATTTATATTATTTTATCTGTTGCAGATACTTCGTAAATAAAGAACGCGAGCCAAGCAGCGACGTGTAACAGCTGATCCGTCTTTTGGGGTCAATGGCCTGAGACAGATTCTCCCACCACCTGCTTGGGCACGCGACATTGGAATAGGTCAGTGTGGTAAGGCAAGTATAACGGCCAAGAGTAGTGAACATAGACGCGAAAAAGGCGAGAGAGAAAATAAGAGAACAAGGACGTATTTTGCAGAGCATACTATGATGTAATATTCATACCCGTAATGAGAGATGGTAGTGGAACTGAGGGACAGTGGTGGGATGGATAATTGCGAATCGCGGCATCGATCGTCGATCCAGCAATTGCAAATTGATTATGGACGGCATACGAGAAGGTATTCAAAAAGTAAGTAGTTTGCGTATAATGACACGCATACGGTATCTTACTAGTGTTAATTACATTACAATATGTAAATTATTTATTTCTAGATGGAAATAATTACGAATGGAAAAACAGGAAGGAAGGAGGAGAGAAGAGAAAGAAATGAAGAAGAAACAGAAGTAAAGGAGGAGAAAACAGAAAAGAAGGAAGAAACGGAAAGGAAAGAGGAAGGAGGAAAAAGCGAAGAGGGTCGAGGACTTTCCGGTAGCAAAGTAAGTAATGTATTTCACATTTATTTATTCCGATTTATTTCCTTACGATAAATTATGTATTGGCAAAAAATTATTATAATTAGCACACTGAATTGTGAAGTGTGTGTGCATGGCATCCATGTTGCTTCACGAACGAATTCGTAAAGAAACGAAGTTGTTTTACATTTTAATTTAGTTGTTTTAATATTTTACATTTTAATTTTTCTGTTTCAGATTCGAAAAATAGTAAAGCGACTGCTCCGTTACGAGCAAAGAAATAGAAACCATAGCTACTGGGGTCGAGGCCGTGGCGGAGGATGGCAAAGAGGCGGCCGCGGCGGAGGATGGGAAAGAGGCGGCCGCGGCGGAAGATGGCAAAGAGGCGGCCGCGGTGGAGGATTGCAAAGAGGCGGCCGCGGCGGTGGATGGCAAAGAGACGGCCGCAACAGAAGATGGCAAAGAGGCGGTCGAAGTGACGAAATGAATAAAAACTACTTTATAATCAACCAATGGAGAAAATAAAATAATTTTATTCGTATATTATTGTCTATTTACATTCGGTATCCTTCCCTCAATCTCCTCAAATCCGACTCCAAATTCATATTTTTTAGTTATGAAAAATATATGGAATAAAGATATCCGAGATATAAAGAATATAAAAATCATATTTTTTTACAATATTTTTAATATTTGTAACTTTAAAACACGTAATGTAAGACCATTTTTTATATTTCTAGATATGGGCAAAAACAAATGAAGTGCGCTTTGCGTGTCTGAATATGCATCATCTCGATCCAATGTTTCAGTTACAGTTTTCACGCGATTACCCGCCCTCCCCCCCTTTTATAATAGATTTCCAAAAATTCTCAAGAACTTCTAATCTACTCGAAAATTCACGATGTCTCGCGGCCGCCTTCCCGCACCGCACCGCTCTTCCCGAGGCCTACGAGGCGGGAAGTACACAAAGGGAAGGGAAACGCGTCGTTATACGTTTCTATATCCATAAGATAAAAAGAAATTATATACAATAGTATATGTGATAGTATATAATACTGGAACTATTATGAATATTACCTAATCCAACCCATATTAAAAGTATTACAAAAAATAAAATGAAAGACATATAACATGAAAAAACTAAGGGTTTCACACAAGCGTGGATTCGATCCTGCGTCTGAAAACACCTATCGATTACGGGGGTAAAGTCCTACCGTTCTCGCCAATAATGCTGTTGCAGTATTATTTTAGGTTTCTGAATATCAGCAGACACGACGTAAAATTAATAAATGCAGTTTTTCAATTTTTACAACTACAATTTGCAACGTAAAAATCTGGAAAAATTCTATAATATGCGCTATGTGAATCTCAATGTTTTACAATTTTTTCAGAATTTTTGTACGAGATTAAAGAAGCAAAATAGGCCAAAAACCGAAATTTCGTTTTTTCCCTTTTACTGCCCTCATAGTTGAGATAGGGGGATAAAACTTGTTGTGAGATGTCTTTTTTCCGATATGCTATCAACTGATGTATGGGATGTTTCATTTCGTTCAAGTGCATTTTCGGTCATCCCCTCCCTCTTTCCTCGTGTTGCGCTCGCTCGAATTAGGATACTTGGCTCGAGCCCGTATTTCTAAAATTTGCTTGACGCCTTAAAATAGACTGATAGATATGGCAACAGCGTAACAATCCGGCAATGATGCCTTCGCGTCCTTTGTCTGTCAAAAGTTGGTTGGTAATAGGAATAGGAATAGGTGGATAATAGAGTTTAGATATATTTGTAGATCTAGTCGATAGATGACGCAACGCGAGTTGTCTAGTTTATAGATTGTTTATTTCTAGTATTCTCCGCTCATAGACATCGTCGCTTCGATCGATTCGGAGATAAGCCAAAACGGGATCCTGCCCTTAATGTCCCCAGTACAGATTGTGATTCGAATAGGTGTGTCAGCAAAGATTATGTATACTAATTTCCTAAGGTATTTATCATTTGGTAAACTAATGTCACTAATTTTATGTTTCCGAAGGAGTAACGCAAGTTTCCTAAGAATTTGTGGTAATTCCTTCTTTGATGTAACTGTTATGCCAAACAACCATTGTTTTTTTAATTTAATTTGTGTTATTTCCTTCCTAGGTGCTGGTCTGATCTTTCTTCTTTTAATAAACAGCTCTGATTCAGGATCTCAAGGATTTCCCTGAGAGTTCCAGAATACAGCTACTGGTCCCTTCCTAGTCCAATGACGATCTTTAACTTCAGCTGTAGAACTAACTATTTCTTCTGTTATTTTTGGTTTTCTTGCTTTACTAACAGTAAGTTCTCCACCTTCCTTTTTGATTTTAATGGGAGTTACTGGACTGGATTTGTTTAATATTTCAGGTTTATAAGAAGGAGATTTTCCTTTTGAGGATTCTAGAGAGGAAGAGTCGGCGTTAATTTTGGGAGGATCTTTGAATAGGTGTTTTGGAATTATGAACTCTTCTATTACATCTCTAATTACTACAGGATCGTTTCTTCTCAAAATAAGTGGTGGCGGAGTTTTTACTTTGAATTGTAAGGGTGGTTGATGCATTTCTGCTTGTACTTCTATTTCGTGCCCTTTTTGGCTAATAATTTCCTCGTCTGAGTCGTCCGTATCGTAATAGTTCGATTCATCAGAGGTTTCTTCTTGCTTTATTTTCCTTCTTCGTTTGTTTGGTAATTGGTCAGCATTTATGTCTTCCAATGGACGCGTGGGGTATTGATGAAATTTCTTCGTTCTTTTAACCTCTCGTGAACTGGTCGTTGATTCCCGTGGTTGGGTTTCATACTGATGCCATTCTTTTTTTCTTTTAATTTCTCTGGAGCTATACGTAGCTCAATCTCGTGGTCGGGTTTTATATTGATGATATTCCTTTTTCTTTTTAACTTCTCTTGAGCTAGACGTAGCTGAATCTCGCGGACGAGTTTTATATTGATGCCACTCTTTCTTCTTTTTGATTTCCCTCTTAGTATCAGTGCTTGTAGTTGATGATCGAGGCCTTTTTGCATTAACTGGCAGTACATTTGTTTGAACGGGATTACGGGATAGTGCGTCCGTATTAGCATTCAAACTCCCAGCTTTGTATTTGATTTCGTAGTCGTACTCCCTCATTTTTATTCGCCAGCGTAGAGTACCCCGATGTTGGATCAGCGACACTGTTCAGCCAGACCAAAGGTTTGTGGTCCGTGATGAGGAAGAATTTTCTTCCGTAGACGTATGGGCGGAAATGATGTACTGCATAGACTATGGCAAGTAATTCTCGTTCCGTAGTTGAGTATCGTGTTTCAGCAGGGTTAAGAACTCTTGAAGCGTATGTGATAGGCTGGTCCCTTCCAATTTCACCCTGGCTGAGGATGGCTCCAATTGCTATGCCTGACACATCCATAGTGATATTGAATGGTTTGGTAAAATCGGGATGCGTTAGGATTGGCTCTTTACATAGGCTTTCCCTAAGGATAGTAAAGGCTTCTTGTTGGAGGTGTGTCCACTCAAACTTCCGTTCCTTTTTAGTCAGGTCCGACAGTGGTTTGGCTATCTTCGAGAAATCCTTAATAAATCTTCTATAGTACCCGCAGAGTCCTAAGAACTGTCGTACGTGTTTTACTGTTTCTGGTACTGGAAATTTCTCTACTGCCTCTATTTTCTTGGGGTCTGGTTTTACCCCTTTTTCATCGATGATATGGCCCAAGTACGTCACTTCTTTCTTCAAAAATTCACATTTGTCAGACTGCAGGCTCAGGTTGGCATCTCTTAGTTTCTCCATTAATTTGTGAAATTTGATTTCGTGTTCTCGTAGTGAACTGGCGTAAATTACAATATCATCTAGGTATACGAATATTTCTATCTCTTGGAGTCCGGATAGTACATTATCCATTAGTCGTTGAAAGTTGGCCGGTGCGTTCTTCAGTCCGAACGGCATTCTGTTGAATTCGTAATGGCCATAGGGTGTCGAAAATGCAGTTTTCCTTTTAACGTCAGGATGCATGGGGATTTGATGAAATCCTGACTTTAGATCAAAAATTGAAAAATATTACGCGCTTCCTAATTGGTCAAGAATGTCGGTGATGTTAGGAAGAGAGTATGCATCGCCAATTGTTTTCTCGTTTAATTTTTTGAAGTCGATTACTAGTCTCCACTTCTTTTTACCTTGCGAACCTTCTTTTTTAGGTACAATCCATAAGGATGAATTGTAAGGTGAGGTTGATTGTTCTATTATACCCTTTTGGAGGAGATCGTCGATTTGCCTATTAATTTCTTCCTTATGGTACTGTAGATATCTATACTGTTTAACGTTGATTGGTACATCATCGGTAGTAATGATCCGGTGATGTATTTTATTGGTTGCTTCTAAATCTTCTCCCGGCAAATTAAATCTGTCTGCATGTTCCCTAATTAAATTTTCAACACTAGATTTTTCTTCAGAATTTAAATGGTCTAATCGTAATAGGTTAAATAATTTTTGTACCCTAGGTGTATCTGGTGAAGGTAAATTTTCGATAAGTGATTCTTCAAATGGTTGTAATTCTATTTCTGGCATAGGAATTTTAATTCCTTCAGAGGAAACGTTAATTGCGTAAATAAATGCTACTCCGTTTCTGACTGTTTGGATTTGGGGCTGTATGCTGTGGCTCTGGTTGTCCCTGGTTAATTTCCGTCCATGGTCTTCTTGGCTGACTTATGTTTCGACAGTCCTGTGTTCTATGCCCTAACCTTTGGCAGCGCTGACAGAATTTTTGCTGCCATTGTACCCTAGCCGTCTGCTGAGAACCTGATATATAATTCGGACGCCTATAATTACTAGCGCGAGAGTAGTCTTCTGCCATTTTTAAGCGAACCCGATTTTCCCTAAATTCCGCTTCGGCGAGAATCGTTGCGTTAATCGCGTCATCTAATAATATGTATTCATGACTTCGTAGCCTAACATACATCTCTGGCCTTAAATCTGTTAGAAATGTCCTAACTGCGTTTGTCTCGGCGGTTTTATTGCATCGCGGCGCTAGTTGCGGCTGTTCTATTTCGTTACAATTTTTAATCTGTAATAAAAGACTCGAAACACGGCTACTATAATCTACTGCCGCTTCATTTGGCATTTGTGCCATTTTAGAGAGATCGCCGTATAATTGATATGAAGTATATAGCGCAGCAAAACGTGATTTTAGGACAGTAATTAGTTCGTCAATTGTATTATAATCACCGCTTGAAATTACTCTAGACGCTTGCGCGAATAATTTATTTTTAATTAATTGAACTAGACCGTATTCGGCGTGAGGTGAAATAATACTATTTGCATTTAGACAATTTTTCGTGAATTGATATAAAGGAATATTATGTCCGTCGAATGGGGGCACAATATCCGCGGCATCCCGTATACTAATCTGAGGAGCGGGGAGAGTAGTGCTCTCTGACTGAATTCCTAAACTTCCTTCCTGAGCTTCTAATTCGTTCTCCATTTTGAGTAACAAAATCTATGCTATTATAATTAATTAATATATGTATTATTTATTATATAAAATTTTTTTTCTATATTTTTCTCTCTATGTATATACCTTTCACACGTCTATTCTTTATTTCTAGAGATGAATGATCTTGACCTCCGCAGAGAAAAGTTCTCATACCACACAGAAGATCAGTAACACGTATCCGCAGCTACGTTCAATGACCTATACCTGTTATATCCCACCGCTGTCACCAAAAAATTTATTTTTTCTATTTAAAATGTGTAACGACTCTGGAACCTAGGTTCAGATAGTTACTAGCGCTAGGAAGGTAAAGAGCGGCTTTTACCAACTAAACGACTCGTACTGGAAAATAACTAAATGTAAAGATTGTGGGATTCGTGTGGTGTGCGGTTAACGAGTGAAATCCACAGGTCAATATCTTTCAACAATAAGGTTTATTCAATAGAATAATGAAGATGATGAATTTAACAAATAACAAGAAAATATGAAAAGTATACTGGTTTGATCAAAAGAAACTAAATAGATTTTGATATATTATTAATAATAGAAATAATAAAACTTGGCAAATTAAACAATACGTAATAGGTAATTGTAGATCTAACAAAATGACTGTCGCTAGTTAATACTTTATATTATATCGTACCTAAGTCTGATTTCGGATAAAGCTAACTTCGCTTTTATGTAATTAACTGAATTCGATATTCTATAAGATTTGATTTTCGTTTTGAACGCTATCGCAATGACAAAATTTATCTTGATTAATACGTTTGTAATTTATATAATGAATACCCTTTTACGAAATTAATAATAGCGTGTTATAGCCTACCGCAGCGAGGAACACGACCTAAGTGTGATTCTCTAAGTGTACCTAAATACGCTTTCGCAGAGTTAGATAGATTAATGATTTTATCTGATATCTAACGCGGTGTAGTCGACTCCTGAAATTACGCTAATGATAGAACAATATTCTTTTACTAATTCAAAATTCCAAAATTTGTTTGAATCTACATGAATTATTTCCTCGGATCAGTTACTCTTTTAATCTGACTCGACAACTAATTGTCCATTACCCTTTTTGTCAAAACGAACACTGACAGCCAAAACCAGATCGCTTAATTGGGGAGCCTGTTGTTCACTGGCTACTAGAACGACCCAACGATACAGGAAAAGGGTGAACAGTATAAGTCTAACAGGGTAGCAAATCAATTGATTCTAATATAAAATCGTAATTGCTGAACTGCCACCCAAAAGACACGGGCTTCAGAGACCAAGCCGCTCAAATAGGGAGCCTGCGTTAGCTGGCTACGAAACTACCTAGAACGAATTCCGAGAATCTGACGGCGCGTTAGCAATCCGACGAAAAATCAAATTTGAGTAGCTGAGAGCTATCGTTTCGATATCTTAGCCTTTCTTGGCGCTAAGTATAGCACTCTCCTAAAGGAGTTTCAGATACGAGACCGTTTGAATGGGGAGCCTGTTGTTCACTGGCTACTAGAACGACCCACGATCAAGTATCCAAATGGCGTATACCCGCTTTACCAGTCAAGTATTAACACTTTATCTACCGCTAGCCTATTAATCGGCTTTTTGATTTCCAACGCTTAACGACCGGTAGCCTATTTATCGGCTTTTAATTGCCAACGCTTATCGACCGCTAGCCTATTAATAGGCTCTTCGATTGCCAATGCTTGTCGAAAAATTGAATTACTGTTACCTTGAATTTATTTTATGAATGTTAGTTTATACGGCCCTTTATTATATAAAATAAATGCAAAATAAATTATAAATATTAATAAAATTACATTCCTTTGAAACACAAGGAATAAGCACAATACAATGAATAGTGAAAATTTAGCCGGTACTGGGAGTAAGTGCGCGCGCGACTCAGCCGGTACTTAGTCACTGGCAGCCTCAAAAACAACCGGTCAATAAAGTGTTAAGAATCGTTGCGGCTCTTGACAGCGAAAACTGTTCCGGTTATACTTATCTGAAGAATTTTAGCTCGCTCAACTTCGAAAACTGTTATGCGATTTTGGCGAGTTTCGCTCGGCCTTTTATACTCGCCAGTCTGGCAATTTCTTGGAAAACCCCCATAATGTCGAAATATAATATTATCGTATAAATTCGTAATTAGACATTAATTGTGCAAATGAACGATTTAACTACATTATTAATATCGCATTCTACATAATGGTTTATATTCCTAATATAAAAATAATAATTTAATAGTGTTTTAATGAAAATTGCATTTTCTATCTTCTTCTATACACTACGCACGACTTCTATACGGATCGGAGCTAAATGTATAAACATACGATGCTTCTAGAACATTCCATGGAATAATATTATAATTTACAATATATACTGCAATAAACTAACATCTGACTCTCGTTTCAGATAACATAATTGTTAGTATGTTCGTTCGAAAATACGCGGCAATCATCGCGTGGTAAAGTTAATAACGATATTGCGTTGTTCTTTTGTTTTTTGGCGTTCGTGTCGATGCACGTTGCATAGGTTCCTCCTTCTCTTCCTGGCGATCACGCGGATCGGACGCGTCGACTACACTTCTGCGTATAACAATTTTATATTTGCGTTCCACGACCTTTTCTATATTTTAATATATATATAAATCATAGTCCTTAACAGGTTATGGGTCCAGGCTATCGTGAAAAGTGTAAAAGTCGGTAAAAGTCGCGAAAAATATCCGAGAAACGCGTGTGCACGTGGCCGCGAATAGGTTAAAACATTTTTCGAACACGTGGAACATAACCGAAGTGCAATAATGAATGCCGTACGTATCGAAACGCTTTCGAAAGACAATTATTATACATGGAGAATGCAAGTGGAAGCGTTGTTAGTAAAAAACGATGCGTGGGGTTATGTGAGTGGCGAAAAAGCGGAACCGAAGATCGTCGTAGGGGATGCCGCATCGTAAGCTGCCCGAGATGCATGGACCACAGGCGATAGAAAGGCCAAATCGGACCTGATTCTGTCGATCAGTCCATCAGAGTTGAAGCAGATTAGAGGCTGCGAGACTGCAAGACAGGTATGGTTGAAATTAGAGTCAATATATGCCTCGAAAGGGCCGGCGAGGAAGGCTACCCTTCTAAAGCAATTAACATTGCATCGCATGAAGGAAGAGGAGGATATTAGAGAGCACGTGTCAAAATTCTTCGACGTTGTAGATAAGTTAGAAGCGATGAATGTCGAGATAAACCGAGATTTATTGGCCATTATGTTATTATATAGTTTGCCAGCAAGTTTTGAGAACTTCAGATGTGCGATTGAATCAAGAGATGAGCTGCCAAGTCCAGAAACTCTCAAAATCAAAAATTATCGAGGAGAGTGATGCGCGTGCGCAGACAAATAAGTCGAATATTCAGGGCGCAATGGCGGTAAACCACGCAAAATGGAAGCCAACTATGAGATCTAACAAAAACGAATCGAGGAAACCAAGAACAGGTAAATTCTCTTTTAAATGTTATAGATGCCATAAAGTAGGTCACAAGGCATCGGATTGCAAAGACAGAGTAGAGAAAAGTCAGGATCAGTCGAATAAGGCAGACGGGAATTCGATTGGGTTTTATGCTGAAGCATCGGTGGCTCGGAAGAATGAAATTAAGAGCGATAACACCGATCGAGTATGGATACTGGACAGTGGCTGTACATCGCATCTCTGTGGAGACATAAAACAATTTAGCAAGGTGAATACGTCTGAAAAGGGAATAATTAATTTGGCAAACTCGGCGTCTACCGCAATACAAGGAAGAGGACTTGTGAAAATTGCCACGCAAGACAAGGATAAAATAAGGTCGGTAGAGTTTAATGACACGTTATATGTCCCAGATTTGAGAGTCGATTTAATCTCTGTATCCAACATCACGAAAAAAGGTTACAAAGTAACTTTTAAGAATGAATCAGCTGTTGTAACAGACAGAAAAGGAAACATCAGTTTGATAGCACAAAGAAAAGGTGATCTATATTATGTCCGAGAAAAGGTCGAATGTGCAAAAGTAGCTGATACGGAGAGATGCAGTGACGCCTACAAATGGCATAGGCGATTGGGACACCTAAACGGCCGAGATTTGGCAAAAATAATGGAAGAGACTGGAAAAAATGGCAATATGATAAAAGAAGCCAAAGGGTTAACCATATGCCAGGTATGTATGGAAGGGAAAATGAAAAGTACCCCCTTTCCAATGGGAAATACACCGTGTAATGAGAAATTGAGAATTATACATTCAGATGTGGTCGGTCCGATGAGAACTATCTCGAATGGAGGTGCAAAATTTTTCGTAACATTTATAGATGATAGCACGAGATGGTGTACAGTATATTTCCTAAAGCACAAGAGTGATGTACTTGATGCGTTCAAGAATTTTAGGAATTTAGTTCAAAATCAGACTGGAAAAAGGATAAAGTATTTACAATCGGACAACGGTCGAGAATTTTGTAATAAAGAATTTGATTGTTTTCTCAGGGATTCAGGGATCGAAAGGAGACTCACTATTGCACATACTCCACAGCAGAACGGAGTTGCAGAGAGGATGAATCGAACTCTTCAAGAAATGGCGAGATGTATGTTGATGGAATCAAAAATGTCAACCTCATTTTGGGCCGAAGCTATAGCAACGGCGTGCCATGTTCGGAATCGATGCCCTACCAGTAGTCTGAATGGTGAAATCCCATATGAGAAATGGATCGATAAGAAATCAGATATTAGTCATCTGAGGGTGTTTGGATCGGAGGTGTATATTCTGGATAAAACCCCTGGCAAGGATAAGTTTGCAGCAAGATCTAAGAAAGGTATATTTGTCGGTTACCCGTGTGAATCAAAGGGATATCGTGTATGGGTACCGGTCGAGCATAAAGTAATTGTCGCACGTGATGTTAAGTTTCTCGAGGATAAAGAAGTTAAAAAGAGAAACGAAGTGAGAATTGATAGGCCTGATTTAGAAGATAAAATGGATGACCATAAGGAACCTAAACGAGAGCATTTTATAGAAATGGAGGAACGTATCTCGAGTGATAATGTATCATTACAGGAAGCAGATGAAGAAGATGGATATTCCTCAGGTCCGCAATTGCAGACTGAAGTATATTCGAGAGTCCGAGGTAGACCACGAATTATCAGAAGTGGTAAACGGGGACGTCCTAGGAAGGAATACCAGAAAGCTGCGAATCCTGGCCCTAGTCGTGTATAAGAGGAAAACGAAAGGGAAAATGAACAGGATGATACAGACAATGAAGAATTCCTGGATTGTGCAGATGTTGCTGAGGTATCAGTAGAAGAAGCAATCACCGGAGAACAAGGAGAGGAATGGCAAGAGGCTATCATTTCTGAAGTAGTCAGTCTTATCAAACACGATTCACTAGAAATAATAAGGCGACAAGAAGAAGACAATCTGATCGGAAGTAGGCTAGTATTGACGAATAAGTATGGTCCAGATGGGAAGATCGAACGCAGGAAGGCAAGAATTGTGGCAAAAGGTTACAGCCAAATTTATGGAATGGATTTCCATCATACTTTTGCTCCTGTGGCAAGATTAGAATCGGTACGTATTTTAATGGCTCTAGCGGCAAAAATGAAGTTACAGATCAGACAATTTGATATCGCTACGGCGTACCTGAATGGACATCTGGAGGAAAGGATCGTCATGGAGGTTCCTACATTATTTCGAGAGACTCTTTCAAAAATTGTACAACGAGAGGGAGAAGGATCCATGATTGGGAGGAAGGCGAAAGAGATGCTAAGGAGTCTATCCTCTGGTGGGAATGCCTGTTTGTTGAAGAAGGCGTTGTATGGCTTGCGACAGGCTGGTCGTCAATGGCATGCGAGGTTGGATGGTAAACTAAAGGAAATGAATTTAGTTCCAACGGCAACAGAACCATGCTTGTACCACGCTAAGAGAAATGGTAACATATTATTAGTTATAATATATGTTGATGATATTCTTGTGGCTTCCCAGGATCCTGAATGGGTGGATGAGTTCAAAAGAGGTCTGCAGGAAGATTTTGAGATTAAAGATCTCGGTTTAGCTACGTATTGTCTAGGTCTAGAGATAAAACAGCAAGGTGGAGTAATCGAACTGTCTCAGAGAGGTTACATCCTAGACATTCTGAGGAAATTCAAAATGGAGCATTGTAATCCAGTAGCGACGCCTGCAGCACTTGGAACTGTTTGGTCCACGAAAGAAGATTCAGAAGAGTCGAACATCACTAGGCAGTGGCCCTATAGAGAGCTGATTGGAGCTCTGATGTATTTATCAGTCGCTACGAGGCCCGATATAGCGAATACGGTAGTAAAACTGTCGCAATTTAATACGAAACCGGAACACCAACATTGGATAGCTGCGAAAAGGGTATTAAGGTATTTAAAGGCGACGATGAACTTCAGTTTAGTCTATCGTGCAGGCGACGGATTAGTTGAGGGATATTCGGACGCAGATTGGGCTGGTTGTACGATAGATCGTAGGTCGTATTCGGGATATGTTTTTATGTTAGGAAACGCGGCTATATCGTGGCGATCGCAAAAGCAACGTGTGGTTGCATTGTCATCTACCGAAGCGGAATACGTTAGTCTAACCGAAGCGGCGAAAGAGGCTTTACATATACAGGCTTTGTTTCGGGAGTTAGATTTTAAGGAGGCGGCGTGTGTAACTTTATTTGTAGATAATCAAAGTGCGATACGTCTTGCGAATAACTCCGTATTCCATTCACGAACGAAACACATTCACTTGAGGTATCATTTTGTACGCGAGGTTGTAAATGCGAATAAGTTAAAAATAGAGCATGTTCCCTCAGGCGATATGACAGCGGACATTTTGACGAAAACTCTACCTCTGAGTAATCACAGTAAGTGTGTTAACATGTTAGGATTAGTTAACGTAAGTGCGTAATTGTAAGAAGCGCGTTGATTGAGGGGGAGTGTTAGTATGTTCGTTCGAAAATACGCGGCAATCATCGCGTGGTAAAGTTAATAATGATATTGCGTTGTTCTTTTGTTTTTTGGCGCTCGTGTCGATGCACATTGCATAGGTTCCTTCTTCTCTTCCTGGCGATCACGCGGATCGGACGCGTCGACAACACTTCTGCGTATAACAATTTTATATTTGCGTTTCACGACCTTTTCTATATTTTAATATATATATATATAAATCATAGTCCTTAACAATAATATTAGTACGCTTGATATGTATCGACTGATTTGTTTAAGTAATGGTTTTTAATAACTAATAATATCCTAATTTTAAAATATATTTTAATCCTTCTCTAGGATTACGCGAGAATACCAGGAAATTCGGGGCGAGCATCGTGGCACGTAGGCACATAGCATTACGGAATTTTCCATGTAGAATTATACATTTATTACAATAGCTACAAAATAGTATATTAATTTTGTTTTTAATTGTTTTAACTTAACTTGATTATCTTCGTAAACTACATTATCCTTTCTAAATTGAAAATATAAAATAATTATTGAAAATAAAAATAAATATATATACTTGATTACCAACCGTCGAAATTAAATACATAAGCTTGATAGATAACATACTGTCGGTAATAGATTTGTTCGGTAAATGTTCGGTAATCGGTGAAAAGGACTGTGAAAATCGGGGGGTTTTCAATAACCCGTTCAAGTAAATTTTACACAGTTTATTAAGCCACACAAAAAAAACACAAAACGAAATTGCACACACTTCACGCACACGACGACACGACGAAGAAATTATTAGAAAGTATAATCGAAATTGTAGTTCGGTTTCGCGCACCGCGTATTTACCATGCAGGATTATCGTGTCTTGTGTTGACAAAGGTTGGCTTGGTACTCTCCCTCGCGAGGGTCGGGCGATCACTTAAATTCGGGAATCCACGGTAATTGTCGTCATGAGGGCCCAATCAGCTGTTGCTTATTAGACATGACGACGACGGGAACCAATAAATTTCATACCGGTAACGGGGGGTTTCTCAGTGTCTCTCGATACTTCGAGAATGCACCAAAAGAGATCTTCCGGTGCGTCCAGGAGGACGAGAGACAGAAAACTTCACGGTTGGGACTTGAATTCAGGGATCGCCCTCTCCTACTTGCCTAGATACGGAACATACCGCCCGCGTTGAATCACGGAGGGATTAAAAAAAAATTACGATTAGGGTCAACGCAACGCGACACACTCATACCGCATCACATCATCGCTCGCCAATATATTGCGTTCGTTCAGCTAGCTCATGGTTCGAAGCCGTAAATATAAACATTAAAGAGCTTCGATTAGACAAGGGAAGAGCGATGAGAGGAAATAATCGCGGTATCGGTAGTTCTAAGGACAAACGGGGCTCTCAGCTGATCGACGGTTGTACAATACGTATTTACATTTATATGACGCAGGTTGGTGGCACTCACAAACCCCGGAGTGCATTATCGGGGAAAAAAGGGGAGGCGCCGTTGCCCGCCACATTGGGAAAGGAGACTTTTATCGCATGCTACAGTATTCGGACTCGCAATTTTAACAAAATTTTGATCGAACCCGGAGAAAGCGATCACGTTTTTTCGCTTTTCGTTTCCGATTCCTGCTGTTTATATGCCTCAGCGGAATTATCGTCGGAACTGTTTCCTACGGGGAGTTTACACAACTGCGTAATCGGTCGAATAAGCGTATTCGCGGCGGTTCGTATTCGCACAGATCGCACGAGACCTTCGTAATCGGAAAAACATTGGATTACGCGACCGAGATGCCATTTCGCAGGAGGGATTGACGGTCCCTTAATAAGCACAAAATCGTTCGGTTGGAGATTCGGACAGCGCTCGCGCCATTTCGATCTTTGTTGCAAGGAATGTAGGTAATCCTGCGACCATAATTTCCAAAATTGCTCATACTTTTGACGCATGAGTTTCCAGCGAGTTAGCCGGTTTTTTGGTACGTCCCATACTGATGGCATGGGAACGGTTTTTAACGCGGTACCGATTAGAAAATGTCCTGGCGTGAGCGCATCGAACGAATCAACATCGTCTTTGAGAGGGGCCAGAGGTCGAGAGTTGAGGCAAGCTTCTATTTTGGTGAGAAGAGTTACGAATTCTTCCACCGTAGGGGTGGACGCGCCTAATACTCGTTTTAGGTGATGTTTCACAATCTTGACCCCTGCCTTCCATAGTCCTCCGGAATGGGGAGCTGCCGGGAAATGGGGAGCTGCTCCAAAATGAGGAACGTCCAATTTATAGAGTCCTTCAAGAGATGACCCCGGAACTCATCGCTGGCAGTGACGGCCGCAAATGCGTCACGAAGTTCGCGCTCCGTTCCGTGAAACGTGGTGCCGTTATCTGAACATAAGAACTCCGGAAGTCCACGACGAGAGGAAAATCGTTCAAGCGCTGCTATAAACGCGTGCGCGGAGTAGTCGTGGATGAGCTCAAGGTGAATCGCACGCGTTGCGAGACACACGAACACCGCGATATAAGTCTTAATGGTCGTTCGTCCACGACCGGACGTCGGTCTTACTCGGATAGGGCCTGCGGAATCTACCCCACAGTGCGAGAAGGGGCGCGAAATTCGAATTCGGGGCTTGGGAAGACTGGCCATGAATTGATGCTCCGCGGCGGCGTCCTCTCAGACACATCGAACGTATCGGTGAATGTGAGTCCGTACTAGATTTCTGGCCCCTAACACCCAATATCGTTCTCGAAGCACGCGAAGCATCAATTGCACTCCGCCATGGAGGGTGTCACGGTGCACCTGGGAAATGATGACCTCGGAGAGTCGACATTTGGGAAGCACAACTGGATGTCGAGCGGGAAAAGGAAGTTCGGATAATCGGAGACGGCCACCTACTCGGATGAGACCAGACGAATCTAGGAAGGGGTCGAGAGTGCGGAGTGGAGATCCTGCGGGAACGACCTTGGCTGATTTGAGCGACTTGAGTTCCACAGCAAATGCTTCGCTTTGAACTTGTCGTATTAAGAAGCTATGACTTGACACTTCATCGAGCGATAAACAGGAGTCAGTGCTGGCCACGTCTCGATATTGACATCGCGTAATAAAACGACGTACGTACGCGGTGATGCGCAGAAGGCGCGGCCACGAGGAAATACGGTCGGGCAAGTCCCATTGCACTTGACTACGATGGGCAGTTATTGGTTTTGTTGCGGGATGTATTGGCTCTCGATAGTGCGCGGGGTGGTCCTGCTTCGGCCATGATGAATGATCCAAAACTAGCCAGGAAGGACCTTGCCACCACAATGTGAAGGTCGAAAGCTTGACGGGAAGGTGGCCGCGAGAGGCGCAGTCTGCGGGGTTGTCCTCGGACGGAAGATGCTTCCAACATTCTATTGGCAGCTCAGTTTGAATCGCGGCGATTCGATTAGCGAAAAAAATTTTAAAGGTGGAGGGAGGTTTCTGTAACCAACATAAAACGATGGTAGAGTCGCTCCAGTAATGAATGGAGGTGACTTCCAACGGAAGTGATTGCAGGGTGCTCTTGATACAGCGCATCAACAGTGTTGCAGCACACAATTCGAGACGAGGGATGGTAAGAGTTTTTACTGGCGTGACCTTCGTTTGTGCGAGCACTAATTGTGCGCGTCGCCCAGTCGGAGTGTCAACTACCAAATACACTACTGCCGCGTAGGCGTGTTCCGATGCATCGCAAAAGCCGTGCAGATGAATATTTCGTGTGGCATTTTCGTACCCTGACCATCGGGGTATCGAGAGGTCATTCAGGTTTGGTAATTGTTCATAGAAGGTGAGCCAACGTGACGCAAGCTCTTCAGAAAGACTCTCGTCCCAACCTATTTTGAACTTCCACAAGTCTTGTAGAAGAATCTTTGGAATTAAGATGACCGGTGCTAGCCAACCAAGCGAGTCGAAGAGATGAGCAACGAGGGATAAAATTCGCCGTTTGGTAGGGGTTTCCCATGGCGGAAAAGAAACGTGAATTTTAAATTCATCTCGTGCGGGATTCCAGCACAGCTCTAGCACCTTCAATTTCGAGTCAAGGTCAAATGGACGTTCGAGCACAAATCCATGATTGGCAGGATCGACTCCAGTGAGGATTTCAGGGTCATTACTGGCCCGTTTTCGGAGAAGAAATCCGCCCCGCGCTAGACAGTCCGCGGTTTGATTCCTTTTTTCGAGAGCGTCCTGGATCGTATCTGCGCCCGACATTATGTCGTCCACGTAACGGTCATTTCGTAAGGCTGGAACCGCGAGGGGGAAATTGGAGCCTTCATCCTCCACTAACTGGTAGATAACCCTTTGTGCTTGATATGGGGCTGAAGTTGTTCCATAAGTGACCGTGCGAAGCTGATAGGTTTGCATGGGCTCAGATGGAGCAAATCGCCACAACATCAGCTGGTATGACTGATCTTCGGGATGTATTAGGATTTGCCGATACATTTGTGCAATGTCGGCAGAAAAAACGTATTTCCATTGGCGCCAACGGAGAATAAGAGACACAAGTTCCGATTGAAGTTTGGGACCTGGGAGAAGATAATCATTTAATGATTTCCCATTTTGCGTAGGCGCCGAGGCGTTGAACACAACGCGGAGTTTGGTGGTGAGACTGTCCACTCGAGTTACGCCATGGTGCGGGAGGTAAACAGTCTGTCGGAGGCGGAGGGACGGATCAACGACATACATATGACCTGACTGGAGATAATCCTCCATGAAGGCAGTATATTGAGCTCGTAGATCGTCCGATTTGGAAAGTCTTTTTTCAAATCGATGAAGAGATGACAACGCGATTGAGCGAGATTCGCCAATATCAATAGGGGGGCCTACTCGAAAGGGAAGACGCACCACATACCGTCCAGTGGGCGTTCGGGAATAAGTCGCTGCGAAGTGGGCCTCACATTGTTCCTCCTCCAGCGACAGAGTGGAACCGGAAACGGGAAGGGCCTCCACCTCCGAGAAACGCTTCAAGGTATCGTTCATGTTAAAGTAAGCGAAAAATTCATGCCCAAATAAGGTAAAGTTCTGGCCGTTGACTAGGGTTATAAATCATGCCGGGAAAAACCCAGGGTCATCTATGCAGTCGTGTCTTATTGCTGACCTTTTTTTTTGACAGCTTGACCGTTTTCGTTCAGTTCGACAAGCGAGTCGGTATAGGCAGGACATACCTGGTACAAAGTCTGTTACACACATTTCTTTTAATATATTAGTTCAGTATTTTTAAACTGTTTGTTTCGTTATTTAACAATCCCATCTACGTCATAACCTCAACAGTTCAACTCGGACAGACTTGAGTGGTGAACGTGAATCGGTGGTCGCGGATTTTTCGAGTGAATCGATCCGGAAAGGATCCCACCGAAAATGGAGCGTTGGGCTAACATGGTTCCGGTAGGATTTTTACGGATTCCGTCTAGCATAATTGAAGCATACAGATCTGCTCCAATCAGCAAGTCAATCGGTGCGGATGAGAATGGATCTGGATCCACAAGGGAAAGATCCGCGCAAAAGGAAAATGTTATTGAGAGGGGGATTTGGTCGGGAACATACGAGGTAATTCGGTAACACGAGAGCGTGAGCGAACATGGACGAGGATTTATCGGATGGTCGTAATCGGAATTTTACGATAGAATTAATGTCGTCTGCAGGTTTGCCGCCAATGCCAGTGATACGAGCCGAAGTCGCTTCTAGGTTAAGCCGAAGGGTTTGTACTAAGGATTCCGAAATGAACGTTGCATCGGACCCTTGATCGAGGAGTGCATGAACGGTCGCGGTTCATCCCGATATAGACTCGACGGTCACCCACGCAGTCGCAAGCAGAACACATCGGGCTTTACGCGGAATTTCGGCGTGAGCGGAGTGGGTGGTAATATTCTCTTGTGTCGACGAAGTTTTCGCCTGATCGCTCGAGGTTTTCGTCAAGTCCGAACGCGAATGTGCGGATTGACCCCTATTTTCGCCGCCCGCGTTGGCGGTTCTTTGCGCTTCCGGGTGTAATAACGAATGGTGGCGTTTCTGACAAACCATACAAGAAAATGAACTAGGGCAGTCGGACGCTCGATGACCACGACTTAAACAATTGTGACACCGCGCTTGACGGCGTATCCACGTTTCGCGATCTGTTACTTTCATCGCGCGGAATTTCGGACACTGGTTTAATCGGTGCGAGTCGAGACAAAGCGGACAGTTTCCGCTACTGGTTACACTATTATGTGTTCGGTAGGTGTTTCGCAATTCCGATTTTGTACAGGTTTTGAAGGAACCGTTTCCTTCCGCGACGCTCCACTAGACGCGATCGGGTTTGTAACAGCGGCTTCTAACGCACGAACTTGGGTGTCGATCATCGCGGTTAATTTGCTTAACAGCGAAAATTTTTGGACGTTACAATGAACCACAATGTTGTTCCAGGAGTCTACTGGTTGGTCAAGTTTTCGTGGGGCGTTAAGCGCCTCCGTATAACCTGCGCGGAGTTGATTTAAACCGGAGTAACGATCCGATCCTACTACGGGAATAGCAAAAAATTGGTTTAAATGCGCGGTAACGATTGCTCGATGTCGATTGTATCGAGCAACCAGCAGACGCCAGGCAACATCGAAATTCGCGTCGGAGAGGGGAACGTGGGCGACCAACCTTGCGGCGTCTCCTCGGAGCGTGGTCATTAAATAGTGCAGCCTTTGCACTTCGGTTAAGCTCGCATTATTAATTATCAACGAGGTGAAGAGATCGCGAAACGCGATCCAATCGGTAATCACGCCCGAGAACGTCGGAAGGTCGATCGGCGCTAATTATAATATATAGGGGTTGGACTCACGGGTGTCGATGTCGGCGTGATTGGTGTTGACGTCGGGGGGAGAGTTTCCTCGAAGACGGCCAGCTTGTCGTGGAGGTAGTCGTAGGCGGTGAAATTGGCCTCTTCAACCTCGTCGAAGTGGTTTTGTTGGAAAAACGGAAGCTCCTCCCGTTCGATGGTGGTGGCGACGACTTCAATTCTGGAGCAGACAGTCTGGCATTGTGTCTAGTAGGTGTCCAGCAACTTCAGTCGTCCCTTCAAGGTCGCCTTCGTGCGGTGCGCTTCTCCCACTTTCTCTAGGTTGATAATGAATTTTCGGATCAACTTCGCTGTTCTTTCGAAGGTGGCCATCTCGACCTTCAGGTTGATTTTGTCCTCTTGGGATTTAGCCATTGTCCTCAGTTTGAATGATGGCCGTTAACGGATGGTTGGGTGTGGTTCTGGTGAGGGCGCTTCGGTCGTCGTCGGTTGCGTTCAAACGGTTAACGTTCCAACGGTCTGCCGTTTCTCGTGTAGGTGCTGGTACGGGGTGGTAGTCCACTTTTTCACCAATTTCGGGTGAGGTGCCGGATCCACGGTGCAACACTCGTGCAAATCCGGCTCGAAGGACCAGTAAATGTTCGGTAAATGTTCGGTAATCGGTGAAAAGGACTCTGGAAATCGGGGGGTTTTCAATAACCAGTTCAAGTAAACTTTACACAGTTTATTAAGTCACACAAAAAAAAACACAAAACGAAATTGCACACACTTCACGCACACCACGACACGACGAAGAAATTATTAGAAAGTATAATCGAAATTGTAGTTCGGTTTCGCGCACCGCGTATTTACTATGCAGGATTATCGCGTCTTGTGTTGACAAAAGTTGGCTTGGCACTCTCTCTCGCGAGGGTCGGGCGATCACTTAAATTCGGGAATCCACGGTAATTGTCGTCATCAGGGCCCAATCAGCTGTTGCTTATTTGACATGACGACGACGGAAACCAATAAATTTCATACCGGTAACGGGGGGGTTCTCGGTGTCTCTCGATACTTCGAGAACGCACCGAAAGAGATCTTCCGGTGCGTCCAGGAGGACGAGAGACAGAAAACTTCACGGTTGGAATTTGAATTCAGGGATCGCCCTCTCCTACTTGCCTAGATACGGAACAAAATTGAAAAATAACAACAAAAAATGCAGTAAAAGGAAAAAAAAGATATGGGTTTAAGACCCCTCCAAGCAATAACTAAAACAAGAGAAAATTAAAAAAAAAATGGAAAGAAAAATACTAAAACCTAAGCCCGCCACCAGAACATATAAATATTTTTTTGTATTTATTATATTTTTTTTTGTATGTTAAAAAATTTTTTTTTTTCTAACTAAATTTCCCTAAAATCTACCCACCACCAAGACAGCCACACGGTACGGTATCTCGCTTACCGTTTCCGTTGCGTGGCCTCCCGCTCCATTCTCCATGCCCGCGAGCACTGCGGGCATGATTGGAGGGTCACTTCCGGCCAAACGCAGCGGAAGCAGTAGGGCCTCGTAGCGGGGTATGGGTAAGACGCCCGGGAGTGCCCCCGCTGCCGGCATTGGAAGCAGGTTCCAGCTGGTGCTGGACCTGCCTCCGCCGGTCGTACGTGGCCCTGCGTCTGGGGCCTACCTACTAGTTCCGCCATTAGGGTGAGGAACTGCACCGTGGTATTGAGTATTTGCCCCGCGGGCATATCCGCTTCGGGGCGGACGGCCGCGAGGGCGGCGGGGCGGGGCGCATTCACCGTTAGACATGGCCGCCTTGTCGGCCGTTGATCCGCCAGGCGGCGGACCTGATTGCGCGGAGGTGCTTTTGACGGAGGCGCCGCTCCCTTTTTGGGGGCGCTCGCCCCTCCGGCCCACCTACGCCTCCTTTTGGCGGAGGCGGGGGCTGCGGCGGCTGCCTTTGGGCCGTCCCCCTTCCGCGCTCGTCGTCTCCTCTGCCTCCGGCTCCTCGTTCTTTTGCTGCCCTCGGGGGTGACGGCGACGGTCGCGATCGTCGCCCTGCGGACCTCCGCGGCGGGCCGCCGCGGGTCCAGGCATGCCCCCGGGGGGAACGGTTGGAACTCCTGCTCCGGTTGGTGGGTCCTTACGGTACTCCGGGACGTCGGCGTCCTTCCTCCCCTTCGGTCTTGTCGCTGCATCCTGTGGTGGCAGACAAAGATTAGAAGGGGTCGATACTGGGCTGTCGTCGGGATCGTCACCGACGAACGGCTTCAAATCGGAGACATGAACCTTGGGAACCAGACGGGTTCCGGTTGTCTCCTACTCATACACCAATGGCGATAGGACCCTTTTAACCCTAAACGAGCCAACGTAAGCTGCCGTCAGCTTCGCTGCTACGTTTTCTGCGGCGGACGAGAGGATCCTATTTTTACGCCAAACTAAATCGCCCACCCGGTATCGAATGTTTCGGTGTCGCGCATCATAATATTTGGCTTGCTGTTTGTGAGCACGTTTTAACTGCTCTCGCACTAAGTCGTGCAACAATAACAAACGACGCGATCGCTGTGCCCAGGCTTGCGGGTCTCCGTGGGAGAGCAGGGGTTCTCCTTCCACGGCGTGGCGAAGACTGCCGACTTGTCGTGGGGCTCTTCCAAAGTTGAGCACCGCTGGAGATTCGCTGGCTGAAGAATGCACAGCGGTATTTACAGAGAATGGAAATTCGTGCAAGTGCACGTTCCATTCTCGGTGGTCCTTTTTGATGAATGAAGAAATCATCGTTTTAAGGACGCGATTAACTCTCTCCACCGTGTTAGCTTGCGCGTGATATGGGGGAATCGTGTAATGTGTGATTCCCCATTCCTTTAAAGCGGTATCAATTTCTTTATTGCAAAACTCGGTACCGTTGTCAGTGAGGAGTATTTCGAGGGCTCCCCAAAGAAATAGTACGAGGTCTTCAAAAGCTGTTAAAATAGCCGACCCCATAGCTTTTCGGAGCGCCTTACACTTCACCCACTCTGTAAAGTTGTCCAAGAAGACTACAACGTACCGAGCTTGACCACGCCCGGGCGGAAAAGGGCCCATTACATCGGCGGATACTACGGCCCATGGCCGTTCGGGGATTCGCCGGCCTATGAGTGCAGCGGGAGCGCGCTGCTCGACCTTGTGCTGCTGACACACGAGACATCGCTGCACAAATCGATGGACTGGTCCGAAACATCCCCAGCCACAATAATACATCTTGCAATAACTGATTCTTTTCTTTGAATTACTCATCGCGCATAATGTGTCATGTGTACATGGTGAGGAACTTTCGTAAACGAATTGATGTGGAAAAAAGGTGGATATTTTTAACGTTTCGATACTAAGGACTGGACAATCGTGGTGCTTGTGTGATTGTGTGTTTGTTTAGTGTGGGTTCCGAAAATTGTACTATTATTATACGGAAAACGTCAAATATGACAGTCACCCTTTTTACTTGACAATCCCATAGAGCGGGTATCGATATGCTCTTGTGGATTTTAGCGAGTAAATAGGTTTCTTGTCATACGACGATGTACTTCAAAATTAATGAGGAATTCTCGCATCGTAAATTCACTCATGAGGTAAGCGTCCGAGTATTCTTTCATTTTATGTCGTTAAACAAATAATCATTTTTTTGAATTACCTAAAGAAACTGCGCTTGATCATTACCTTTATTTTCGCTTAATCCGTACAATTAGTTTCGTTAATAAATGTATACTTATTAATAGTTGTGAATTTTATAACTACTTACCGGCTGACGTATTACCGATGATGGTAACTATGTTACCGATATCGCGCGATTTGTTTGTTCACGACCAGGGTCAACCGTCACGCTTGCACCCGTCGCTCTCGCATCTGAGCGCGCGCTATTCTCGCGCTCTGATTGGTCAGTGTTTTTCATTAATAATTCAAAAACTAAGCTTTAACCAGCATTTTGGTAAAGGAAAAAGTTGTTCGGAATCACCCCAGCTACGACCCCCTAAAATTATGCCCACCAGTAGCCGAACACCCTGTATATAAAACGCGCCATTACAATTCTAAAAATGCTTCGACAAACGAAACAACGCCATATTAGTTATTGTCAAAATGGCACGAAGAGCCGGCAGAAGGGCTATACTACGAAATTTAAAGACAAAAATACAGAAAAATTTGAGCAAGGTAAATCAAACACATATTAAAATACGCACATATATAACTAAATAGACTACAATTTCCATATAATTTATGGTGAATCCACTAATAGGTGGAAATTGATAAAAATCGAAATACCCGACCCCCGTTCGAAGAGTATAAGAAAATAGACAATCCTAAAGATCCGAGGCGGAAATTCTGGAAATTGCTGTGGCTGTTTGGGCGAGGTGCTGCATCACCAAGGAACAGCGAGGACAACTGCCGATGCACGAAATGTATAATTTCCAAGTTCGTGGAACAAAAATCTCTTGAGGACAAAATATAGAAGACAAAGGACAAAATATAGAAGAAGATAGAAAATGCAATTTTCATTAAAACACTATTAAATTATTATTTTTATATTAGGAATATAAACCATTATGTAGAATGCGATATTAATAATGTAATTAAATCGTTCATTTGCACAATTAATGTCTAATTACGAATTTATACGATAATATTATATTTCGACATTATGGGGGTTTTCCAAGAAATTGCCAGACTGGCGAGTATAAAAGGCCGAGCGAAACTCGCCAAAATCGCAGAACAGTTTTCGAAGTCGAGCGAGCTAAAATTCTTCAGATAAGTACAACCGGAACAGTTTTCGCTGTCAAGAGCCGCAACGATTCTTAATACTTGACTGGTAAAGCGGGTATACGCCATTTGGATACTTGATCGTTGGTCGTTCTAGGAGCTAGCTAACGCAGGCTCCCGAATTAAGCGATCTGGATTTGGCTGTCAGTGTTCGTTTTGACAAAAAGGGTCATGGACAATTAGTTGTTGAGTCAGATTAAAAGAGTAACTGTTCCGAGTAAATAATTCATTTAGATTCAAACAAATTTTGAACTTGAATTAGTAAAAGAATATTGTTCTGTCATCAGCGTAACCTCAGTAGTCGACTACACGGCGTTAGATATCAGATAAAATTGTTAATCTATCTAACTTTGCGAAAGCGTATTTAGGTACACTTAGAGAATTACACTTAGGTCGTGTTCCTCGCTGCGGTAAACTGTGACGCGCTATTATTAATTTCGTAAAAGAGTATTCATTACATAAATTATAAACGTATTAATCAAGTTAAATTTTGTCAATGCGATAGTGTTCGAAACAAAAATTAAATAATATAGAATATCAAATTCCGTTGTTTTATAAAAGCGAAGTTAGCTTCATCTGAAATCAGATTTAGGTACGATGTAATATAAAGTATTAGCTAGCGAGAGTCATTTTTGTTAAATTCACAATTATCTATTACGTATTGTTTAATTTGCCAAGTTCTATTATTTCTATTATCAATATTATATCATAGTCTATTTAGTTTATTTTGTTCAAACCAATATACTTTTCATATTTTGTTGTTATTTGTTACTTGTTATTTGCTAAATTCATCATCTTCATTATTCTACTGAATAAACTTTATTGTTGAAAGATATTGACCTGTGGATTTCACTCCTTAACCGTACACCACACGAATCCCACAATCTTTACATTTAGTTATTTTCCAAAACGAGTCGTTTAGTTGGTAAAAGTTGCTCTTTACCTTCCTAGCGCTAGTAACTATCTGAACCTAGGTTCCAGAGTCGTTACACATGTAATCCCCCCACGCCACATTTGGCTCCATGAAAACAGCATAAACAAAAGCCGACAAAATTTATGTTAAATACTCATGATACAAAGGTGAGAAAATTTCTTAATACGCTATATCCCAATTTCGAGAAGCAGTCGAAAAGTCATTAACAATTCACGCTGTTGATATTCCGAGATGGGTTTTAAAAGCTCGCGACGATTCTTCGCTTTCCCCCGAGTCAAAATGGCTGCACACTTTCAAAAAAAAATACTACATTGTGTCAAGAAAAATTAATAAATTTGTAACGCAAAAGTCTGTGCTTGATAAAGCAAAACTTAAAGAACAGGCTACAGAATTCGTTGAAGATATAAACAAACTTATCATAGAAGTAGGGGACTGTAATATATACAATACCGATCAATCAGGATTCAATTTGGAAATGCATACCGGACGAACCCTATCTTTTAACCTTTTAGGTGCGGCCGAATTCTGCGTGTGGGTATTTCCATGGACGGCAGGGTCTGACGTGAACGATGTATTATCGATATAACACTGCAAAGTGTAACGGGCAATCCCGTTCTGTGCACGAGAACATTCAAATGAAGTATTTGATCGCTGTATCTTACTCCTTTTATCTTCTTCGGACCCTGCATATTTCTATTGATTTTATTTTCGATTTCCGAGTCGGATTCTGAATTGTCAGAAATTGCCCTTTGTTTTCTATTTTCATGTGGCATTTTGGGGTTAGAGACTCTAACAATGTATAAGGACATGTTTGAAAAAACAAATGGTATATTTATTTAAGGAAAAAGCAATAATTTATACCTGACTGCCTATTTTGTCTATCTATTGTTTTATTTGCACTGTTGTAAATCGATGTAAAGAAAAAAGAAGTGTACAACAATTATGAAAGCTACTATAGTGGCGCGTCGTCCTGAGAGATCGTATCCGCGAAAGCCACTATAGTGGCGCGTCGTACCTAAAAGGTTAAAGGAGAATCAAAAATTGAAGCATTGGCCCAATCATTAAATTCCTTGACGCACAGCTACACAATCCAGCCTCTTATTTCTGCAAGTGGCTCTTTATTATCTCCCCTATTAATTGCATTGCAAGAGAAAGATGGGATATTCGGCCCGCGAGTAAAAAACAATTTATTCAATCCTGAAAATGTTTATGTACTGGCCTCTAAATCAGGGAAACTTACATCAGAATTAGTGCAAGAATGGTTCAAAGAAGTTTTCCTGCCATCCACTAACGAGAAAAGTGTTTTGGTGTTGGATTCTTGGAGTGGACAGAATTCAAAAATGATTACCAACTTACCAACGTCTGGAAAATCTATTCAAATTAAGACCATTCCTGCTGGTACGACATGAATGATACAACCCCTGGATGTCTTCTATTTTCGTCCTTGGAAAAATTTTATAAGATATTTTTCAGACAATGTCCTGTTACAAAATTACCCCGTAAACTTACATCATAGAAACAATGTCATTAAGCTGCAATCACTTACACACCATCAGTTTTCATCCCCACGTTTTCAAAATCTTATCAAATACGCATGGTACAAAAATGGATATCCAAAAGTTAAACCGTTCCAATTCGATAACCCCGTCGATTTCTGTTTCAAAAATTGTGAAACTTCTTGCGCAATCTGCGACATGTATGCAATAATACAGTGTGCGTGGTGTAAAAAATCTTTGTGCATAATACATTTTTTTTGCGGAATACCATGTATGCAACAATTTTGAAAATTGATTTAATCGTTAAATTAGTCACTTTTAAAATAAAAATAGTTAGTTAATCTCGAATTGTCCTTCGTGTAGGAATTATTCTCGTGAACGCTCCATCGACTTTTTCAAAAACTTGTATTTATTGTACTGTCTTTTGTCAAATATAACCGTCTTTATTCATATTTTGTTGTGTGTGGAATTATTTATTCAAACAGAAAAAAAAATTAAATTAAAACAAAACCAAAGAAATTAATAAAATATGTGATCAATGTTTCCATAGACATTTTTGCATACGATGAATGCTGTCATCAGATTTTAAAAAATTTCATTTTTAACCTATATTGTTCAAACAATTTTGTTATAAACAATATACAATATGTTCTTAACACGCTTGATTCACCTTACACACCTAACAATGAATGTCAGAAATTGTATTATATTTTGAAAATCGCATGTCACAGATACAGTCTATGTAAGTAGGTTTTCGAGTTTTCGTCCGTCATAATGGATCCGTTATATTGAATTTTGATTTCAGATTTCCATTCAGTAACATAAAAAACCGATATATTAAAAAGATCGAACAGTTAAGAGATACAGTTTTGCAAGGCGTTTCATGCGTCGTGCCAAACGAGCGCGGTAATTTAGGAGATATTTACGTCCCAAATATTTATGTAAAAAAAAAATACGTGTTCCCTAATTAACTTTCCTCTTTAAGTTTTAATAGATTTTATTTCGATCAGATCAAAACTGATTTTTTTGCAGCAAAAAACTGGTCGCTTTAGGGTATTTCACCCCCTAATTTTCACTCCCCTTCCAACACACCTAAGCCAATTTTTGTCTTCTATCGAAAGATACTTTCATACCAAAAATCATCAAAATTGCTTCACTGATCTCGAAAATATCGCAATTTTTCCATTTTACCCTCACACTTTGGGGGGTTGTTTCATACCCTAAATATGTTTTACCGCAGATAAAAAAAAAATACGTGTCCCCTGATTTTCCATGTACTATAACATATCCACATTTCATCAAAATCGGAGAGTGACACTTGGGTAGATTTACTTGTGAGTGATGATCGGCTCGTGCTCGTACTAGATGGAACATACATACGCCATCAAAAGGGCACCAACAACGCTTATCAAAGGCGCTCTTACTCCGGCCAGATGGAAGCTCCTCTGTGCAAAGGAGGAGCCTTTGCGCAGGCTCGCAAAGCGGTCGGAAGACATTTCCTCTTCTTCTGGAGCGACGACGGCGATTTGGAATACCAAACATGGGTACGCGTGGTCTACTCGAAGCAGGCTACACGATCCATATGTTTTTTTTGAATTTTTTTTTCCGGGGCCAAAAAGTGTATCTTCTGTGCCAAGACCCTTTGAACGAAAAGAGTTAAGGAAACGTCATTACTGTTCCGATCCGCGACTAATCCGTTTGTTAAATAAAAAAGTTTGTGTCTCTACATTTACCGGTACTATTGCTGAATTTTTTAAGAATGCTTTGGTCCGTGAATGTCGGATTTACGCTTCCTCTTGTGTGTGTGAGTTTGTGTGTAAGTGTGTCGTGTATATGCAGGTATATGAACGTGGGTGCACGCAAGTATGTGCGCGCGCAGTTAAGTGTGCGCGGGTGAGTGTGCGCGCCTGTGCATACGAACGCTTACATTCCACGTACAGGATCCTGTATATTCATTCCTAACTGCGAACTCATGAACGATACATCGTACATTGAAGTATTGCGAATTCAAGCTGCTTTAAGCATACCTATACTTCTCGTTCTTTCTAAAGAAAAAAATTTGAAAATTTAAAATTTATGTAAAAATTCTTGTTTAGGGAACAAAAATTTTATAAAATTTTTTATTTGACTATGGCTCGACGTCATTTGACTGAGGTGGAAGTTACTCGTCTTGTAACCCTCGTGGAGGAAGGCTATCGTTACCGCGAAATCGGGAACATGATGGGTATAAGTCTGTCGGTCGTTTGTCGAAACTATGCTCGATATCAACAGACTGGCAGATACGGCCGACGTCCAGGTCAAGATCGGAGACGTATCACTACCCCAAGAGATGACAGAGCAATTGTAAGACGCGCAAGAGTTGAGCCCTTTGCCCATACCGATGATATTGTGCTACGATTTCGAAACCGCCACCATCAAGAATCTCAGCGCACCATATCAGGTCAAACTGTTCGAAATCGTTTGAGGCAGGTTGGATTACGAGCAAGACTACCTGTTAGCGTGCCAATGCTTACGGCTAGATATCGTCGCAATCGATTAACGTATGCATGTCAGCACGTTATTTGGCGGATACACCAATGGAACAATGTGTTATTCACAGACGAATAAAGATTCTGCCTCCACGGAAACAATCGAAGTCCTCAAGTTTGGCGTTATCGCGGAGAGCGAAATCGTCAGATGAACACTGTTCCTGTAGCAGCGTATAATGGTGGTTCGGTAATGGTTCGGGCAGGTATTTCGCGGTTTTACCGGACTCAATTGGTAATCATACGTGGTAGATTGAACGCAAGCCGGTATATCAATGAAATTTTAAGTCCGCATGTTTTACCTATTCGTCAATACACTGGAAACCGATTTAGATTAGTCCAAGACAATGCTCGACCACATACAGCGAACGTTAAAAGACGGTTCCTGTCGCAACACCGAATTAATACGCTACCACGTCCAGCAATGAGCCCAGATCTCAATCCAATTGAACACGTTTGGAATATCATGGGGCGTCGATTGCGAACGGACTATCCGCATTTACGGAATTTACGTGCGCTGGAAAATGCGGTTCTTCGAATTTGGAACCAAATTCCCCAAGCCATGATACGGCGATGCATTAATATGCGTGAACGTTTGCAAGATGTAATTAACAACCGTGGTGGTAATACTCAATATTAAATTTACAAGTCCTCGAATTTTTATTGAAAAAACAAAATTACACTCACCCGCGCAGACATTGTTGCAGGCGAATATGCCTGCGCGCGCTCACATTCATAGATCTGCATATACACGGCACACATACACACGAACTCACACACACAAGAGGAAGCGTAAATCCGACCTTCTCAGACCAAAGCATTCTTTAAAAATTCAGCAATAGTACCGGTAAATGTAGAGACACAAACTCTTTTATCCAACAAACGGATTAGTCGCGGATCGGAACAGTAATGACGTTTCCTTAATTCTTTTCGTTCAAATTTGAAAGTTTGATCCATCGGTTCATAGGGAACAAAGAATCGGAGCCATTTGAAACTTCGCATACATTTTGTGGGCAATGTGAGCTTAAAAAAACCTAGGCATAATCATTGCAATACTTATTTACAAATATACAGTAACTTTTGTAATTTGAGCAAAAAACATCGTTTTTTGACTGTTTTTACATCAATATTAAGTATAAAAAAGACATATAATCAAAAACTGATATACCCGTCTTAAAGGGTACACTCTCCGCTTTTTGGAACCGTACTTACAATTTTTGTTCGATCGTGGGTTCATAAGGTAATGACTATCAAAGGAAAAAGTGTCATTTCGGCTTTTGTAGTTCATAACTTTGCGACCGATCGTCGAAACGAACTTCATCGACGTGCAAATTATAGAGGAAGGAACAGAGAATAGCAGTCTAGAAGTGGCATTAATCAAAAAAATTTTTCTACGTCTATACAAACCTTAAAAAAAGAAAAAAAATTCTAAAATTCTTTCATCGCGATTTTTTGTATATTTTATTAACGATAATAAGCTCAAAAAATTTTCGAGATATAGAGTCGTAAACTAGAGACCTGAAGCTTCAAAATGACTATTGTGGATGTCTTCTGTGATGAATTTCAACGGAGGCAGAGCAATTTGAATATGACCTAAAAATTTAAGGAATTTTTCTGTTCTCCTAATTTTTTTGACTAGTGTATATGCAGCTAACGGTCCTCTTATCGCGACTTATGGCACAGTTACGATGTTTCTCAACTTATCGTTACGTCGCGAGTTTCCGCGGAGATTTGTAGTGGCCAACGTGGAAGGACCAATTATCGGAGTGGAGTTTTTGTCGCATTATGATCTTTTAGTAAGCCCGCGAAATAAACGATTAATCGACGCGACAACCAACTTATTTGTGAGTGGTCGATTTGTGAACCATAGTGCGACATCTATTAAAACTGTAGCGAGTGATTCTGTTTACCACAGACTATTAGCAGTATATCCGGACCTCACTAGGCCGACTGTGTTTCGTAGGGAAACGGTCAAGCACGATATTGAACATTTTATCAAGACGACTCCAGGCCCACCTGTTTTCAACAAGCCCCGACGTCTTGCTGCAGACCGTTTGCAGGTGGCTAAAGCGGAATTTGACTTGCTGTTACGGTAGGGAATCATTCGTCCATACAAGAGTCCGAGGGCTTCCCCTTTACATCTGGTTACGAAGAAGGACGGAAACAACCTTCGACCATGCGGTGATTATGGTCCGCTTAACGTCCGTACGATTCCGGATACGATCCCTCTTGTACTATTTTCACCGTCGTATAATTAAATTTGTTGTAAAACAGAATCATTGACTGTTGAAACTTCGTCATCCCTTTTTCCATCTAAATCTACAATTTCATCTCTCAGTCCTCATTCGAAGCGTTCTCGAAAGGTTATTGTCGCCAGCAACGATCAACCAGTTGTACCGCGTTAGTAGGCGGTTGCCTACTATCAGGCGCGAACGCTGCCACAACCGGCCACCGATAGATGGCGTCAAGCCGCGACCGCGGTTCTCGCGGTAGAATCGGCACCCGCGGCATATATAAGACCGAGCCGCGGGCCGATTTGACAGAGAGCAACCGACGAACCGATTGTACGAGCACTGACCGCTCACCGAATCGTCACCGTGCGGCTCTCTCCACGATTTTTGTATACCTCCTTTTACTCTTGTTCCGTATCTAGGCAAGTAGGAGAGGGCGATCCCTGAATTCAAATCCCAACCGTGAAGTTTTCTGTCTCTCGTCCTCCTGGACGCACCGGAAGATCTCTTTTGGTGCATTCTCGAAGTATCGAGAGACACTGAGAAACCCCCCGTTACCGGTATGAAATTTATTGGTTCCCGTCGTCGTCATGTCTAATAAGCAACAGCTGATTGGGCCGTGATGACGACAATTACCGTGGATTCCCGAATTTAAGTGATCGCCCGACCCTCGCGAGAGAGAGTACCAAGCCAAACCTTTGTGAACACAAGACGCGATAATCCTGCATAGTAAATACGCGGTGCGCGAAACCGAATTACCATTTCGATTATACCATTTCTAATTATTTCTTCGTCGTGTCGTCGTGTGCGTGTAGTGTGTGTAATTTCGTTTTGTGGTTTTTTCGTGTGTTAAATAAACTGTGTAAAATTTATTTGACCGGGTTATTGAGAACCCCCCCCAAGTTCCCGAGTCCGCTTCACCGATTACCGAACATTTACCGAACAACTCTCCTCCGACGGAAGGCGACCTGGGGCAGGACGTATACGATCGTCCTCAGGCCGTACACCCGACTCCGTATTCCCAGCCTTACGACGCCTGGCTACGCCGCAAGACGGAGGCATCCCGACCGCCGAGGGTCACTAGCAACGTGCTTTCGGACCAACGGTCTCCTGCCTGGGAACCGCGCAGGGCTTAACGCAGCGTCGGACCCGAATCAGAGGCAAAAGGTCCGAATCCTGGTCCTGATTTTCCTCCTTCCCAGTTAGCGATATTGTAGTAAGCGTTGTTAGTAAGTAAGCTGCGATAGAAAGTAAGCCGCGTTTGCGTTTTCCGCGTTCCCCGTTCCGTGCCTCGCGTCCGTCCTGCGGTTAGTTCATAAGTCGCGTTTAGTGAATAAGGTTCTCTGCGTGTACCCGGGACCGAACCCGGCAAAAAAACTTTGAAATAAAGATACGCCGGACCGACGTCGGGCGGGTTATACAGTTGAGGATTCTGAAATGGATAAGGACATCACTAACTTCAATAAAAAAAGTAGCATCAGCTCTAGTTACAAATAGCCAAATTAACACTAATAATATGGATCGTTTAATAAGTGACTCATATAGTGAGGAGTATTTTACGGCAGATGAAGAAGAGTTTAATAAATAAAGTAGTTGGAGTGTGGATCGAGGGAAAATTGTTAACTTATAATCGCCGGACTATGTCCGGTGGTTTTATTCAAAGTCTTTTGCCGGCTCAGCCGGTATGCCGGGTTCGGTCCCGGGGTACACTAACGCGACTTACGAGCTAACGCGACTTACAAGCTAACGCGACTTACAAACTAACGCGAAACGCGGGTCGCGGCGCGGAACGCAGAGCGAAACGCGGAACGCAGAACGGAACGCGGAACGCAGAACGGAACGCGGGTCGCAGAACGGAACGCGGGTCGCAGAACGGTACGCGGAACGCAGAACTAAACGCTTATACAGAATCGCTAGGGGGAAGAAGGAGCGTCCGGAAAAAGGAGTTAGGCCGTTTGCCGCTGGTATAGGTCCGACGCTGCTTATAGCCCTGCGCCGTCCCTCCGGCAGGAGACCGTTGGTCCGAGAGCACGTTGCTGGTGTCTCTCGGCGGTCGGGATACCTCCGTCTCGCGGCGTAGCCAGGCGTCGTAAGGTGAGGAGTACGGAGTCTGGTTTACGACCTGAGGACGATCGTCTACGTCCTGCCCCAGGTCGCCTTCCGTCGGAGGAGCAAAAGGGATTACAACCAAAAATAGTACAGAGAGCCAGAACGGTTTGCGGTCGGTAGCGGTCGGTCGCCTTACAATACGCACGGTCCGTCTGGTGCTCTCTCTCGAATCGGTCCGCGGCTCGGTCTTATATATGCCGCGGTTGCCGATTCTACTGCGAGAACCGCGGTCGCGGCTAATCGCCCTCTATCGGTAGTTTTGACTGTAACAGCGCTCGCGCTTGACAGTAGGCAACCGCCTACTACCGCGTTACAATACCCCCCCCCCCCCTTTATGAGGCGCGAACGATGCATAATCAAAACCAATCTTCTCGGAAAAACGGAAAAATAAAACGATTTTATTCAAAATGTTACAAACGAAAAACTATTCTTTGGATTACAGTTTATCTTACAACTAACTATACAATGTCGCGGGCTATTTACATATCTTACGAACTATGAAAATGGAACGGGCTTATATACTAAACTTACAAGCTAACTTAAATTCTAGGGCGCAGGTCTAGAGGCTCGTCGTAGGGTTGCGATCCTTGAGCTGCGGCGTGGGGTGGTCTGATCCGGATGCGGATTGCCCCGCCTTGCGTTTTCTTTACGGCGATCCGGCGGCCGTCCGGCAGTTGCATTTCCAGCATCCGGCGTGGCGGGACGTCCGTGGGAACGAAGTAAAAATCGTCCCCCTCGGCCGTGGTGCGTGGTGCTGGGAGGACCATTGGCTGGGTCCGGGCTGGTCGGTCCTCTGGCCCGGCTGTCTGGGTTCCCTGGTCCTGGGTCCTGCCATTTACTGTCTGGATCGCCTGGTCCTGGGTCATCCTCGCTGCGGTCTGCGTCGCGGTGGTGGCCATGCTCCGCCGTCGGCGGGACTTGGTTGTTTTGGGCCGGGTGGCCGAACCGCCCTTGTCTTCTGTACCGCGGGGGGCCGGGGCTGGTTCCGTGGCCGGTGCCGGAACTGAAATCGTAGTTCGTGGCGGTGGTGGTGGAGTCACCTTCATTGGTGACAACGGCGGTGGCGGTGGCCGTGTAAGCAGCAGTTCCAGCTGCTGCTTGGTCGGCGGCGGCGGTGTATGTTGCCGTTCCTGCTGCTGCTTGACTGGCGGTGGCGGTGGCGCGGCTGGTAGCAGGATTTTCGGTGCGCCATGGTCCCGCACGTGGAGGCAGAGGGCCTCTTGTGGCGGGGCTCGCCGGTTGGCGCCCTCGGTCGGGCTCGGTTCGCTGTTCTGTGGCAGATGTCGGCGGGACCTGGCTTTGGTATGGGTCGGCCTCCGCTGTGGTCCCCGGGTCGTCGGGTGGATTGGGGTGGCGGCGGTGGTCCCTGTGCTACTACTATAGGCCAGTGGCCCGTTTGCACTTCCCGGATCCTCGGTCTGGACTCGGGTGGTCGATGCGTCTTGGATCTGCCTAGTGGCACTGCTTCTTCCGCGGCTCGCTTCATTGTTGTCTTGGCGTGAATGACCGGCAGCTCGCGGCTGCTGGTCTTTTATACTCGCCGGTTCAGTGGTGGGGCACGGCTTGAGGTCTTGCAGGTGCACGCGCAGTGGCCGGCCTCGCGGCCCCTGCAGGAGGACTACCGTTGGTCCCGTGAAGCGTGTCACCCGGTATGGTCCAGTGAACTTAGGGGCCAATTTCGCATTAAATCCCATCTCTGCTGAAGAGAGCGGGTGGGTGCGCTTCATCACATAGTCCCCTTTTTCTGTTGTCCAGTCTCGCCTTTGCCGGTTGTAATACTTGCTCTGGCGGGTATAGGCGCCTGCCAGTGCCCGACGCGCCAGTTTGATGGCGTCCTGAAGGTGGTCCAGCGCCTCTTGCCGCGATTGTCCGGACGGCGGGGAGTCAAGAGCTTGGTCTGCCGGTGGACGTAGTTCTCGGCCGTAGTTGAGATAGGCTGGCGTGTACCTGGTGGAGTCGTGCTGCGCGGTGTTATATGCGAAGGCTAGCTCCATTAGCCAGTGATCCCACGTCCGGTGATCCTGTTGCGTGTACTGGGCGACCATTGTTTTGATGACCCGATTGGTCCTTTCGACGGGGTTGCATTGCGGAGTATACGGCGGCGTTTTCCGGTGTCGGATTCCATACCCCTGGAGGAGGCTGGTGAATTCCCGGCTCTCGAATTGTCGCCCATTGTCCGTGATCACCCACCGGGGATAGCCGTGGCGGAGGACGACCTTCTCTCGGAAGGCCTTGGTGACTGCTGGTGCCGTGGCTTGACGGAGTGGGTGTAGCTCGATCCATGTTGAAAACTTGTCCTGCATTACTAGTAGGGTGGTGTGGCCCGTTGAGAAAGCGGTAAGGGTCCCACCAGATCGACGCAGACCACACTCCAAGGCTCTTCTGCTGGGAGGGTGAGCATTTTCCCTGCTGGGGGTTTTTGCAGGACTTTATGTTGTTGGCAGCTCGAACACCGACGGACGTATCGGGCGGCGTCCCGGAACATTCCTGGCCAGTGGTATCGTTGAGCCAGGCGGGCGCTGGTTTTACTAATGCCTAGATGGCCGGCCGTGGGGGCGTCATGATTTTCTCGCAGAACCGCCTCTCGGTTGGATGTGGCTACACAAAGTTTCCAGGCATGGTCCGGATGGAGGCCCGTGTGATCCGGGAAGTATCGGTACGGCTGTCCGTTCTGGAGGCGGTATTCTGGAAACTGTTCGGGTTGATCCTGGACGGCTCGGATGGTCTTCGTATACCAGGGGTCTTCTATGGCGTCCACTTCTTCGGCCGGCTCCTCGGGCTGCCGCGTTAGGGCGTCTGCGAACAGGTTGCTCTCCCCACGGCGGTACTGGATCTGGAAGTCGTAGTGCTGGAGCTCCAGACTTCAGCAGGCCAAACGTCCGGATGGGTTGTCTATGGCCTGGAGCCACTTTAGTGCCTGGTGGTCGGTGAGAACGGTGAATTTATATCCCTCCAGGTACGGCCGCATCTTCCGGATGCCCCATGCCACGGCGAGGCATTCTCGTTCGGTGGCCGAATAGTTCCGCTCGGCTTCTTTCAGGCTCCGGCTGGCGTAGGCGATGACCCTTTCCTCGCCGTCGTGTTCCTGGGTTAAGACAGCTCCGAGGCCATGGCAGCTGGCGTCGGTTTGGAGGACAAACGGTTGGTCGAAGTCCGGACAGGCCAACATGGGTGCCGTGGCGAGCTGGTGTCGGAGCTCCCGGAAGGCGTCTTCTTCGGTCGAAGTCCAGGCCCATCGTTGCCGCTTCTGGAGGAGGCGATTCAGCGGGGCGGTTAGGTCCGAGAACCGCAGGATGAACCGTCGGTACCCTGATACGGCTCCTAGGAAACGGCGTAGCTCCTTGACGTTGGTCGGAGCGGGGATCTCTCTGATGGCTTGCACCTTTCCTGGATCGGTTCGTATCCCCTGGCCGGTCACCACATGGCCCAAGTAGACCAGCTCCGTTTTGCCGAAGTGGCATTTCTCCGGGTTGGGGCGGAGGCCCGCATCTCGCAGCCGCTGGAAGACTACTCGCAGGTTCTCCATGTGTTCTTCGAATGTCCTGCCTAGGACGATAATGTCGTCGAGGTAGGCGAAGCTGTGCGGGGCCAGTCGGGGCCCGATGACCTGGTCGAGTTGCCGCTGGAAGGTAGCCGGGGCGGAGTGTAGCCCGAACGGCATGACGGTGAATTCGAGGAGTCCTCGTCCCGGCACGGTGATGGCGGTGATAGGTCGACTCTCGGGTTCCAACGGGACCTGCCAGTAGCCGTCGGCAAGGTCGATGGTGGAGATGTAGCGTGCCTCCCGCAGCTTCTCCAGCGTAGCTTGGACCTGAGGTAGCGGGTAGGCGTCTTTCTCCGTATGCTGGTTGACCTGCCTGAAGTCGATGCAGAAACGGTATTTGCCATTGCTCTTGCGGACCAGGACCACCGGCGAGCTCCACGGGCTGTGTGATGGCTGGATTACCCCGGCTTCTAGTAAACGGTCGACCTCGGCATCGATGATGGCCTGCATGGCTGGGTTCCTCGGGGTGTACCGGTGTTTGACGGGCTCGGCTCCCTCCTTGAGCCGGATCTGGTGCTGGACCCACGTCGTGGTCGGTGGTAACTGTTGGAACTTAGGCAGCTCCTCGTCCAGCAGTCTTTGCTGGGCCTCAGCTTGCTGGGCGTTGTAGCTGGCCGGTCCGGATACCTCCATCACCTCCTCTGCGAAAGTCCACCGGCGCGACCCGATCTGGATGGAGGTTCCCAGCTTCCTCATGAGATCGACGCCCAGCAGCATCACCTGAGACATGGCGGGCAGGACGGAGTAACGGTGGCTGACCTCCTGGCCGTCGATGGTAGCGGTGAAAGTGACTTCCCTGTCAGTGGTGGCCTGGCTTCCGTCGGCGACCCGGACCTCGTGGGGTTCCCGGTCCCATCGAGCTCCGAACCATTGGCAGTAGGCGGCGAGATCGCTTCGGACGTAAGAGTGGGAGGCTCCGGTGTCCACCAAGGCTTGGCCGACGTATCCGTGCGCCTCAAACGGGAGGAACATCCGGTGTTCCTCTAGTGGCTGGTGGGTGGCGCCGGTGGAGTGGCCGGTCCGACGGCGCCTCGCAGGTTGACCAGTTCGTCGTTTCCCGGCCTGCCGCGGCATGGACAGTCCCGGGTTTGTCGGCCCTCGGTCCCACAATGGCTGCAGAAGAGTCGTCCTGGTCGGCGGCACTCGTGGCGGGAGTGCCCTCGTTGTCCGCATCTCCAAAAGCAGGTATCTCGTTCGTAGCCGGGAGAAATCTCAGCTACCTGCTTCCTGGGTCGCTACGCTGGCCGGGCCGCCGGGATGGCTGCGGCGTCACGCTCCAACCTCTCGAAACGGTTGATCATCCGGAGGAGGTCCATACGGGTCCGGAAGTCCGGAAAAGGTTGAAATGTATTTAATATACTACCTAACGAGTAAATAGGTTTCATTCATATCTGTCACGTAATTGTATGATTCAAAGAAATAGAAATTATTTTATACTTTTTAGTGCATTTCGAAGTCGGTGTATTTTTTTTCTGAAAATTATTTTATTTTAAGAACTAATGTCGACAAAATTTTGCAAATTTACGAATAAAATTCTTTATTCATTGTTGTTATTAGTTTTCCTTATTTCGACTATTTTAAATCATGAAAGAAGTGTAAAGTTTGAAAACTTTAATCTTCCTTGTGTTTCGAGAGATTTTGAAGTTCTAGCGTTTCGAGAAACCTATTTCTAATACATATATTTCATGTCTCCACGCCTTCTTTTGTTTCTGCTGGTCGGTAATGGCTACATGTAGCACATAGAGGGAATAAGATTTCAACAAAATGGGGATCGGCACGCCAATGTTTCTTTCAATTGTTTGCTCTTTTATTTTCTTCTTATTTTTAAGTTCGGCTACGACCCTTTGATCGTGACGCGCGACTTACATCGTGTTTGCCTTATAATAAATGTTTCCTTTTCTAATAACAATAGGAGTAATATTTACGCTAATTAGATAGTATTTTTTCGCTGCATACTGCTGGAATATTGGGTGGTTACTTATTTAAATACAATAAAAGTGGAGTATTTTCAAAACAAATGAATTTATTTAAGCGATTCAGAAGGACCTATTCGTAATTCAAGGGTCGAACTAAAAATGAAAAGGTTTTCTTAAAATAGTAAAACTGGGTCCCACTTCTTGAAAAAATATAAAAACGGCCTAGTACCCATTGATTGTGGAGATAGAGTTAAGGATTTTCTTTATTGCAGACTTAGTGACTCTCAATGCATATACTTATTTTTGCTCATTAATGGAAATGATAATTGAACACATATTATAATGAACAACAGGAGTATGGCATTTTTTTAAGTGATAACTTTAAATAACAGTGTTAATTCTAGTTTTCCGTTGATACATTTATTTTAATTTTAATCGATGTCTTGATTTGAAATGTTTAGTTTTTTGAGACCTAAATAATATTCGAACCCGCAAATTTGCAGCCCTATATAAGGTAATAAAGAAAGAAGCATCTATAAATAATTTTGAAGTTATAGTAAAAAGTTCATTTCATGTCGTTGAGAGTTATTATATTAACACGTTCCGTGCCAAGCCATTTTTGCCTGACTTGTCGTTCAGGCCATTTGATATTTTAACTAAAGATCGATATATTATTACACAATATTTCATTATATCATCAATAAATAATTAGTTCTCTTGTTTAGAGCAGTTATCACATCGTGTACCACCGGTGGTACACGTGGCGCTGCAATCAGTTCGAGTGCAAAAGTCAGTCAGTTCGAAACTTTTCGGTTAGTAAAAAAACCTGCTGCACTCGAATTTGTTGAATAAAAAACGAGAGAAATAAAATAAATTATTTAACAAAAGAAGGAGTAGGTAAATATACGGAGATAACATTTTTTGTTTTTCATTTGTTTCTGTTGGAAAACAAGTTTCTATTATTTACTTCATTATTATAATTTTTTTTCTTTTATTATTTTATTTTCATTTCTTGCTATAAAAAAAATGTAAAAAAATTCGGAACTGAAGTAGCAAGACAAAAAACTATAAGAGTAATAACGTTTTGCAGCGATTGCTCGAAAAAGCCGTCTTTATGCCTCCCTTGCTTCAACGAAATGCACCATTAAATGTAATTATTAATTATTGTATATATAACAATTAAATAAACTTATGTGTTTTGTTCTATACTGTATCTTGTATAATGCTTCATTTTTTAGGTAGAAATATAGTTTACAGAATTATATTTGTAATAAAATATATGTTTTCAGCGCATTGAATAAATATGACTGCGTGTACCACCGGCGGTACACGTGGCCTGACGACCAAGTTTACCGTGTACCACCGGTGGTACACGTGGCACGGAACGTGTTAATGTAACAATTGTTGGTTGTTTTTCTACTGATATCTACTCCTTGAACTAAATTATTAGGCATTCTTTTGTTTTGAATTCTTTTCCAACCGCCTTGATGGTCTCTTTGACCTATGTAGCGTAAATGCGTATGTACAGTGAGTAACAATAGTAGACGAATACTGGCAGTTCGCAGCAAAAAGTCGTTGTGTGGAAGGAGATATTTAATTTTATTTAAAATACACGAAAAGGATCTATATATTTATGTGGGATTCGGTAAAAGGCAATTAATTTTTGCGTGGTATGAGTGTGTGTGATGTACGAGTGTGTAACAAAAGAGAGTGAATGCGAAAATATATAAAAGCGCGATAGCGTCGGAGGCGACAGTCTTGTCTTGACCGAACCGTGGAAACGTGAACTATAATCGATTACTTCAATTTTGTATTCCTTCCAATTTATTAAAATTTTTATTATTACTTTAATCCATTTCTCATCTTCTTGCTCCCATCCTACATTTATGTTGACAAAACATTAATTAATTATTAATTTTCATAAAGAAGGTAAGACTTCTCGATACAGGACGAACGTGCGTTCTTAAAGGAAGCAAACGCGAGTTGTATTGTGCGATATCTTTCTAATGTTTCTTATTTTGTGATGTTGCATATAATTCCATAATTTTTAATTTCAGCGTTTATAGAATGTCATGATAGTTCTAATATTCACTGATATTTCTGTATTGATTTTATTACATTTATTTTAGTGCTTTTCTTTGTCCTTGTTATTTCTTTCATATCTTATTTAGAGGCGAGGAGTAAACATCCTGCCTAATCAGAAATTCAACGAACTGCGTTGTCGAGGATAGTCCTTCTAATGTAAGCATGCTAAGGTATAGAAAGCTATCGATGAAGCATAGGACCCCTCGAGCATTCGGAAAAATGGTCCGAGGACCAGTCTTAAGAACTCGCTTCTTAAAAACGCAACGAAAAGAGAATACTTATTCATTTCTAAATTCTAAAGTTCAATTATGTGTTATATTACAGTAGTACCTGCTTCTCATATCCCAATAGTCCTCCTTTTTTTATGATGTTTGTTTTATTCCTCCGTCAAACTTTTTATTTTTGACGAACATTTTATTAAGTGTGAAAATAACAAAAATGAAACTACTAATCCTTCTTATATAAGAAAATCAGGAAAATGAGCGGAATAGGTGAAATAACGAATTATACACAATTTTACCAACGAATGCCTTGTTTATTCCTGTGACTTGTTGCCACATTCAGTCAGCACAAGAATGCCTCCTAGGAAAAACTTTGGCCGTGAGGACACCAACGTCACCATCGCCCTTAAAAGTATTCATTATACTCTAGCCTTATAAACTTTCCCTTGCAATCCGGACAGCTCTCTGACAAAGCACACATGGCCTATTCACGTCCGATGCATCTAACTAGACTCTAAATTTCTAACACTTATATTGCACGTTGTCAAATTCTAAGCCAAGAAAAATAATAGAAATTCATTAAATTTTAAGGCGTATTTGAAATGGTTAGAAAAGTTATACTACCTGATATTTCTAGTTTAAAGGCTCAAACGAACATCTGTATTTTTTTTAAACTGAACTGAAAGTAAAATGCGTTCAAGTAATCAGAAAAAATCTAGCGCGAAAAATGCAACATGTTTATTATTCGGATGTATAGGACTATAAACAGTGAAGGGGCTCATTGATTTCATGGTGTCGTGAACATTTTTCATTCAGTTACTTATACAGTGTTTCTCATTTTGATTTATTTGTACATCTAAATCTAGTACATTACTTTTAAAATAATTTTTGGTGTATATAGTTCTATAGAAAATTAAATCAATAGAGATATTTTTCTAGAAAATGATCCTGTTTTTAGGTATTCTGATGAAAATTGAGAAAAACATTTACATACATGTAAGATGGGAGCAAGAAGATGAGAAACGGATTAAAGTAATAATACAAATTTTAATAAATTGGAAGGAATACAAAATTGAAGTAATCGATTATAGTTCACGTTTCCACGGTTCGGTCAAGACAAGACTCGCTTTCGACGCCGTCGCGCTTTTATATATTTCGCATTCGCACTCTTTTGTTTCACACTCGTACATCACACACACACTCATACCACGCAAAAATTAATTGCCCTTTACCGAATCCCACATACATATTTTGTTCCAAACATATATTAGCTTTGTTGTAACATGCTTAATTATTCAGTAACTTGAATAATGACCGCTACTGAAAGAAATGAAAAATTACAATGTGATATAAATTTAATATTTATTTATAGCCTTTAATAGTTTTAACTGGTAAAATTCGTTTAAACATAATTTCAACTAAACTTATGCAGTTTTTCAGAAAAAGACTGCCACTATTTTCTTATAATTAATCATGTGACGGATCGGTGGGGAAAAGCCCGAAGGGGGTTCCCTGGAGTGGGGGCAGTTAGGGAAAACGGCCCTCCACGCACCGATGCTCACACCCACGGCCGATTTATTTAACGGGGCGCCAGTGCTAATGCACTCGTCCGTAGTAATCGCCCTTCCAGCTGCTCTGTCGGGAGCGGAAATCAGAGGGGGTCAGAAAAAAAACTAGTAAAAGACCCGCGAGTTCGTATCCAATAGAAAATGCTTTTATTCGGGCCTCCAAGTGGGCCACGTAAGCAGAACAGAAAAATGAATTCGCGCGGGCCCCACGCGTTACAAGCAACGGTCGAGGAATAAGGGGGTCGACTCGCCAATTGCGAGGGAGGCTTTCGCGGCGCGGGGGCACACGGTACGCGTGAGTACAAAGATAGAGAAAATAGAAAGGTACACAGACGCTGAGGTATTCGTCCGCGAAGGAATACGCCCTCTTAGGGGTCGTGGACAGTAAGGGGACGTTGGTCCTAAATACCAAATACAGCGGAACAAAAGAGAAAGCGATTAGAGGGAACGGTGTCGTAGTAAACCGTTCGCGGCCTCTAGGGCCCTCGTCACTGGGGCCAGGGGTCCTATCGCCCTCGCCCACGCGCAAATAAATATCTAAAGAAAAGGGTACGGAGATAGCTCCTACCTTTTTGCGCTGGCGTGTCCAACCACAAAAAAAAAGGAAATCCAAGCTGGGATGGCGGCGACGAAAACTCCTCGCAGGCACACAGGCACACAGTACAAAGAAAAAAAAACGGCAATAAAAAAGAACGGAACGCACTACTAACAAAGCAAGAGAAAAAGAACGGAGACGCGATACACACAAAAAAAAGAAAAAGAAACGGGCTATAGCGGGACTTTTCAAGCGTTACGATCTCTCGCGGCGGCTCGCTAGCTTCTCTCGCTTCCATCCTCTTCTTCCCCGGTTCGCGGTATTCCCCCACCCCGAGGATTTCGGCGTCGAGGATGGGCCATTCCACTGCGACGTCTGGTGGCCAGGTCCTGCGGCCCTCTCGAGGTGGCAGTCGGGGGTGGCTCGTCCCTAGGCCTGGCGTTTCCCGGTGGTGGGCTGCCGGTCGCCCCCGCGGAGGGTGGCGGGTGGCGCCGCGACCGGACAGCCGGTGTCTTCCTTGGTGGGCCCATCCCGCGCCTCCGTCGCTCAGGGAGAGGTTCCTCCGTGACCGGGGACAGCGGTGGCTCCTTCCTGGTGTTGGAGAAGGGGGGGGGGGGAGACAAAGCGGGGCTCGCGAAGAGGGAAAAAAAAAGAAAAAAATATAAACACAAAAAAAAAATAGAAAGAACGCATAGAAAAAGAAAACACACACACACGGCACTCTCTCACTCATTCTTGCCCCAGCGGCGAGGGGGTCCGCTTGGGCGGAGGAGTGGGGCCGGCAATTCAGGGGGATCCTCGTAACGAGGCATAACCAAAAAAAAGAAGGTGATCAACTGAATCAAAATATGCCTTGTTACAATCATTAATAATATATAATGTTCTGCGTTATTTTCAACATTGCGTGTAGATTTTCAGTAGGATTCCGATCTGGACTTTGAATTAATTTTTGTAGAATCAAAATTGTTGCGATTTCCCTAACTTGTACTTTTCACGTATATTTTGTATATTACTATTTTATGTTAAAAAGTATTACTTCTATTAAAGTCTTAATCTGTATGTTTTTTTTGTATCAAAGTTTTCAGGATAGAACTTTTTTGTAAATAAGTTAGTCAATTTTTCCATTGATACGACTTTATGTTTCTATAAAATATAATATCACACGCTTACAACAAAATTAACCTAACGCAAGAAGCACAATTTCCGAATTATTGCTATAAGAATGTTGCAATAACACTTACAATTAGTGAATTATGAAAATTTTATCTTTATCTCTGTTCATTTACTGGTAAAAGGTAGTTATTGCGTTCTTGATTTATATAATACTGCTGTATCGTATACACTCGTCTTACGGTAATAATAATAATTTTATTAGTTGTGGTAATAACTGAAATTAAAATTTACGTACATATACAATATATGTGCATACATGTACCGTTGAAGTATGTACAGAAATATTTTTTCGTTTTTTTTCTCTTCGGAAAAAATATACTCTCTTAAAAAGGGAACAAACGTAACGAAGCCATTCTATAATACATGGAAGCCGCTGTTAAATTCTGTAAAAAAGCGTTAATTGCCGTGTGATCTTTTTCAAAAGATTCAGAAATTACGTAGTTTATTATTTCTTTATTAACCCTTTGTACTCGAAGATGTTTGAAGTTAGTATCTCTCTGCTATGAATACGTGCTGTGTTTACGGAACCCGCAAAAATGACACATTTTAGATTCCTTATTGTCAATTATAAAAATTATATTCAGATGCTTTTATAGAAAAGTATATATTTTTGTTGAGATACAGAATAATCGTATAAATTAATTTGTGATTCATCTATTGTATATTTATTGCCGTATGTCATTTTTAATGTAAAAGTGACTGAACATCGAACGACCATAAACCGTATTAATTGCCGCTATTGTCCGTTTCACTATAACCGTACGTGCGAGTCATTCACATCAAAGTCAAAGTCAAGTTCGTAATTTTTGGCTGCTCTGGCGAAAACAGGCTTAACTTACGAATTTTTTGTCTCAGAAACTATACAGTTAAATTTTTGTTGTTGTTTTATTGATAAAGGATTGGGTTACATTAAGATATTTTTTTAACTCTGTCAATATGTTATACTGTTCGAGAATCCAAACGAAGAGATAGCGCAAACCGTTAGAACCGCGAAAAATACACTTTTTCTAGGCACCGTTTCACAACAGCAGCAAAAGTCGTTGGCGGTGTCTTGTTTTTCTAGCCTAGCTGTTGTCGCGACTCCAACCGTCAAACCGACGCACGGCAACAGCTAGGCCAATCAGGCGACCCGCGGAACTCCACGCTTTGTTTGGATCCTCGAACTGCCGCAACGGAGAAAAATTGAATGCTCCAATCGCGGAATACCGGCGAGTACATATAAGAGCGTGAGACCCTTGGGCGTTCTACTGATTTACGAAGACTCTCATTAACATAATCACGAACCAGCATCTCTGCGAGATTTAATCCCGTTCAAAGTGACTTAGCTAAGCGCGACTGCGTCGCCCAATAAAAGACAATTCATTTCATTTTGAACTTATATATATATATTTTTTATGTGCCGTTAAATAAAGTGTACAGTTAAGTTTTCGTCGTGTAATCGTGAGTGTACAAAGTCATACGTGAATCTAACTTTTAAATAAACTTTGTTAATTGTCCATTTGCACTTTTCTTGCACCCAAAAACCAATCCCACGTTATCTAGCTCAGCGCTGAGCTTTCCGGCAATTCGACTACACAACATCTACGTCGAAACAGGCGCCATTTCACTTCGTTTGTACTCGATATACTGAACGTTTCGACTGAACTACTTTCCAAAGCGCACGAAATTCTCAGACAGCATAATCCGCAATGGAATTCAAAAAAAGTAATAGCATAAACACTGCTTACTTTGTATATGGGCCAACGCGAGCGCAATCCAAGCATGTACACTCACCAGGTAAGAAATATAAATACAGTTCAAAATCTAAACGTATTGGCGGGGCAGGGGCTAAGCCCCTCCCCCTGCACCCCCACCCCATACAATATAACCTAACCAAATCTGATTATCAAACAAAAAAGGAATGGAAATGATAAACTCGCTGAAATATGTAGAAAAATCACTTTTTGGACCGTTTCAGTTTTTGGCTTCTAGGGAGCAGACGGGTGGGATGACCACCGTTGAAATCGCCAAGTCAAGGGCTTTCTTTTGATAAATAAATCAGTTAAATCGGAGGGTACCCCGTTTTCTTGAACCCAACCTAAAAAAGTCTTTCAATTTTTCATTGAAAACCTTCGAAGTTATCGAAGAAATTTTTATTACTTTTCGGTACCCCTAATAGTTAAATTGTCTTTCATATTTTTAACACACTAAAAACTCTTTACTTCATAATTCAGTTATAATACTCAATTAACGAATACATAAATATAAAATTAACGCACTTACCGCTTCACAAATGTTTTAAAAATTAAATAACTAAACTGCTTTATAAGGTCTCATATTATAGTACTTGTCATTTGAAACTCTTCAGTATTACTAATTACATATCGAACACAATCTAGGACCTTTTTCACCGCATTCAGTCCCTTGAATTTACGTATCAACTGTTTATTCGTACCCGCTTGTTAGCGTCAACGTATTTTGGAGGGTCGTCGAGGGCAATTAGCCTGTGCTATTTTGCCTTTGAATGATTTATGATGGGAATAGACTGCGTGAGGTTTAAGCGATAGGTTGTTTATGAGAGTCCAACTGAGGCGACAGACGATGGCTATTGACTTGGAGTCGCGTGGTAATTAGGTGTCGCAGGACTGTGTGTTTTGTCAGTTTGCGAGATTATAGAAAAGGGCAGGCAGTTTGTTATTGCATTGCTTAGTCGAATAGGGACGGTGTAGATTAAGAATCTGGCCACGGAATGGGAAGGCAAGAATGCCTTTGGTAAGAGGACTGAGTTGAACTTCTCGGCATTTACCCCAGCAGCTTAATTGGGAACGTTTTGCTTTCTCAAAAATATTTAACACGCTAATGTGTCAATATTTCTAATCATGATAAAGACCCAACATTATATACTAATATATCTCTACATTTACTATTGTAGGAATAATTATTCAAGAGTGGTAACGCACTGTTTTTATTTGATCTGTGCGAGTTCTTATTTATTAATTTACACAAATCTTTAACACTTTTTAAACCTTGAAACACTAACAATAACTTTTAAAGAAACTTTCCTTAAACACTATTTAAAACTAAACATTTACAACGACTTTATTAAACTTTTATCACCTAATTTTTAAATGCCTCATTACGCCGTGGTTTCGTCTATCAACAACTATCTTTTATTTCGCTCACCTTTTCAGAGAAGAACGAATAAACGTCCGCTCGCTCTTATGTCACGTAATAATTACAAGGCAAATACAAAGAAAAGTTATTTTATTCACGAACAATATGTTCACGCGAGGAAATTCCAGAAGATTGACGCCTCCTACATTCCCAGGCGGTATTTTTATGTTTCGATGCGATTTTCACATGTTTTTTGGGGAAGGGTCATTTCTGGACCTCGGCCGGGCGTTGCTCCATTGTTTTAGTCATCACACTTATAACGTCGGCAATTTTTGTAAAAATAACAAATAGTTTAATAACATTCATTACCGACTTAATAATATTCTTTACCGCCGTTCGATCACTGACGGCTGTTTTGCCGCTTTTCATTCCCACACTATGATAATATTTTTCATTTGCTTGTATTTTTATCAATATTCCCTGCCGCTTATCACGCATGACTTCTAAATTTCTATCTTCACTCAAACTCGATTCTAACCATAGACGTAAAGAACCATTCCGTTCACGTAACTATTTGAGTCCAAATATTAACCGTTTTAGTGCCACGTAGCTCGATCGCGCTGTTCGCGTACTGTGGTGAACCGTGTCGCTATTTTTGATCACGATGTAACAAATTGGAATGTTTTCAGTAGATCTTGTTCTTTATAATCATATAAAAACTGTTTCCCCCCTCGTACCACTGTTGAAATTATCACTATTTGAAGTTGAGCGTAGCATGTCATTTTACGCGTATGCGTTTGCATCCGCTATGGAATCCCTGCATCGCAGTAAGTTCGTTCCTCGAACGAACTGTTTAGATGAACACACTTAAGATGTTTATACTATGACTCTGAGAAGACTTCGACTAAGGCTACAATTTTCTGACTGCAGTCAGTTAAAACAGTACCATTCGAGCTGCATCAGCGAAATATTCAGAGAGAAATTTCCGAGCAATAATTATCCGTGGCTATTAATACTACATTTTATATTGTGTTTTTTGTGTATTTTATATTGTTTGTCAAATTTTATTTTATTATATATATACATACATGCGTGCGTGTGTGTTTCAAGTTACCAATTTTATTATATTGTGTTCTGGACTTTATTCTTTTTGTATCTATTACACTTTATTTTACTTTTTGCTGTTAAGTACAAAAATATTTAAAGAGAGATTATACAAATTTTTTTTATAATTTTTCAATTTTTTTCAAATTGATTTCTTTTCACTCATTTAGGAAAAATGCCAAACATTCATAAAAATAGAGATTTATATTTCATATTATGAAATAGTAACAGAGATATGGATGATTACGAATTTTTATACAAAAAGATATGTGAATATTATAATACAATACAATAATAATAACAACAACAACAACAACAACAACAACAACAACAATTATGATACAGTTTTTTTTTTACCTATTGATAGCTTAGTATCTCTACATTATCTGGTTCAAATTGTGTGATGATATCTCGTACGGTTTAAAAGTTACACCAAAATGTCACTGAATTTCTCGAATTGGACCACTGTGCGTCGCGGCGCCTCCGCAGATTCACGGACGAATAGCACTTCGGCGCCCGATTCGAATCTGTTCAATACCGCTTTGATTTCTTTCTTAATTGGGCGCCAGACGCGTTTCCGCGTCGCGATAAAGAACGTTACGCGGGATGCGATTCTACGGGGAAAGAGATATTGCGAAGTCAATCCCGGAAGACGCGAAAGACTCGAATCGGCGGCGGAACGGCTCGGTAGCTCAGTATCTGTACGCGATGGTAGAGTGGCGGGATTCTTACAGGGTAAGGAGGTTAGACGGGGAGGCAGATGTGAGAAAATCTCGCGGGATAATTCGTAAGAGGTCTCGACTCAGCAGTTTTTAGTAAAGCAGCGCTGTTTATTGTAAATCTAATTAATCTAGGTGATGATCAGTATGATCCCGTACCGACAACCAGTTCGCTCGTTACTGCTTAGCGAATGACCGGTGTCCGAAACTCATGTGATTCTAGTCCCGTAAACGGGAAATAATGCCAATTCCTAAGCGCGATACAGTCGTCGATTTTCGGAATGATACGCGACGCAATTATCTATACGCAACTCTGATAACTAACGAAACGCGACGCAATTATCCTAACGCAATATAACGCGACAATCGAATCGATTCTGTATCGACGACCGTCTAGAGAGAGAAGGCGAGAACTAGCGCGACAAACTACGAAAGGTCCGATACGACAAAACATGCACTTTCCGATCTGCTCCCGCGAAAATGAGAATTCGAAATCGAGACGTGGGAGGGCACAAAATTTGCAACGCTTTCGCGAGACTAAGAAACTAAATTGTGGCTAACGCGGTACGAATCCCCCGGTCCGTTTCAGTGACCTGCCGAGCGTGGCTTATAGGAAGATCGAGAAGCGATCTTCCTATCTCACGATACTTCCGGATTTTCCGCAATTACTTAACCTAATTACTAACTAACGCTCAATGCCGACACCCCGGCCACATTTTGCAGAATCGGCCGGTGATTGGCACACTCGGTGATCGACAACCCACGGTACGTTATTCTCGATTCCGAATTCTTTACAACGATAGAAGGTGAGGGGCTTACCGGGATGTCCGATACGGCAACTCACGACAGGCGGCAGCGGTCAATATGGCAATATAATCTGGTACGAAAAAGCGAACTGTGCTAAGTTATTCACTGTTCAAATGCCGGATACAGAATGCTAAAACCGCGTGCCCTTATGCCGGTATTCGGACACCTCGTGATCGCCCCCACCCTAGGCCGAAGTTTCCGTCTTCTCGCGAAGGCATCTTCGGCAGGACCTCCTCTTTCTCCGCGACCTCTCTTCCTCTATCGCAGGTCCTTAGCGGGGAAGCGGCAGGGTAGCGGAACCTTCCTTAAGCGTACGCCGTTCTCTCGCAGACCTTCCTCCCCTTACTCCGCTGCCTCTTTTGGTCTATTACTGGATCCGAGCGGGGTAGCGGTGCGTTCCCTCGGCATACGTTGCTCCTTCGCTGGTGTTGTCGTTGTTATCCGATGGTACATACAAAATAAAGCGGCGACAGATTCTGATCGTACGATAATATATGCGCTTCGTCCTCTCTCTAGACGGTTTTTGCCCCTAATGCAATGACTGTCCGGTCTCCCGAGGAGGATCCCTGTGACGGGTATAAAATACCACGTCACACCACATAATGTGCTACTTTTTCGACGGCACACACTTCCGAAATTGGATGCTGTCAGAAGTTTTGATTTGTAAATGTACCACTGTGAATTTTTTGATTGTCCAATTGTTTCCTTTTGGACAGCATCTTTTTTTCTTTGCAAATCACGGAGCACTACCATATGTTTTTCTTCCTCCAACTTATAAATATTTTCATCCATGTCTGGTCTTGTAGCGTTTGCTCCATAATCACTATCTTTTTGGGAGGGAAATTGTTTGCGAACACGTGTCGCGGTTCCTGTTTCCTTTAGTTTTCGAACATTTTCTTCATTTTTCGTACTTCTGCTTCTTTCCATATGTGATAAAATTTGTGACGGTTTCTTCTTCATCGCTCTATTTAATGTTGACAATGGTTCCTTCGTATTGTAACACGGCAACACCACATCTTGCCGTGTACGAACCTCTTTGGCTGAAATTTAACCTTTTTCCACCGACGTATTTGGCAATTACGCTATTGAAGCTCTCCACAGGATTGTTATTACAGTTATATAATAAACTTTCTGCGTGAGCTGCTAAAGGCTGAAGTATTTCTTTTATTAGTTGGTACACTCCCATATTCTCCAACTGTGGAACGATGTTTTTTTCATTTTCTTTGTTTTGTCCATTGCAGAAGTAATTTATTTTATTACAATCTGCGTGTTCGCTAAACACGTTGCTTGGAACATTGTAAATATCGTAGTATAAATTTTTAATTTTGGTGCTGGTTGATACAGTTTCACTACTTCTATATTGTGCAGCTTTTACAATTGCTGTTCGCATCCGCCGAATGCTACTTTCCACAGCTGTCCTCAGTGTACCTGCAGTCGTTTTTTTCACGATTTCCTTCATTTTTCTACAAAAATTCTGTAATAAGTGATTCGTGCATTCAATTTTCTTTACACGAATCTCTGTCTTATACGGATCTGCGTCTACAATCTTTTTGTACACGCTGCTATCTCCGTCAGCGATTAGCGTGGAATATATTAATCCACGCTTTTCGACGCTGGTTTGAAATCCTTCTACAATGGCATCGCTTTCCATAGCGGTGGATGTTCGGCTTTTGCTCCAATTTTTAAAACACACGTGTTTTCGTGGTTCTTTCTGTCTTCTTGCAGCACATTCGCAAGTTGTGCATCTTTTATTCCGCACACCAATGAATAAAACTTTTCGGGTGTGATATCCAACTATCATACCGACTCCTGACGCAGAGTTATAGGCGCCGGTGCGAAACGATCTCTTTATCCAACTCCCATCGGCGACGACGGGAATGTGTGGAATTCCAGATTGTGGAGCAATATCGCCCCTTTCAACAGCTAATCGTCTTTCTTCTTCGGCCGCTGCTCTCATTTCTTCTTCCGCAGCGGCAATCAATGAATTTGCTATTTCATCATGGTGTTTTACAAATTGTCTTTTCGACATGCATTTTATATTCATTGCTACTAACAATTCTTCCATTTGTGCATAGCTATCCCCAGTAAACATTGTTCCATCCACGGCACTACTGTTTACGTCCATTTATCCAATTTCGTCGGGTTGACTGTGAATTTCCCCTTCGTAGTGGCACATTGTGCATACTACGTTGAGGGTAGTCTTCAAGCCCGACTGTTGCATGCCAGTTATTTCTAAGTATTTTATCCCGCAGTCTTCTTTATTGTCGGCATGATGGCTTATTTTCTTCATTTCTTCAAACATGTGCTGCATGTTTACGATGTTTAATCCGTGTGAAAAAGATGGCGTTTCTTGTGGACGGGGTGAAGTTATTTCTTCTACGATCCAGATACCGTTTTCGCCATCTAAGGTCTGTGCTGATATCGTATCTTCTGAAGTTTCTTCATTTTGTGGTATTTGTGACATGGATGTCCTTCCGCCGGATGTTGACGCCTGAGTTCCGTACTCCTTAGCAAGTGTTGCATTCCTTGTCGAAGCATCTAAACTACATCGCCTTTTATGAAGTCTTCTTTTCTTGGAGTACCTCCTCGTTGAGGCGTATAATTTTCTTCTTACATTCGGTGCACTCACTTTCGGTGCACTCACTTTCGGTGCACTCACTTTCGGTGCACTCACTTTCGATGCACTCACATTCATTTCACTCGCTTCACTTTTGAAAAAAAAAATAATAAAAATACTAAAAAAAATACTAATAAATTAAATGAAATTAACACTACAAAAAATACTAATAAACTAAATAAAATTAACACTAAAAAAAAAGTAAATAACTGAATAGTTTAAAAACTAAATCACTCTACTTAAAAAAATACGTAGACGTACTGCAAAGAATTCCGATACGTTGCATTCGGATGTTGCAGAACGTAATGTGATGTAATATTCGTACTCATATTGAGAGTGGTGGTGGAAAGGAGGGATAGTGGTGGAAATGAGGGACAGTGGTGGAAATGAGTGACGTGGGTGAAACGAGGAACTGTGGTGGAAGTAAGGGACAGTGGTGGGGTGCATAGCTTCGGACCCCGGCATCGATCGACGATCCAGCAATTGAAAAATGACCATGGACAATATCACAACTATGCAGACAGGAATTGAAAAAGTAAGTAGTTTGCGTATAATGTCACGCGTACGGTGTCTTGCCCGTCAGTGTTAATTACAAATGTCAGTGTTAATTATAAATTTACAATATGTAAATTTTTTATTTCTAGATGGACATAGTTGCAAATCAAGAAAATCAAGAAGATAAATAAAATAATTTTAAGAAAAAAAATACACCGACTTCGAAATGCACTAAAAAGTATAAAATAATTTCTATTTCATTCAATCATACAATTACGTCACAGATATGAATGAAACCTATTTACGCGTTAGGTAGTGTATTAAATACATTTCAACCTTTTCGGAGGCGGCGCAAAATTAAAAATACCTCAGTAAACGTTGCTGCCAATAATCAGTTGATTGTGGTATGGCGTATTGGAAATTAATAAATCCTGAGAAAGAATATGATTCATTATAGATATATCTGGGACTATACGTAAATGTAACGACTGCATCTTCATTTCGTAACGTTTCTGATATAAATGAAATTGAATCTACTTCTTTCGCGTGTGGAAGCCATGGATCTAAGAACCTATAAACGGAGCCCACGACGCGGGAATTACCAAATTTGCGGCAGATCGGCTCTATCTTTATAGAGTATGCGGCGATCGAGTCTTTCCGTCGCATACTCTATGAATCTAGATAGACCATAGTGTGAAGTTGGTTTTTTAATAAGTGCGTGAGTTGGTATGAGTGAGTAAGTTGGTAGGAGTGAGTAGGTTGGTATGAGTGAGGAGTTTGGGATGCGTGAGAAGATTGGTAGGACTGAAACAGAAGAAAGGGGAAGTAATAAAAAATGAGAGTGGAGTGAGAGCGTGGGAATAATGGAAAAATGGTTTTATGTATTTTTACAATGAATTAAAATAGTTTAGTTCAAAGAAAGATAAATGTTAATTTCAAGATCACCAATTCCCACACATAGTTTGTATACGCACTAACACCTATTTCGCGGCGTGCTGTCGAGTTATATATATAGAAAAGAAATAGCTGTACAAGCTTTGCCTATGTTCGGCAGTCCAAAGGTTGTCATGTTCAAGAAAATCTTTTAATTTTGCGCCGCCTCCGAAAAGGTTGAAATGTATTTAATACACTACCTAACGCGTAAATAGGTTTCATTCATATCTGTGACGTAATTGTATGATTGAATGAAATAGAAATTATTTTATACTTTTTAGTGCATTTCGAAGTCGGTGTATTTTTTTTCTTAAAATTATTTTATTTCACGCTTTTTAGTGGAATGGGGAGAATTATATAGGATACTTTGAGGCAATTCTTCTAGGCTTTTTTTTTGTCCGCGAAAATGCCATGAACATAATTAAGTAAAAGACAACATGGATATTCGATATGCTTTTTATTTATTTATTAAAAAATTGATATAAACAGTTGGGGCCGTCTATCACCCCGCGGCCGACTCCCCCCCACCCTCCTCCGCCTCGCCTTCTGCCGCGCCGTCTGCCGCGATACGGCTTCCGTCTCGTGCCTGCGGCTGTTCCTCTCACTGCAATGTAAAATTTGAACTGTTACATTTTTGGAAAATAATTCTTTATTATGTACGACACGGATTGGTTAACACTAGAACTACCAGCGTTCAATGTACATGACTTTTAAATCGGAAATAAGATAATAAAACAAAAGATGAAATATAAACATACCGTTGCACATACCGTAGTTCTTTATCTCAAAACTAGGATCAACGTATATTCGAAGAAGACACAATTTTACAAGTTTTATAATTTAAAAATAAGACACTTTAAACAATTAATTTTGACCCCTTCGGTAGTTGTAGTGTTAGTCATTTGTGTGATAGAATCTGTGATGCTTACCCCGCGACGGCTTAGCACCTTCCTCCTGTTGCTGATGCTGCTGCTCTTGCAGCGCTTGTTGTTGTTGCTGTTGCTGTTGCTGTTGCTGCTGCTGCTGCTGCTGCTGCTGCTGCTGCAGCGATTGTTGAGCCCGCATTTCCTCGCCCATATGCTGCATCTGTTGCTGCAGCTGCTGCTGCTGCAGCTGCAGTTGCTGCAGTGCATTCATAAGAGCTTGTTCTGAAAGAGTGAAAAACTATCTTAAAAAATAGTATAAACACGAAAAAAATACATACTTCATTATGTTGTTTATAAAAAACACTATCACTTTGTCCTCTTTCATTTTTTTCTATTACCAGTCATTTACGAGAAAAACGCTGGCAAGTAAATCGCTGAATCATGCATTATATTAATTTTCTATTGAAATTTTAATTATACTTACGAGTATTTTCATTCGCAGCCATATTTCTGCAAAAAAAATTGTATTATTTAAAAAATAATCTATTTGCATTTGTGAATAAAGTTCCGAAAAGCACTCATCCCCTATTTTTATTTAAAAATGAAAAATAGTACTTACCTGTCAACAGTATGGTGGTTGAACTGAAACTGAATAAAACATCTGCGGTATGTGACTTCCAAAGGAAGAGAATTGGTGGGGCAAATTCCAGGATTCCATGCTTTGTTCATATGTTTCATTGCAAGGTCATTTAGATTGTAAATATAGAATACACAACAACAGTGCAATACGCTTTGGGACAAGCCGTCCACTCTTCATCAGCTCCTACATTGTTTCAAGTTTGCCGCCCGCTTCGAACGTAAAGAAGGACAGCGCGTGAAAAAGAAGACACAGCATAAACAAATCGGTATATGTTGGCGAAACAATACCAATGCAATGCAGTATTCTCTCTGTAAATGTTAAAATTGTATCCCCACTACTGGGGGGATTCCCCACGAAATCAGTCAAGAATTAAAACACGATCGGTCGCCGAAACGACGAGAATCGAATATCGGTGAGACACATACTAATGCAAGCAAAGGAAAAGATTGTAACTTTCTTATTTCTTACTATTTTTTCATGAAACTATTACCGTTGTATTTGTCTAGATTTCCTGATTAAAATGACACCAAACATGATATAATTACGTTAACAATTGTGTGTGTAACGAGTGATTAAAGTTTTTAACGTAAAAGAGGACGGCGAATGGAAAAGAAAGAGAAGCAGAAGATTGACGCGTTCGGCAAACATGAAACACTCGTGCGTCTTCTGCCTTTTAAATTCAAAAATCAAAATTCTTTATTTTTGGAGTTTCATCAATGAAGCTTTGATTATCGTATTCGTCTCGTTTTTCTGATTAAAATGGTACCAAACACGGTATAATTAAAATCATAATTACTTGTATAGCAAGCCTTTAGAAGGAATTCGCACCTCTACCGTAAATGTTACATCCCAAACTTTTATGGCTTGTTACATAAGTAATTACGATCGTAATCGTATCGTGTTTGGTGTCATTTTAATCAGAAAAACGAGACAAATACAATGGTAAAAGTTTCATTGACGAAAAACCAAAAATAAAGAATTTTAATTTTTAAATTTAAAAGACAGAACACGCACGAGTCTTTCATATTTGCCGAACGCTCGAAACTCTATCCCTCTTTGTCTTTTGTATGGCTGTCTCTTTCTACGTTCAGCATCTCTTCCAACGTTTAGGAAAGGCAAACAGCAGTCAGTTGTATCGAGTATCGTGCCACGCTTTCTTGAGCTCAGCGCGATACAGGCAAAATTGAAGACTGCGTAATAGGTATTCGAAGTACAGCTTTTCCTTTTTTTATATTTTTTATTTTTTTTTTTTATTTTAAGAAACTAGAGTAAGATATAAAAATTGATTCTGCTTTGAGCGAATCAAAAAAAAGGGTCCAATTCTGCTTTGAGCGAATCAAAAAAAGAGTCCTATTCTGCTTTGAGCGAATCAAAAAAAGGGTCGTATTCTGCTTTGAGCGAATCAAAAAAAGAGTCCTATTCTGCTTTGAGCGAATCAAAAAAAGGGTCCTATTCTGCTTTGAGCGAATCAAAAAAAGGGTCCAATTCTGCTTTGAGCGAATCAAAAAAAGGGTCGTATTCTGCTTTGAGCGAATCAAAAAAAGAGTCCTATTCTGCTTTGAGCGAATCAAAAAAAGGGTCCTATTCTGCTTTGAGCGAATCAAAAAAAGGGTCCAATTCTGCTTTGAGCGAATCAAAAAAAGGGTCGTATTCTGCTTTGAGCGAATCAAAAAAAGAGTCCTATTCTGCTTTGAGCGAATCAAAAAAAGGGTCCTATTCTGCTTTGAGCGAATCAAAAAAAGGGTCCAATTCTGCTTTGAGCGAATCAAAAAAAGGGTCGTATTCTGCTTTGAGCGAATCAAAAAAAGAGTCCTATTCTGCTTTGAGCGAATCAAAAAAAGGGTCCTATTCTGCTTTGAGCGAATCAAAAAAAGGGTCCAATTCTGCTTTGAGCGAATCAAAAAAAGGGTCGTATTCTGCTTTGAGCGAATCAAAAAAAGGGTCCTATTCTGCTTTGAGCGAATCAAAAACAAGTGAGCCAATTGTGGTTTGAAGTAATCACTTTTTTAGAAGTCTCATATATACAACTATGGGCAGACCGACAAAAGATGCATCCCGAAGGAAAAAGAATCGAGCGAAAGAATCGCACGAAGTTAAACAATTACGTCTGTCAAGGAATCGTGAAATAAATGCACAGGCACGGCGTCAAGAAACTATTAATGAACGCCGTTCGAGATTATCCGCAATGCGGAAATACGCACGTTCGAAAGTGTCACGCGAAACAACAGGTGAAAAAAAAAGGCGGCTAAGTAGAATTTCTAACCGTTTAAAGAACGAATCGGCCGTGGAACGATCACGTCGGATCGGATTAATGCGCCGGCGATTAGCAAACGAATCGGCCGAGGAACGATCACGTCGGATCGGATTAATCCGCCGGCGATTAGCAAACGAATCGGCCGAGGAACGATCACGTCGGATCGGATTAATGCGCCGGCGATTAGCAAACGAATCGGCCGAGGAACGATCACGTCGGATCGGATTAATGCGCCGGCGATTAGCAAACGAATCGGCCGAGGAACGATCACGTCGGATCGGATTAATGCGCCGGCGATTAGCAAACGAATCGGGCCAGGAACGATCACGTCGGATCGGATTAATGCGCCGGCGATTAGCAAACGAATCGGGCCAGGAACGATCACGTCGGATCGGATTAATCCACCGGCGATTAGAGAACGAATCGGCCGAGGAACGATCACGTCGGATCGGATTAATCCGCCGGCGATTAGCAAACGAATCGGGCCAGGAACGATCACGTCGGATCAGATTAATCCACCGGCGATTAGAGATCGAATCGGCCGAGGAACGATCACGTCGGATCGGAATAATACGCCGGCGATTAGCAAACGAATCGGGCCAGGAACGATCACGTCGGATCGGATTAATCCAACGGCGATTAGAGAACGAATCGGCCGAGGAACGATCACGTCGGATCGGATTAATCCGCCGGCGATTAGCAAACGAATCGGCCCAGGAACGATCACGTCGGATCGGATTAATCCACCGGCGATTAGAGAATGAATCGGCCGAGGAACGATCACGTCGGATCGGATTAATCCGCCGGCGATTAGCAAACGAATCGGCCCAGGAACGATCACGTCGGATCGGATTAATCCACCGGCGATTAGAGAACGAATCTACGAAACAACGTTCACAACGTCTAATGCTCGCAAGAAATCGTACGCGGGAAGTGGTACTAACAGAATGTACCGAATCAAGAAATACACGCTTAAATGATATGCGCGAACATGCTAGAAACCGAAGAAAAGAGCTTCTTCTTCAGGCAGACAGTTTTAAATCGGCTATTAATATTTTTGCTGATGTACCGTGTGCGGTGTGTTGCAAAACTTTATATCCGCAGCAACGTTACGCTTTGCACACGCAGCCTCTGTCTCATCTAATTCCTGCAAATCTGATAGAATTAGAGAAGATAACAACATGTTCTCGCTGCCTACATCATCTTAAAAAGCACAAAGTTCCATCGCAGGCATTGTGGAATAAAATGGAAGTAATGCAAGTACCTCAGGTGATATCAGATTTATCGGAAATCGAAAAACACATGTTGTGCAGAATAGTCCCGTTCCTTAAAATCATGAAAATTCAAAATCGCTTCAGTCAGAATTGGTGCAAAGGTCAGGTAGTCCTATTTGCCCGTGATGTATTCGAAGTTGCCGAACAACTTCCAGTTAGGTTAAACCAGACCGGTATAATGATTGTCGTAGAAAGCCTAGAAAATTTGGAACGACAGCGACAATTTGAAATAGACGTCGGTAAACTTCGAAGAGCTTTAGAATGGCTGCTACAAAATAATGCTTTGTACAAAGATGTGCGACCATGTTTTTCTAATATTATCAATAACATTTCGGAAATAGCTCATGTCACTGAAGAGCTTCCTATTGTAAGAAAAGAAATTGAAGTTGCACAAAGAATTACTGAATCAAGCAGTAAATTTGTGCATGTAGGCCATAATGTAGCTATTTTACGAGGCACGTGCCATCAAGCTAGCGATCGCTTCAGCATCGAATCTCGCGGTAAGCAATGCACAGGCATAGCTGCAGTTGCTTGTGTTGCGTTTAATTTGCTCGATCCTAGTACGTGGTGTACTAGTGATGTTGATTATGTACTTTTAGTAGGAGATAAATATTACCGTGATTGCATTGAAGCGCGAAATAACCCTGACCCCGGAGAAGTCAATGTAGACTACTTAGCTGTAACAGAATTATTGCCACACTTATCGTTTAATAATATCAGAGTCGGTATTGACATTGGCTATGAAATGGCTGTAAATGGTCATATTGACATTGATAACGGTGATGAAGGATTCCCAAATTTAAAGAACGGTTTAATTATGTTTTTCCAACAGTATACATACGGAATTCTTACCGCGAATTTTATATCAGTCGCTGTATCATGCAGCAACCAGTCGGAAAGTCCCTGCTATTGGTTGTTTGATTCCCACGCAAGAGGTCCGAAAGGATATAAAGCACCGTCACGGGGCCTTTCATGCTGTATGAAATTTACGAATATTGAAGATTTACACATGATCTTGCGTCGTAATTTATATGCTAAAGGAGGCAATAGCAATGTGCTAAATATCTACTCATTAACACCTCTAGCAATTGCACCCGAAAGGAATAGATCCCCACAAGTCGAAAGGATACAACAATCACCTGCTGCGACTACTCATACAGAGTCCGGCGAGGCGCAAGTTGTTTTCGCAACAAGTATGTTACGTTCGATTGATGACGATATTCCCAATATCGATAATATCGTCTCTATCGGTAATAATAACAACACAGAAAATGACCCGATAAGATTGGCGAATATACATAGAAAAACTGCGCCTCCTTTGAACCTAGAGAGGGAAAGAAGAATGGAAGAACTGTGTTGGTTCTTTCTATTTCCAGATGGAAAAAATGGTTTCGGAGAGCACCGAGATATCTCAATAACACCACTGGATTACTTCCAAGCGCGTATTCTGAGCAATGACAAACGATTTCAACGAACAGATTATTTGTTCTTCGCATTATCTGTTGTTGAATATTATCGCGCAAAAGCTAGCGTTTCAGTATCATGTAGAATGCGCCAAGGAGAACATACTCCACAGCGATTAGTAGATAATATGCACCTCACGATGAGAAATATAAGAGGATCGGTATCATACTGGAAACGTTGCTGCTCGGAATTAATCGCCATGGTTCGAAGTCTTGGACCGCCCACATGGTTTGCTACCTTCTCTTGCAATGATCTAAACTGGCCAGATATGTTGAAAGCGTTACTCTTATCCGATGGTCGTCCCATTACCGAATTTGAAAACCTAACTTTTGCGGATCGACTAAAGTTGGTTCAGAAATATCCAGTAGTTATAGCAAGACAATTTACGGTACGAGTAAACGCGTTGATGCAGTATTTAAAAAACTCTCATTGCTTAGGTGGCGTTGTTATCGATTTTTGGTATAGAATTGAATTTCAGAATAGGGGAAGTCCACATTTACACATGCTGATTTGGTGTGAAAATGTACCCGATTTCCTTACCAACGAAGGCCGCAACGTTATTGAGAAAGTTGTATCTTGTTCATTGGAAGCAGAAAACCAAGATATGAGCGACATAGTACAAAGAGTCCAAATTCATAAACATTCTGATACATGTTACAAAGATCGTAATAATCGTTGTTGTCGTTTCGGATTTCCTAGACCGATAAGTGAAACAACGATGTGCTTGGGTCCAGATGACACACTTGCCAACAATGGACGTTTCTGTGTACTTAAGAGAACCGTAAATGAAGTTATGGTAAATAATTACAATCCAACTCTTTTAAAGCTTTGGGAAGCAAACATGGATATTCAACCATGCGGAAATGTTACAGCAGTTGCATATTATATTGCTAAGTACGCAAGTAAGTGCGAGCCGCAGGATACAGGAGACGTTATTAAAGAAGCCGTTTCCCGTGCGAAACGCCGCGGCGGTACCGTCTGGAATCAATTATTTTCGGTATCTATGGCAATTCTGTCCCAACGAATGGTCAGTGCTGCAGAATGTGCTTATCGATTATGCCATCTGCCTCTTAAAATGAGCTCGCGAAAAGCTGTATTTATAAACAGCTGTCGGCCTGAGCAGAGATACAGAATTTTGCGTTTCGAAGGATATGAAACATCATTTTTCAATAACATATTCGATCGTTACGCAAAGAGACCGGACAGTCTAGAGAATTTGAGCTTAGCTGAATTTGCTGTCCGATATGAAACAGTTTCAAGTGGAATGTGGACAGAAGAGGATGGAGACGCAGAACTTAGAAATGACGATGAAGAAACATCGAGGTCGAGGTTTATAAAATTGAAGGACAATACTCGAATGCGAATAAGAAATAAAGCAGCTGTACTTCGCCACCGATATTATACCTTGAACAGTGATAGAGAAGGATATTTCTATAACTTGATAGTGTGTCACATTCCATTTCGTGATGAAAGTACACTTATGTCCGAAAACGAATCTTCGGAACAATGTTTTCTTCGACGGCGACACGAATTGAAACCTATGTTGGGAAACGCAACCGTTGAACAATTTACTCACGCAGAACAAATTATTGAAGCAGCGCTGGCCCAGGCTGTAGCTTTGAACGTTGTACGCGAAGGGGAAACTAATAATGAACAGTTAAGAGAACCAGTCAGCATTCATGCCGACGAAACAGTATATTGCGATCAAGTTGATTTGTATGAGGATCAACAGCAAGAAACACTTGCAATGCCAGAAGACGTGTTCCTTAACAGTATTCGAAGTCTTAACGTTCAACAGAAAAGTTTATTGAAATCAGTTTCCTCAGTAATTGAGAAAGATATTAAAAAGAATGATGATGAAGATACGGAACAAATGTTACTTTTTATTACCGGAGGAGCTGGTAGTGGCAAGTCGTTTATTTTAAAATTACTTGTTGAACATATTAAACGCTGCTATAATCCCACAGTTGATATGATGATAAAACCATTGTTCATTGAAGTAGCTTCTTTGACTGGCGTCGCTGCCCGCCAAATATTCGGAAAAACTCTGCACTCCTTGTTCTCGTTGCCTATTGAAAAAGGTACTGCAATGACCTATCGGCGACTGACTGGACAAAGACTCGAACAAGAGAGACGAAAGTGGCGGTACATAAGGTGGTTGATTATTGACGAGATATCAATGGTATCTTACGAGAATTTGCGAATAATTCATTTAAGATTGCAAGAATTCAAAATGAATGATAAACTGTTTGGTGGCGTAAATGTACTTCTGTTTGGCGATATCATGCAGTTGCCCCCGGTAAAAGGACACTGGTGTTTTATACAGCCCCATTGGTGTAGCGCAGAAATTAATTTATGGCACCAATTTTCATTCTGCGAACTCACCATTAACATGCGACAAAGGGATGACGTCGAGTTTATCGACTTACTGAATAACCTACGGTTTGGGGAAGTGACAACCTTTCAACTACAAATACTATGCGAACGAAGAAGAGTTCCCTTAACCGGAGAGTTTGAGGATGGTGAAGCGGTAAGAATATTCCCAACCATAAAATTAGTCGATGAATATAATACAAAAATGACCGATAAATTAGCACAATCACATCGAATGTACATCATTGATGCAGTAGACGAGTCCCGTGAGGCAGCTACATATGGAAAAAGGCCACCAGAAAATGTTATTCCTACAAATGTTAATAACTGTGGCGGACTGTTACATACAATAACGTTAGCCGAGGGATCGCGAATCATGCTGCGGCGAAATATATCAATTTCTGATGGTTTGATAAACGGTGCAATGGGAATAGTTAAGAAATTTATATGGCCGGCACTTAGAAGAGACCAACTAGAAGAGGGAGAATTGCCGGATTCAGTTCTTATAAAATTTGACGACGAATCTGTTGGAAATAGGTTCAAAGATATTGATGGTTACATTCCAATATCTCCAGTTTCAGCAACGTTTCAGGCAACAAAAGGTTATGGGGACGTCGAGCGCAGAATGTTACCACTTATTTTAAGTTGGGCAGTAACGGTGCACAAATTACAAGGGACCACATTAAACAAAGCTGTAATTGATCTTGGCAAAAGGAATTTTGCAAAAGGTCAAATTTACGTTGCACTTAGTCGTGTTAAAAGTCTAGATGGTCTAGTTTTATCTGATTTAGCGCCAAACAAAATCCTAGTTAAACCTCATGACGAGCGAGCACTCGCAGAAATGGAAAGATTACGACGCTTGCTTTTGCAAACAAACACTGCAAATCACCTTCCAGCGACTGACACGTAAAGAAACAAGCCAAGTATGTTTTTTTTCCTTCTCTTTTATTTGCGGCCAATTGATAAAGAAATTGACGAAGTCTACTTACAGGAACAACTTTGAAAAATCACGGTCGCCATATTTTTTGCAGGGTAAGAATAAATCTTTTGCAATATCAGTAGTTATTAACAATTAACGAGTCCCATAAATGTCTGTTACAAATGAGATCATCTTGGAAAGATCTTCGAGATTCGAAAAGTTTCATCGCGATCGGTGCATTTCTTACATAAAAATACCAAAGAATAGGATTTTGCAATAACAATAGTTATTATACATGTATACTGATTTTCGGCCGACAAGACGTGTTTGTTGTCAACAAGAAGACGTGTTTGTTGTCGACAAGAAAATCGGCGACTGCATGTTGATTCATACACCACCAGAGGCACAGAGGCATACGTAGAATTCAATATACAGTATTCACTCCGTAAATGTTAAAAAGATCTCTACCGTAAATGTTAAAAAAAAAATATACTGATCGAATTAAGTAACATCCTCCTTTTTCGAAGTCGGTTAAAAATTGTATCCCCACTACTGGAGGGATCCTCCTCGAAATCAGTCGAGAATGAAACACGATCGGTCGCCGAAACGACGAGAATCGAATATCGGTGAGACACATACTAATGCAAGCAAAGGAAAAGATTGTAACTTTCTTATTTCTTACTATTTTCATGAAACTATTACCGTTGTATTTGTCTAGATTTCCTGATTAAAATGACACCAAACATGATATAATTACGTTAACATATGTGTGTGTAACGAGTGATTAAAGTTTTTAACGTAAAAGAGGACGGCGAATGGAAAAGAAAGAAAAGCAGAAGATTGACGCGTTCGGCAAATATGAAACACTCGTGCGTCTTCTGCCTTTTAAATTCAAAAATCAAAATTCTTTATTTTTGGAGTTTCATCAATGAAGCTTTGATTATCGTATTCGTCTCGTTTTTCTGATTAAAATGGTACCAAACACGGTATAATTAAAATCATAATTACTTGTATAGCAAGCCTTTAGAAGGAATTCGCACCTCTACCGTAAATGTTACATCCCAAACTTTTATGGCTTGTTACATAAGTAATTACGATCGTAATCGTATCGTGTTTGGTGTCATTTTAATCAGAAAAACGAGACAAATACGATGGTAAAAGTTTCATTGACGAAAAACCAAAAATAAAGAATTTTAATTTTTAAATTTAAGACAGAACACGCACGAGTCCTTCATGTTTGCCGAACGCTCGAAACTCTATCCCTCTTTGTCTTTTGCATGGCTGTCTCTTTCTACGTTCGGCACACCACAAAGAATGTAGGACCTCTACCGTAAATGTACAATCGAGACCGGCAAAAGTAACATTTACGGAGTGAATACTGTATTAGTAACAATAGTTTTTCGCTAATAACTCGGAAACTAAAGCTTCCCCTTAATTGCGGATAAGGAAAAAGTTGTTCAGAATCGTGCCCCTGATAACATATTAAAAGGACATTAAAATCGTCCAAAGTTGATTTCAAAACTTTTCAACAATTTTTCGCTAATATCTCGAAAACTAAAGCTTTCCGCGAAATTTTTATATGAACAAAATTGTTCAGAATCATGTCCGTGATAAGATATTAAAAGCGCACTAAAATCGAGAAAAGTTTATTTCAAAAGTTGCCGGTTTTTTTGCAATAACAACACTTTGCAATTGAAAAATGAAAAATTTTTTGATAATGGTACCAATGGGGAGTCAGAACCTACCAGATGCAAAAGGTTTCGTTCCGATCGGTGCATCCAGCTAGGCGTAATAGGCGGGCACACATAGAAAATAAAAATAATAATAAAAAAAAAAAAAAAAAAAAAAAAAAAAAAAAAAATATACTGATCGAATTGAGTAACCTCCTCCTTTTTCGAAGTCGGTTAAAAACAGGAGGAAAGAGTGGAGGAGCCAAAAACAGACAGTGTAAAAGAAGAGCCGTCCCCACCTTCGCAAAACACACCAGTAATGTCTGGAAGAAAAGTAAGTAATGTGTTACACATTTATTTATTCCAATTTATTCCCCTACGGTAAATTATGTATTTCCAAAAAAATTATTATAACTAGCCCGGAATCCGAACTCCTCAATCGTTTCGAACTGCTTTTAATTCATTATGGATATTATTTACATCAAAGCTTTGAGCAACCGCGGATTTTATCAATAAAATTAATTCTTCGACAGTCTTCAAAACCTTGTCCCCCACTACACTCCTATACACCCGGTGCTCCATACGATTACTAATTATTAGGGGTGTCTTCATTTCTTATAAAAAAATATATACGGGGTGTTCGGCTACCGGTGGGCATAATTTCAGGGGGTGGTAGCTGGGGTGATTCTGAACAACTTTTTCCTTTACCAAAATGCTGGTTAAAGTTTAGTTTTTGAATTATTAATGAAAAACACTGACCAATCAGAGCGCGAGAATAGCGGCACATAGCGGCAAGACAATACCAATGCAAAACATTTTTAGTTTTGATGTTTTCGTTAATGAACATTTAACTAGTAAATCTTTTACATTTTTCTGATTAAAATAAGACCAAACGCGACGTAATTTGAGTCATATTTAAAATAACTTATTCAAGTAAGGTTCTCAATAATAAAAATTAATATGTTCCGAATTACATCGTGTTTAGTATCATTTTAATCAGGAAAATGTTACAAATATATTAATGAAAGTTACATACAAATATAATGAAAAAATCAAATAGTTTTACTCTTGCATTCGGATTGCCCTACCGATATGTTATTGTTTACGTTCGGTCACCCGACGATTCCATCATTATGCGAACACGTGTTAAAGCTACGATTTCAACGACATTGAAAGATCAACGATTGTCAGTTGGTTACTGTGTTTTGCTTCTAGAATTCTGTAGAAATCGTCAGTTGATTGTTGACGATCAAAAGAGACAGTCAATATAATTTAATATAATATTTTGCTCATTTTATTTTATTCTTTATTCTTCATTTTTTATTTATTTCATTTTATTTACCTTTTTTCTCATTTCTCGTGTTACGCGATCGCATACGCGTAAAATGTAATTTTTTTTAATTTTTTGGACTGCGTGTATGATTGAATTTCTTTTTCTTTTTTGTGTACTTGTGATTTTTTTGTGTGCTTGTGATTTTGTGTGTAGTCTGTGAGTGTGTTAGTGCAGGAAGAGAAAGAAGAAAGAAGAAAGAAGAAAGAAGAAAGAAGAAAGAAGAAAGAAGAAAGAAGAAAGAAGAAAGAAGAAAGAAGAAAGAAGAAAGAAGAAAGAAGAAAGAAGAAAGAAGAAAGAAGAAAGAAGAAAGAAGAAAGAAGAAAGAAGAAAGAAGAAAGAAGAAAGAAGAAAGAAGAAAGAAGAAAGAAGAAAGAAGAAAGAAGTAGAAAATGGAATTCACAAATGAAGAATTAGCAGAAATTCATTTGTGCTATGGGGAAGCGAAAAGAAACACCGTTCGCGCCCGCCAAATTTATGCAGAGCGCTTCCCCACCAAACGTCTGCCAGATCGGAAAACATTTTTACGAGTTCACCAAAGATTACGAACGACTGGCATGACAACACCCACACGAAGCAGAGGACGAGTACAGCAAAATCTCGATTTGGAAGAAAGAGTAATGCGCCGTATTGCCGATGAACCGACAACAAGTACACGACGGATTGCAGCCGAAGAGGGTGTCAGCAACAGCACCGTGTGGCAAATTTTTAAGGATAATGAGCTGCACCCATACCACTACCAACGAGTGCAGGCATTAGAAGAGGGTAACTACGAAAGAAGAAGAAACCTTTGTTCGTGGATGGAAGAGAAAATACGGACTGATGAATCCTTCCTTTCACGAATATTATTTACGGATGAGGTGAGCTTTAACAGACATGGAATATTTAATTTCCATAATAGCCATGTCTGGAATGAGGAGAATCCGCACGCGACGTTAGCCATTAATACACAACGGCAATTTTCATTTAATATTTGGGCAGGCATTTTGGGTAACGACCTGATTGGTCCCATTGTTCTGCCCAACAGATTAATAGGTGAAGGATACCTGGACTTTTTAAAAAATAGATTGCCTGCACTACTAGAAGATGCACCGAAATAAGAAATAATATGTGGTACCTGCAAGACGGCGCACCTCCGCACTCTACAATTAGTGTGCGTGAACATTTAGCAACATACTTCCAGAACAGATGGATAGGAAGAGGAGCACCTATACCATGGCCTGCACGGTCCCCAGATTTAAACCCAATGGATTTTCATTTCTGGGGACACATGAAAACTATTACATATTCAACCCCCGTAAATTCAATAGAAGAATTAAGACAGCGAATCGAGTTTTCCGCGGGAATAGTGAAAAACGTTATGACGGACTTTGAAAAAGTGCGACAAAATCTACTTCTAAAAGTGCAATTATGCTTAGAAGAGAATGGTGGACATTTTGAACATTTGTTGTAAATACGTTTTTTGTGAATTATGTTTTCTGTGGACACTGCGGCCGGGACAATCGTGGTGCGTGTGTGTATGTTTATGGGGGTTGAACATTTCATTTAGTTTTTGAAAAAATAAATTGGTATGGTGCGAACTTTGTGGACACTGCGGACGGGACAATCGCGGTGTGTGTAACACATAGACACTGCGGACAGGACAATCGTGGTGCATGTGTTTGTTATGGTGCTCTAAAATTTCATGTGTTTTTTTAAAAAATCATTCGGTGTAGTGCGTGTGTATTTAAAATTTAATTTACTTTTAAAAGAAATAAATTGGCGTGGCGCGAACTTTGTGAACACTGCGGACAGGACAATCGCGGTGTGTGTGACACATAGACACTGCGGACGGGACAATCGTGGTGCGTGTGTGATTGTGTGTTTGTTTAGTACAGATTCCTAATCCGTAAATATCTTTATTGCGGAAAACAATGACAGTCACCCTTTTTACTTGACAATCCCATAGAGCGGGTATCGATATGCTCTTGTGGATTTTAGCGAGTAAACGGGTGTCTTGTCATACGACGATGTGTTTAAGAATTAATGAAGGATTCTCGCATCGTACATTCATTTCTGAGGTAAGCGTCCGAGTATTTTTTAATTTTATATCGTTAAACAAAAAGCCATTTTTTATTTTCAATAATTTAAAAAAAGCTGCTCTTGATATTCATTTTCATTTTCGTTTGATCGATACACTTAGTTCCGTTAATAAATGTATACTTAGTAAATTTTGTAACTACTTACCGGCTGACGTATTATCGACGGTGGTAACTACGTTACCGATGTCGCGCGATTTGTTTGTTCACGACCAGGGTCAACCGTCACGCTTGCATCCGTCGCTCTCGCATCTGAGCGCGCGCTATTCTCGCGCTCTGATTGGTCAGTGTTTTTCATTAATAATTCAAAAACTAAGCTTTAACCAGCATTTTGGTAAAGGAAAAAGTTGTTCAGAATCACCCCAGCTACCACCCCCTGAAATTATGCCCACCAGTAGCCGAACACCCTGTATATATAAAGTATTTTACATTTTCATTTTTCTGTTTCAGATGCAGAAAATAGTTAAGCGGTTGCTGCGTCATTGGACATCTGGAAGAGGCCGAAGAGATTACCGCGGCAGAGAAGGCTTCCGCGGAAGAGGAGGCTACCGCGGAAGCGGTAAAATTCAAATATCCGGATGTAATATATATGGTAGCATAAATAATTAAAAATAAAAAGTGAAATAAATACTACTAAATGATGTACTGTTTCCTTTGCGGACCTCATCCCCTTTCGGTCGCGATATTCATTTCGGGTCAATTGTTAACAATGTTAATGCGTTGCTTTTCCGGTTTAAAATTTTTCACACGTACAAAAATATATTGCGTTATTAAGATATTCATAAATCAGGTTTAATTAAAATATTCCTTCCAAATCGTTTCTTTCAAACAACACATTTATTTAACTCTTTTCAAAGCTACTGTGTTTCAGTTTCATTTTAAATATTATTACCTCTACATATCCCATCAAGTATTATTTGATAGTTTGATTGGAAAAGCCTTTGAATTATATATTAATATTATATCAAAAGATGGAAAAAAATCAAGTAAAAAAAAATAGAAATAGATGTATAGATCACAAGGCAGGGCACCTAACCTTTTCGCTAATCCTTCCGTTGAAGTAATTTCTTATGTTTCGGAATTTAAATATTGATGTTACTACACGGTATTTCGCGGCTAGCTCGGTAACGGCCCGCGACCCCGCCTCGCTCGCGAATTCTCGATCGGCCCTTCCTGACTGTGCGCGCGACGATGACCGCCGCGGCGCCTCCGCGGATTCCCGGGCGCGTAGCACTTCGGCGCCCGATCCGAACCCGTTCGATATCGCTTTATTTTATTTGATAATTGGGCGCCAGACGCTTCTCAGCGTCGCGATAAAGAACTTAGACGCGAAACGAGACTCTAGAGCGGAAAGATGGGAAAACCGTTTATGCCGGTCTCGGAAAAACGCGGAAGATTCGAATCGGCGGCGGGACGGCTCGGTAGCTCAGTATCCGAACGCAATGGTAGAGTGGCGGGATTCTTTAAGGGTAAAGGAGCTAGACGCGGAGGCGGACGAGAGTACGTGATTCGGGATATTTCGCGAGAAACCTCAATTCAGCGGTATTTGTTAACAGCGGTGTTTTATTTAAAAATCTAAGTAACCTAGGCGTACAGTGTGCTCCAGTATCGGAATTTGATTTAACCGTAACGCTCTCGGCGGAAGGCCGAGATACGATCCGCGAGATTTTAACCACGGAAGCGAAATATGCAAGTTCCTAAGCGGAATACAATCTTTGATATTTCCTCGATTCCCGGAACGGTACGCGACGCGACTAATCTAACGGAAACGCAACGCAAATACTTAACAAAACGCGACGCAATTATTTTAACGGAACGCAAGGCGACGAAACGCGACGAAACGCGACGAGACGCGACGAGACGCGACGAGACGCGACGGGACGCGACGAGACGCAACGGAACGCAATTATACTAAACGCAACGGAATCTAACGCACTTAAACTTATACGAGACGCGATTTAATTCTACACGCGGAACGATTCTGTATCGGGGACCATCTAGAGAGAGAAAGCGAGAAGTTGCGCGACAAACACGAAATGTCCGGTACGACAAACATGCACTTTACGTTCTACTCCCGTACCAAGAGTTCGCGAAATCGAGACGTGGGAGGGTACAATATTGGCAAAGGCCTACTCAAGACGATACTTTGATTGTAGCTTACGCTGTACCATTCCCCGGTGCAGGTTCGGTGATCCGGCCGAGTGGCGATTCGAGAAATCGAGAAGCGATCTCTCGACGACACGAAACAGTCCGGACGTCGGGATCCGCGACCGTCCCGGACAGGGGCCCCCGGGTTTTTACCCTTCTAACTTAAACTAACTTCCCTACGAGACAAAGCCACTCCGGTCACACTTTGCAGAACCTGCCCGTGAATGGCAAGCCAGGTGGTCTACAACCCACGATATGACGACCTCGATTTCGCGCTCTTTTACAAATATATAGCGGTAATTGAGGGGGCTTACCAAGGTGTCCAGACACTGGGCGCGGAAACTCGGGATTTCTCCTCTCGGATCGATAATAGAAACGTAACAAAAAGCACTCGGCAATTGCCAGATACAGAATAGGGATCCGCGAGCCCTTGCGCCGGTATTAGGACACCTCGTAGACTACCCCCACCCTCTGCAGGAGTTTCCGAATTCTGTCGAAGTCTTCTTCGGCAGGGCTTCTTCCGTCTCCGCAGCCTCTCTTCTTCTATCGTAGGGCCGGAGCGGGGAAGCGGCAGGGAATCGGCACTTTCCTTCGGCGTACGTCGGTTTCTCGCTGGGTTCTCTCCTCTTACTCCGCTGCCTCTCTTCGTCTATCGGAGGATCCGAGCGGGGTAGCGGCAGAGCAGCGGCGTTTTCCATCGACGTACGTCGCTCCTTCGTTGACAGTGACGTCATTCTCCGGCGGTACATATAAAATAGTATAGCGGCAGAATTTGTTCTTACGATATTATACGCGCTTCGTTCTCTCTCTCTAGACGGTATCTGACGGCGACCTATGACCCGTCCGGTCTCCCGAGGAGGCTCCTTGTGGCGGGTATAAAATACCAGGTCACAACATATCTGCATCTGACTTGACTGTTGGATCCGAAAATTTTTGCTTGTACAAACTTTGCCCTGAAGATCCATCGCAACCCAATTTACATGTAAGGCTTACATGATGTACATTCTCTGGCATTAATCCCTTTATCATTTCACTTTGCGACAACAAAATGCGTTCCGTGGTGAGATTTAACAATTCTTGGAGTTTCGCTTCAGCATTATGTTCCGTAATAATAATAGCTGCTGTATCTGGGTAACATCGGCGTTTAGATTCTAATATTGTCCGGTATGGCGGATACAAGCAACAATTATTTTCTCTACCTATTCTTCTCAAACCTTCATATTGCCTTTTTGATAATTTCTGTTCTATTAACAGCGAAAGTGCCGCGTCACCGGATAGCATAGTTTCCGTTGTCGATATTGAGCTCCTATATTCTTGAGCTCTCGATGGACTGCCAGCTATATCCACCAGAACTTTTGCAGCGTCTAATTCCCCCGATGAGCGTAAACTCATTTGTGTCGCATACGTTAACGTTTCGACAGAAAATTTGGAGCGAATGTTCTCGGTTTTCCTTCTTTTAGATCTCTCTCTGGAAGTTGCAAATTGTAACGGTGGACGACCTCCTTTACTTGTTGAAGTACTCAGTGCTGTTGATGGTTTACGAAAACCTATCGATACATTGAGCCACTTTTCAAATTTTGTGAAAAAAATTGATTCCGTTCTTTTAACGGACTGCCACTTGCTCCTCAGTGCGTAAAATAATTTCGATAACGCACTTTTCATATCCGAATTAATAATCCGAATAGAACATCCACTCCTCTCGGACAATTCTTTTTCCAAGATATCAATTATCACATTGAATTCTTTGTGTAAATGTTCCTTTATAATAAGAAAAACTTCTTTTCTTGTAACTCGGAATTCGTCATCACAAGATCCTAGATTTAAAAGAAAAAGTACAATTATAATACATAAACAAATACATTTTACAAATTAATACAATTAAAGTATTGAATAATATACAAAATGCAAAATTTAGCTCTCGACTATTTAATCGTGGAGGGCTGCGACTGAAATTTTTATGACCATGAATGTCCAAAGTGACTATCAGCACACGAAAGTTAATATTGAAATTAAATTATCGTTTACGTTATTGATGTTTCGACAGAAATGATTTAATACCTTTTTATAGAGAATGCCAATACCGAAAGATTAATGCATTAAAAGTTAAATGATCTCATGAAAAAGTATTATCTTGACCTTCAAATCTCTTTCACAATTTCTATACAAAAATTTTGTCTGTTACACTATATGCTCCTCAATATCAAATAACTTTTATGTATATACAACTCTCCCATATTTTGAACTTGCATGAGAAACTTCACCGTTCGCGATCAAGTTGCGAAAATGTCAATACATGAAGAGTCATTACAAGTCGATAGGCACTTTTTGGCAGCCAATTTTTGCAAAATTTGATAGATAGAAGTATTAACTACAAACCTGAAAAAAATTTTGGCGTGATATTGCGTGATATGTAACTTCCTACTAACCTTTCTCAAGTTCGTATGTTAATTTTTACTTCTTGTTTAAGTAATCAATGTCTACAAATTATTTAATACCAAGTTATTATGTATGATTATGTAGGTAATAAGAAATGATCTACTTACTTCCAGGAATAGCGTCCATATTTCAAAATTAAAATTCACTCACTTTTCTACGAATTATGAACTGTACAAGTTGGCGTTAGATTTCGTACTGAAACGTTAGCGACAAATGACTCGTCGAAAGGCAAATTTCGTACAGAGTCATTGTTTCGTACGCTGGTGAAGGAGGATACTCGCGCAGAATAATATCACGGATTGCACAAAGTTTAAAGTTCACCGAACGTTTATTCACACAGAGACAAAAAAGGAAAAAAAACCAAAGATGAACACAAAAGAACAATGAAATACGCACCAAATTGTTTAATAATACTTTGAAATCTAATTGCCCGCTGAGTAGGCTTAACTAATCAATTTTACGTCTGTTGGGTTTGGTGGTTATAACCTCTCTGAGCTCGCTGGTATTCGAAGTGTAACGAATTCGCGGTATAACGAAAGAACGGTGTACGTTGTATTCGAAACAGAGAGGTAGAGGACGAACAATATGCTCGGGAGACACAGTCGTTTAAATTTGTCGTCAAGTAATCAAACAGGGATGAAAACAGAAAGTTTTTTCAAACGCGCGGACGACCTGAAATAGCGGTTAACCGGTGTCCCGAACAGTCATAAACCCAGGTATGAACACATGGCCTTTTTCCGTTTTTTCCTTGCATTCTCATGCCTTTTACTTACACCATTCGATGGTTAAAACCTTAGAAATGAGAAATTAATTTTTGGGGTTTTGGCCACGTTTTGGCGATTTGGGACCTCTGTGCGTCGCGTGGTAAGCATAACAGATTCTATCACACAAATGATTAACACTACAACTACCGAAGGGGTCAAAATTAATTGTTTAAAGTTTCTTATATGTACATTGTACGCTGGTAGTTTTAGTGTTAACAAATCCGTGTCGTACATAATAAAGAATTAATTCCAAAAATGTATAACCTATGTAACAGTTCAAATTTTACATTGCAGCGAGAGGAGTAGCCGCAGGGTCGCGGCGGAACTCGTATCGCGGAAGACGGCGCGGCGGAAGGAGTGGCGGTGGAGGGGGGGGGGCGGCCGAGGGGTGGCGGCCGAGGGGGGGGGGGGGGGGGGGGGGGATAGGCGGCCCCAAGCACATATATCAATTTTTTAATAATTAATAATAATCAGTTTTTATAATAATTAATAAAACAAAAATTAAAAAACGAATATCCATGTTGTCTTTTACTTAATTATGCTCATGGAATTTACGCAGACAAACAACAGCCCGGAAGAAGTGTCTCACAGTACCCTATACAATTCTCCCCATTCCACTAAAAAGTGTGAAATAAAATAATTTTAAGAAAAAAAAAATACGCCGACTTCGAAATGCACTAAAAAGTATAAAATAATTTCTATTTCCTAATGAAGTAATTTCTATTTCATTGAATCACACAATTACGTCACAGATATGAATGAAACCTATTTACTCGTTAGGAAGTATATTAAATACATTTCAACCTTTTCGGAGGCGGCCCTAACCGTTTAACTTTATAATTTCATTATCCGTGTGAACCTTGCGAAGTCACAACGTTAGCCGTTTTTCCTCCAGATGTTTCAACCGACTTTTGTTAACCAAATTTATTATTATCGTTATCGTCCTCCAGTGTCCGTCGAGAGTGTCAAGCATTTATTATATAACTGTGTGAACGTGTCAACTGAGTGTTCTTTATTTTACCAACTTTTCGTGATTTTGTCCTAAACCCGCCTGTGCTCCGTCTCCTTGCTAGGAGAGAACTAGCGATCCACTGATCACTCAGCCAACATGAGAAAACTCGTTGGATACCGTGGTCAAGAAACACCCTCGAAAATCCAATTTTAAAAAAGTTGATCAGCTCCTGCTCAACCCCATCATCTAACACCGAATTATAAGAAGTATCGACCAGTAGATTTCACTCCTCAACCGCATATTACACAAACCTTACATTCCTTTAGATTTAGTTGTAGCCGAAACAAATCGCTGAACAGGAATTATCCGCTCTTTACCTTATGAGCACTATTAACTTTTGCACATGCAAAACTGGGATAATTACATTAAAATTTGATGAATTATAGCTTTACAACAATACGTCACACATAATATTTTCTATAAGAAGTAGGCGTTATAATGCTACCAATAAACTTTAGTCACTCGTAAAACCCCTACCCCATGATGGCTAAGATCAAAGTATAGTATCTGTTCTTATCAGCTTAATATCTGATACACTCCCCATCGGGGAGTCAGAATATTAATCTTATTTTTGCAATCGGTCGGACTCCGGGGCTTGCTCCGACTCCGACGCGGGTCGTACCTGCCTTGCAGTGCCGCAGGACGCGGCCCACATAATCTACTTGCAAAAATATTCTGGCTCCTCTAGTCATAGTGTTGCGTTTTAAAAAGTTTTATCGCGTCCGCGTTCGCGTTGGTTCGTCCACGTGCGGCACGGCTGTGCGACTCGCGAAGTGCCTTGGCGGAGGGACTGCGACAGACTGGCGGTGAGTGACTGGTTCTGGCGGTGGAGGGCAGTAGTGTAGCGTCTGTAGAGTGGTGCCCCTGGAGGCGCTAAGTAGAACTTAGAGTTTACAGGTGGACGTTTCGATTTTCGAAACAAGCGCCGCGAACCGCCTTCAGCGGTCGCGGTATTGCTCGCGGAGTAGGTGTTTACCTATTGTTTGTCCCTGCTATCGGTGCGAACGTTAGTTCAAATCGATAGCAGCTCACCTTCCCCTGTCCCCCAGTCACTGTTTTTGCTCGTAGTTTTTGAGCTCCTGTACCGGTCGAATTCGATCGTTACAGGTAGACAATTCGAGAACTCTATTGTTCTCTTTGCAGTAGATCAATTAATTAATTGTTTTCGCCGTTAATTATCGAGGTGCACGAGTCCCTTCACAACTCGTGCAGCTCGATAGCAGTCATATCCAGTCTCTCTGTGGTAATTTCGTGGTTTTCATCGCGAAATTGCCGCACGGAGCGATTCGCACGGTCGTACGTACATCGTTCGTCCGTTTTTATTTTAGTTATTGACTCTAATTTAATAATTGGGTTGTTTCTAGTCATTAGTTTGTAAGTCTTTGTTCTAGTCAATTAACTGTAAGACACCTAATTATTAAATTAGTAGATTAGAGTAGCACTTGACTCGCGAAAGCGTTAAAGAATATTTGTATACTTATTAATTTATTTATTTGTTTAGTCTTTTAGGGGAGTTTATTTATTTATTTATTTGTTTATTTATTTATCATTGTTTTATACATCAGGATGACGAACCCCCGGCTGGACTGTGTTTTAGAAAATAACGAAGTCCTAGTTCCTTTCCCCTTCCCTGAATTATTTAAATGCCCGTTTTGCTACAGGGAAGGGGCCGCATTACAAAAGGGGGCGGGCGCGTACCAGAGGCACGAGGATCTTGGGAAGCACCTCCGCCTCCGACATCAAGGCGTGACCCGGCGATTCGTGTGCAGCAGATGCGCCTTCACCGACGATAGCGCATATGCGATAAAGAAGGTGAAGGCGCATTTCGCTGCCGCGCACCCGGGAAGTGCATCTCCTCGTGCCTCTGGGGCGCGTCCGTCTCCGATCGCGGGTAGTAGCAAGAACACAGAAAAGGAGAAAGAAAGAGAAAAGGAAAATGAGAAGGAACTAGACGAAAGTAATAATAATAGTATACATGAGAATCGAAACCCAGCCGGGGGGGATTCTGCCGAGTCGCGACATAGGGTAGACGAGGCTACGGCCGAAACGACGCGGGGGGTCCCGTCTCCGCTTACCGCAGGACAACCGACCGTACAAAGTACAACGTCGCGCCGCTCCACGACAACGTCGACGGGCGCCCGGACTACCGTGGCTGCCGGTAAGAAAGCGTCGGCAAAGAAGAGCACTACCACGAAGACGGCGGCGAAGTCGGTAACGGGGAGAACTACATTATTGACGAGCTGGGCAGTCGGTAAGGCAGGACATACGACGTCGACGACAGCGAGGCGCAGTGGAACGCCGTCCAGCCCAGCTACAGAAGGACGACCCTCAGTAGCGGCCAGCCCCGCAACCCCGCCGGTAACCACAACACCAGGTGCACTGACGGCTGGCAGGACCAGCACTGGCCGGACCAGTACTACACCGGCGGGGACCGGCGCCGCAAGTGGCGGGTCGGTGTCAATGGGTGGTTCACGGGGGAGTACACCAACATCTGGTACTCCCCCCACAAAAACAACGCCTACGACAAGGAAAAGCCCGGGCATAATAACACGGAGAAGAGCCCGGGCTGCAACGGAACCACCTCAACCCGACCCGCCCCAACGAACGTTTTCATCGAGGAGGACCACCCCCGCCGTCACGTATGCGGAGGTGACGAAAGGTCAGACGGCTGCCACCACAACAATCACCACGCGGAGGATGACACGGGCTCTTTCCCTCCCACCCGTGTCGGAAGAAGGAAAAGAGAAGGAGAAAGAGAAGAAAGGGGGCGCTAAAACATCCACAGCGCCCCCCACCGCGACAGTGGCAGCCACCTGCACCTTCGCGACGGCGGGGACACTCACCCTGACGACGACCTCGGTAAGGAGCAGACCGGTGGCTGCAATCGCCGTCACGACGGAGCGCGTAGGGGGAGGGCGAACATCTCCGAGGGGTTCGAGGAAGAAAGTAGACGTTGCATTCCTGGAGTCCGCACCCGTAACAAGGTCGCGGGCTGCCAGAGCCGCCACCGAACCCCCTCGGACCTCCCCCAGGACCAGGCGCGGGGTGGGAGGCGGCACACCCCCAAAAGGAGAAAAGACGGCGAGAGAAGAGGCCACCGAGCAGGCTGAAGAGGAGCGCCCAGAGACAAGGAGAAGTGCCCGGGCGAGGACTTTGCCGCCCGGGCTAGATAGCAAGAAGGATAGCCCCCCAATGACCAACCAAGGGGGCGAAGGAGGGGACGCCAACACCATCGAGGCGTCCCCAGGAGTCGGGCGCTCCAGAATGAGAGTATTGCTGCCTGCGATAACCGAGGCGTCGCCAGCGGTCATCGCGGCGCCGGAGGAGAAGGAGGACAAGGAGGAGATGAGAGAAGAGGAGGAAATGCGGGGTTTCATGCCGCTGGCTCCGAGGCGAAGGGCTGGACGGCTGGAAGCCACCGAGGAGGGAATCTCGACGACCCCGTTACCGAGGACGCCGATAGGGCAGCCACGGGTTGAAGAAATAGGCGAACGAGGAGGAGAAGAGGACCTAGTCCGGGCGCCGAAGGCTACAGGGACCAGGACAAAGGGACGGGGCCTCCCAAGAATCATTAGGGACGTAACTGATCGGGGAACTAGCCCGATCAGTTTTAATAATTGTTGTGATTGTTGTTGTGTTTGTCCTAGGATAAGCAATGCCGCCAACAGTGCGACTAATTCCCCCGGGTCAAACCGGGGCTCTGTTTTTAGATCCAATGAGAACGGGCAGAACAGGAGGGGCCGAGGGGGTGCCAATAACGGCACGAGAAGAACTGCGTCGAGGGTAGACGATTTTGAATTCCCTAGAAGGGCAGTCGACCCAGCCCTACAAGGCTACAGGAGACAACCCCTCAACGTCCAGGCCCGGAGACCGTCGGGGGCGCGCGGGTGGGGGTCAGTTACCCCTGCGTCCTCTGATGAGCGCCGCGGGAGGAGGATGGGGCGCAGTCCGGTCCGGCGAGCACGGCTCCCCGAGGTCGAGTGCCCCGACAGGCAGAGCGTCGAGCGCGCGCCTGGTGCCGAACGACCCGGCTTGCTTCAGCGAAGCAGTCGGGAAGCGATAGGCGCCGAGCGGTCAGTTCTCGTCGAGCTGTCTGAAGGGGTTTCCGATGCTCAGGGGCTGGAGTCTTTCGCTACGAAAGTGGCGGAATTCTTCAAAAAGCATGGAGCCGTGTCAACCGGTCGGGCTGCAAATCCAGCCACCAGGAGGCGAGAGGGCCGGCCAACAAACAGAGCGAGGGCGGAGGCGAGTGACCATCGCGCGGACAGTTCGTCGGCGACCGGAGCTCCTTCCAACCGCCAGGAATACGTCCGGGAGGCGACGCGCATACAGCGCTTGTTTCGGACAAACCGGAAGCGTGCGGTGCGAGAGGTTCTCAAGGGTTCCTCTCCACACTGCGAAGTATTGTTGAGCACTGTTCAGCAATACTTTGCAGGTATGTATGCTCTTCGGGATTGTCCGGGGCCCCTCCCGACTATCCATTTTGAGGAAGCGCGAGGAACTGCCTCCTTGGTCTCGCCCTTTGAGATCACCGAGGTACGTCGTCGACTTGGGAGGATGAAGAACTCATCCCCTGGGCCTGACGGCGTTACCTACGGTGACCTCAAGAGGGTTGACCCGGATGCGCAGTTACTCACGGCGCTTTTCAACACCTGCCTCAAAATGGAGCGTATTCCTGACTGTTGGAAGGAGTCAAACACCGTTCTTGTATACAAGAAAGGTGACCGGAATGACCTGGCGAACTGGCGCCCGCTCGCGATGGGTGACACCACGCCGAAGCTTTTCGCTGCTGTAATGGCCGACCGCCTAACCTCCTGGGCCGTTGCTAATAAACGGCTTTCCGAATCCCAGAAGGGCTTCCTGCCGCACGAAGGTTGTCTTGAGCACAACTTCGTGCTGCAGGCTAGCCTTGAAGACGCTCAGCGGAGGAAACAGGAGTTGGTGGTGGCGTGGCTGGACCTTTCGAACGCGTTCGGATCGGTCCCCCACTCCACCATCACTGGTTTGCTGGCCAACGCTGGCGTTCCATCGACGGTCGTGAATATCGTCAGCAGTCTATATACAGACTGCTCGACGAGGGTCAGGACGGCTGAGGGGTTTACGGAGAGAATCCCCATAAGATCGGGGGTAAAGCAGGGGTGCCCCCTCAGCCCTATCCTGTTCAATATTGCGATCGAGCCCATGATCCGCGCCGCCGTATTATCAGGAGGCGGATACGAAATTGCCGGGAAGAAAATTGCGGCACTAGCCTACGCGGACGATGTCGCGCTGCTGGCGGCAAATGAAGAGGAGATGCGGGAGCTCCTTAAAATTATTGAAGACGTCGCACGAAGACTGGGCCTTGCATTTAATCCGAAGAAATGCGCGACGTTACATATACGAGGAAGAGACGAGGTATTGGACACCGGGTTCGAGATCGGAGGCGAACTCGTTCCAGCTCTGGGAAAAGGAGAACCCTACGAGCATCTAGGTGTCCCCACTGGGGTCCAGCTGGATCAGACGCCGTACACCACGATCCGTGGCGTGCTGGGCGACCTGGACGCGGTGGACCGCTCCCTCCTAGCCCCTTGGCAGAAGCTTGAGACGTTGGCGGTATTTATACTGCCGCGTCTTGATTTTCTGTTGAGGGGGGCCAGTATGCGTCGAGCGTTTTTGTCGGATCTCGATGCAGCTATCAAACGGGTGGCGAAAGGGTGGCTCAACCTGCCCCAACGCGCGAGCCCGGAGGTACTCTATATCCCCCCCTCTCGGGGAGGATGTGGAGTACCCCCGGTAGCAGACCTTGCTGAGGTTACCCTCGTGGCCCACGCATTCAAAATGCTGAATGCGGAGGACACGACGGTCTCCGAAATTGCAAGGTATGCGTTGAAAATCGCTGCCCGCGAGAAGCTGCGTCGGGATCCGACGGACGAGGATCTCGCACAATACCTCTCGGGTTCGCTCGAGGGAGATTGGGCGAGGCCGACGACGGGGCGCTCGTCGTTCTGGTCGAGGGTGCGATCTGCCGCGCTCAGGTCGAGCGTACGTCTCGGCTTTCGATGGGAGTATTGCGCTGATCGAGCTGAACTCTCAGTGGCGTGTAGAGCACCGAACGGATGCCGGGTTGTGATCCCTCCGTCTGCCAAGGCAACTGTCATCAGCAGGATGAGGGCCGCCGTTTCCGAGTATTGGATGTCCTCGCTTCTGAGGAAGCCGGACCAGGGGAAGGTGTTCGACGCAACTTCCCGCCATGCAGCGAGCAATCGCTTCATGCGTACGGGTGAGTTTATCCGTTTCGCTGATTGGCGCTTTATCCATCGGGCCCGCCTCGACGTGCTCCCCTTAAATGGGGCGCGTCGATGGGGGAACGATGATAAGCGTTGCCGGCGATGCGGATATGACGCCGAAACCCTTCCCCACGTACTCGGACACTGCGGCCCCCATTCTGCCGCCAGGCAGCGGAGGCATGACAACCTCGTCCAGAGGCTCGTACGGGCGATCCGGCTCCCAGGGGAGCTCCGGGTCAACCAGCGCGTCCAGGGTGTCACCGACGAGGTCTCGACGCTGCGACCCGATATTGTGGTCAGGCATGAGCCGTCGAGGTCCGTCGTCATCGTCGATGTGGCCGTGCCCTTCGAGAACACTCTCGCGGGTGTAGAGGAGGCGAGAGTGCTCAAGATCGCCAAGTATCGGCCTTTGGCCGATAGCTTGCAGCGGCGCGGCTACAAAGTCGTTGTCGACGCGTTCGTCGTGGGCGCACTGGGCGCTTGGGACCCGGGGAACGAGTTCGTCCTCGATCTCCTCCGCGTCTCACCAAAATACGCATCTCTGATGAGAAAATTGATGGTTGCTGAAACTATTGCATGGTCGCGCGACATTTATGTAGAGCATGTTACTGGAGTGCGGCAATACTCGGTGTCCAATAACCGAAACAGTAGAGATAGTGACAACAGCAACGCAAATAATAACACCAATAATAACAGCAATGAACAGGGATGCGTGAATGCATAGTATAGATAACGACTAGTTAAGAGTAAATATTGCAAGATGGAAAGCTAGTAGATGCTCCAATCGGAGTGCAAGGCCCTAAAAATAATAAAAATAATAGAATAGCAAACAACTCCCTGCATCTCCTCTTCAAAGGAATAGTGAGATGAATATAAGTATATATATTGACTGTGAAAATACCAAAACACGATGGAAACTAGGTAATTAATGTATATTGTGTTCTCCCTAGGATTTTTTGTATTTTTATTTATCCATATTATTGTGCATACCGAAGCTGCGGAAGGTCTGGCTCAAGAGAACCAAGTCCTTGACTATCAGTGACACGCCTGGAATAGTCAAGTTTAAAAATACAGGCAAGAGTTAATATATACTATAATTTTCTTAAATCTATGGGCTTTCAGTAAAGCTGCTGGACCATAAAAATACTAAAATCTTGTTAAAATTAAAACTGAATATTGTAAGAAAATGTAACACCCTCTAGCTTCGGCAGGGGGAACATTAATTGTTAAATAAACCTCAATTTATCTGTTCTTATCAGCTTAATATCTGATACACTCCCCATCGGGGAGTCAGAATATTAATCTTATTTTTGCAATCGGTCGGACTCCGGGGCTTGCTCCGACTCCGACGCGGGTCGTACCTGCCTTGCAGTGCCGCAGGACACGGCCCACATAATTCATCTTGCAAAAATATTCTGGCTCCTCTTTAGTCATAGTGTTGCGTTCAAAGTTTTATCGCGTCCGCGTTCGCGTTGGTTCATCCACGTGCGGCACGGCTGTGCGACTCGCGAAGTGCCTTGGCGGAGGGACTGCGACAGACTGACGGTGAGTGACTGGTTCTGACGGTGGAGGGCAGTAGTGTAGCGTACTGTAGAGTGGTGCCCCTGGAGGCGCTAAGTAGTACTTAGAGTTTACAGGTGGACGTTTCGATTTTCGAAACACGCGCCGCGAACCGCCTTCAGCGGTCGCGGTATTGCTCGCGGAGTAGGTGTTTACCTCTTTGTCTGTCCGCTGCTATCGGTGCGAACGTTAGTTCAAATCGATAGCAGTTCACCTTCCCCTGTCCCCCAGTCGCTGTTTTTGCTGTAGTTTTTGAGTTCCTGTACCGGTCGAATTCGATCGTTACAGGTAGACAATTCGAGAATTCTATTGTTCTCATCTGCAGTAGTTTATTAATTAACTTTTTGATATCGCCGTTAATTATCGAGGTGCACGAGTCCCTTTACAACTCGTGCAGTTCGATAGCAGTTGTATCCGGTCTCTCTGTGGTAATTTCGTGGTTTTCATCGCGAAATTGCCGCACGGAACGATTCGCACGGAACGATTCGCACGGTCGTACGTACACCGTCCGTTGCGTTTTTTATTTTAGTTTTTGACTCTAGTTTATTAATTATGTTACTTTCTAGTCATTAGTTTGTAAGTTATTTAAAATCTCGTCACTAATTGTGGGATACCTGATTAATAAACTAGTAGATTAAAGTAACACTTGACTCGCGAAAGCGTTATTTAAAATTTGTATATTTATTAATTTATTTATTTATTTAGTTTTCCAGGGGAGTTTATTTATTTATTTGTTTGTTTTATTTATTTATTATTATTGTTAACATCAGGATGACGAACCCCCGGCTGGAATGTGTTCTAGAAAACAATGAAGTATTAGTTCCTTACCCCTTCCCAGAATTATTTAAATGTCCGTTTTGCTACAGGGAAGGGGCCGCATTGCAAAAAGGGGCGGGCGCGTATCAGAGGCACGAGGATCTTGGGAAGCACCTCCGCCTCCGACACCAGGGCGTGGCCCGGCGATTCGTGTGCAGCAGATGCGCCTTCACTGACGATAGCGCTTATGCGATAAAGAAGGTGAAGGCGCATTTCGCTGCCGCGCACCCGTGCAGTACATCTCCTCGTGCCTCTGGGACGCGCCCGTCACCGATTGCGAGCAGTAGCAAAAATAAAGAAACGGAAAAAGAAAAAGAAAATGAGAAAGATTTGGACGAGAGTAGTAATAATAACAATAATAATAATAGTAGCGTAATGGAAAATAGAAACCCAGCCGGGGGGGATTCTACCGAGACGCGATCTTCTAGATTAGACGAGGCAAGTGCCGAAACGACGAGGAAGGCCCCTCCCCGCTTACCGCAGGACAGACAACGACGGCCACACGAGCAACCACGTCACGCCGTACCACGTCATTGACAGCGACGGGCGCCCGGAGCACCGTGGCTGCCGGGAAGAAGGCGCCGGCAAAGAAGAGCGCTGCTGGGAAGTTGACAACGGCGAAGTCGGTAACGGGGAAAACTAATTTACTGACGAGCTGGGCCGTCGGTAACACGGGCAAGACAACGACGGCAGCGATACAGAGACGCAGCGGTACGCCGTCCAGCCCGATAGATGGACGACCCTCGGCAGCGGCGAGCCCCGTAACACCGTCGACCGTACCGACACCGGAGCAACCAGCTGGCAGGACCGGGGGCAAGTCGACGGAGACCGGCGCTGCAAGTGGCGTGTCGGCGTCAATTGGTGGCTCAAGGGGGGGTATAACAACATCTAATACTCCCCCACAATAGCCAGCAAGAAGAAAAGCCCAGTAAAGCTACGGTGGAGTACCCGGGCCTCCACCGAGCCACCTCAACCCGACCCGCCCCAACGGATCACAACAGCGGGGAGGGTAACCCCGGCTGTCACGTACGCGGAAGTTACCAAAGGACAAGTGGCCGCCACCACAACAACAGCGACGAGGAGAGTGACACGGGCGACGTCTCTTCTGCCCGTGTCAGAAGATAAGGAGAAACGGGGTGCACCAACACCATCAGCGCCCCCCACTCAGTCGATGGCGGCCACGTGCACCTTTGCGACAGCCGCGACCCTCACACTGACGACGACATCGGTATGCAGCAGGCCGGTGGCCGCAATTGCCGTCACCACGAAGCGCGGAGGGAGAGGGAAAACATCTCCGAGGGGACCGAAGGAGAAAGTTGAAGTAACGTTCCTGGAGTCCGCACCGGTCACAAGATCGCGGGCTGCCAGAGCCGCCACGGAGCCCCCTCGGACCTCCCCCAGGACTAGGCGCGGGGCGAGAGGCGGCACGCCCTCCACAGGAGAGACGGCAAAAGAAGAGGCCACCCCAAGAGAGGAACAAGAGCGCCCCGTAACAAGGAAAAGTGCCCGGGCGAGAACATTGCTGCCCGGGCTGGAAAATGAGAGGAAGAGCCCCCCAACGACCACCCGGGGAGATGAAGAAGGGAACGCAAATTCCATCCAAGCGTCCCCTGGACTGGGGCGCTCAGGAAGAAGGGCAGTGGTATTTCCTGCGATAGCTGAGTCGTCGCCAGTGGTAATCGCGGCGCCGGCACAGGAGCAGGAGGAAAAGGAGGAGAAGAAGGAAGAAGAGGAGGAATTACGGGGCTTCACGCCACTGACCACGAGGCGAATGGCTGGACGGCAGGAAGCCACCGTGGAGGGACCAACGACGACCCCGTTACCGAGGACGCCGGAGAGGCAGCACGCATTGAAGCAAGAGGACCAGGAGAAGAGGATCTGATCCGGGCACCACGAGCTAGTGGGGTCAGGACAAAGGGACGGGGCCTCCCGAAAATAATCAGGGACGTAACCGATAGGGGAACTAGCCCTATCGGTTTTAATAATAATTGTTCGTGTAATTGTGATTGTCTTAGGTTAAGACAAGCCGACACCGAATGTCGCACTCCAAGTGTCGCAAGTCGGATTCCTCCACCTCCTCGTGGTGGTGCTGGGGACAGGGATTTCTCTCAATGAAATCACTCTTGCTAAGGAGGAACGGCGAAAACCTTAAGAGCTATAAGTTGCTTGAAAAACACTATAGTATGGGAAGTACCGATCCCGAGGTATCTGAGCTCCCTGTATACTGTAAACCTGTGGTCATGTTTTGCAGGAACGGGGGTCTTACCTTAGTTGGTTGGACTGCGAGGATGATAACCTCTCTAAAAAATCCCTAACCCCAAGTTTTGGCTGCGACGAAGAGGGTGCACATCCCCCATAGCTCAGGCTCTGACTGACTTTGCGCGGATGTGTGCTTGATGGGAACATCAACAGCTAGCATGCCAAACTCCGGGTACCTGCCGCCCCTCGGCAGTATAAAGGCCTCACTACACATGGCGGCTCTGTGAAGTGTAGTATTATTACCGACCATTCTCATGCGATCGAGCATGGAAAAAGAAACAACAAACACAAACATAAATCCAATTACAATTACAAGTACTAATAACAAAAATCTATCAAAAAAACCAAAAATAACTAAAAAGGAGGAGATAAGCAAGGAGGAAATGGAGGAGATTAGGAGTCTATTGCACAAAGGAGGGAGGAATGAGGAAAGAGATAAGGGGATCACACAGAGAGCTCCGGAGGAGGCTAAAAAGGGTGTAGAAGAGGATTAGCCAATAATTGGGACAGGTACGGACTGGGATGATGAGACATCTATATTGAAAAGAGCAAATAACGGAAGGGAGAGGAGAGGAAAAGGTGAAGAGGAAAAGGTACGGTTGAATAAAACACAGATTGATATAAAGGAGAAGGCTGCTAATAGGGACGTAACTAAGACGGTGTACAAAGCGCAAGGGGAACCGAACCCAAAGGGTAAGACAGTGATGAATATGGGGGGAGATCTAACCAATTTGGGGTGTTGTAGTAATGAGGCGGGACAAGCAGACCACGAAGGCAAACAAGGGGAGGACAAACTATTGATAATTTCCACAACGGCAGGTGATATCTGCGAGATTAGCAAGGAGATATGCACTATTATCAGTTGAAGTGGGAATCTTAGAAGAGAAGTGAGGCAAGAAATCCTGGAAATAATGAAGTGGTGTATGATGCTAATAGTAACAGCGGAAGCAGAAAAAGATGAGACACAATTGTGTAAAGGTTTGAAAGAATGGATGACAAGTGTGAATAAGATTGTTAAGATCTTAGAGGCTGCTCCACGTTTTAGTATGGCCAAACTTAAAAATGTTATTGATCTTATCAAAACGGGTTCTGACCTTGTTTTAGAAATTGCGGAGGGAGGTGAGTACACGACAATTACAGAGGAAGAACAAGTAGAAAAAGAAGGGGACAGACAACTACAGAGTGAGAGGAAAGCTGATGAGGAGGAGGAGCAGGATGGAGGTTTCTTGCAGGTGGTGAGAAAGAGGAAGAGGGGAAGCAAGGAAGAGAACAGGTTATCAGATAGTGACAGCTCCCCTACAGACAAAACTAAACAACCGATCAAGAGAAGACAGGCAGAGGCGGACATGAAACATGTAATGGTAAAAGTGACAGGTTACACGGACAGGAATCATATCAAAGAGGTAAGAGAATTTAATAGTAATTCTACTAATCGTAATAACAATGACAATTATAATAGCATCCAAGATAAAACCAGGGGCGGGGCTCAGACGAAAAAAATAGACCAACCACAGGTAGGCTTCATTAAGATAAAATGTAAAAACGACACAGGCACAAATGAAACACTGAAAGAAATAAAAAGCAAGATCCGTTTGGGGGACAGAGTAATTAACTGGATCAAACAAACGAAGGGTGGCAAGGAGATGCTACTGTATATGCAGAAAGAAAGGGAGCTTTTTGATTTAAATGATAGTCTAGAGAGGTTAGGTTTTGAAACGGAGACAGTGATTGGAAGAAGGAAAAAGATTTTAATTACGGCAATAGAGGCGGATATAAATAAGGAAGAGCTGGTTCAGATTTTAAAGAGAGACCATGAAATAAAGGATTTAAGGATAATTATTTTCAGGGAGTCGCGGGGAGGTAACAATAATACTTGCGTGGAACTTCAGGAGGAGGTGGCTGCGGACCTATTGAATAGACAAAAGATAAGGATAGGATGGACAGCATGCAGGATTAAGGAATATGTCAATCGTAGGAAATGTTTCAAATGTGGTGCGAACACGCATCTCTCCTGGGCGTGCAGGCTCCGAAATGGAGTCTGCTATAATTGTGGAGGAATAGATAACATTAGGAGGGAATGTGTAGGAATGATTAAGGCCACATCTACGCCAGGTCAAAGGTGTAATAAGGGGATCGTCGGTAATGAAGAGCAGGATATTACCCCAATTACGCAAGAAATTTTAATAATGAATGAAGGGATGCAGATACAACAGAGTGCGAGGGGGGATAGGAAGGGAAGTGGGATTGGAAATGACCAGGGGAGAATGGGTAGGGACCTAGCAGATAGAAAGACAAGAACTATAGGGTGTGACGTGGTATTTTATACCCGTCACAAGGAGCCTCCTCGGGAGACCGGACGGGTCATAGGTCGCCGTCAGATACCGTCTAGAGAGAGAACGAAGCGCGTATAATATCGTAAGAACAAATTCTGCCGCTATACTATTTTATATGTACCGCCGGAGAATGACGTCACTGTCAACGAAGGAGCGACGTACGTCGAGGGAAAACGCCGCTGCTCTGCCGCTACCCCGCTCGGATCCTCCGATAGACGAAGAGAGGCAGCGGAGTAAGAGGAGAGAACCCAGCGAGATACCGACGTACGCCGAAGGGAAGTGCCGATTCCCTGCCGCTTCCCCGCTCCGGCCCTACGATAGAAGAAGAGAGGCTGCGGAGACGGAAGAAGCCCTGCCGAAGAAGACTTCGACAGAATTCGGAAACTCCGGCAGAGGGTGGGGGGTAGGCTACGAGGTGTCCTAATACCGGCGCAAGGGCTCGCGGACCCCTATTCTGTATCTGGCAATTGCTTGGTTTAGCATAGAAAAGTAGCTCGTGTAGTATCGTTCCGTGAGGATAGAAAAAGGACCATCCCGAGTTTCCGCGCCCAGTGTCTGGACACCTTGGTAAGCCCCCTCAATTACCGCTATATATTTGTAAAGAGCGCGAAATCGAGATCGTCATATCGTGGGTTGTAGACCACCTGGCTTGCCATTCACGGGCAGGTTCTGCAAAGTGTGACCGAAGTGGCTTTGTCTCGTAGGGAAATTAGTTTAAGTTAGAAGGGTAAAAACCCGGGGGCCCCTGTCCGGGACGGTCGCGGATCCCGACGTCCGGACTTTTTCGTGTCGTCGAGAGATCGCTTCTCGATCTCTCGAATTGCCACTCGGCTGGATCACCGAACCTGTACCGGGGAATGGTGCAGCGTAAGCTACAATCAAAGTACTGTCTCGAGTAGGCCTTTGCCAATACTGTACCCTCCCACGTCTCGATTTCGCGAACTCTTGGTACGGGATTAGAACGTACAGTGCATGTTTGTCGTACCGGACATTTCGTGTTTGTCGCGTAACTTCTCGCTTTCTCTCTCTAGACGGTCGCCGATACAGAATCGTTCCGCGTGTAGAATTAAATCGCGTCTCGTATAAGTTTAAGTGCGTTAGATTCCGTTGCATTTAGTATAATTGCGTTCCGTTGCGTCTCGTCGCGTCTCGTCGCGTCTCGTCGCGTTTCGTCGCGTTTCGTCGCCTTGCGTTCCGTTAAAATAATTGCGTCGCGTTTTGTTAAGTATTTGCGTTGCGTTTCCGTTAGATTAGTCGCGTCGCGTACCGTCGCGACGGAGGCGTGGGATGGGCTCACCAAAGAAGACCCCGGCTGTCCGGTCGCGGTGCCACCCCGTCACCCTCCGCGGGGGCGACCGGCAGCCGACCACCGGGAAACGCCAGGCCTGGGAACGAGCCACCCCCGACTGCCACCTCGAGAGGGCCCCAGGACCTGGCCACCAGACGTCGCAGTGGAATGGCCCATCCCCGACGCCGAAATCCTCGGGGTGGGGGAATACCGCGAACCGGGAAAGAAGAGGATGGAAGCGAGAAGCTAGCGAGCAGCCGCGCTGTATTGCCGTTTTTCGCTAAAGCCCCGTTTTTGAGTCCGAAGTGTTTCTTTTTTTTCTTGTGTTCTTTTGCACGTTGCGTCCGGCTCTGTTCCGTTCTCTCTTTTTTGTAATTCAGTAGTGCGTTCCGTTTCTTTATTGAGTTTTCTTTTGTTCTTTGTACTGTGTGCCTGTGTGCCTGCGTGGAGTGTTTGTCGCCGCCGCCCTAGTGGGGAGTATTTTGGAGTACACCAGCGCAAAAAGGTAGGAGTCATCTCCTTATCTTTCTTTTTGTTATTCATTTGCGCGTGGGCGAGGGCGATAGGACCCCTGGCCCCAGTGACGAGGACCCTAGAGGCCGCGGACGGTCTACACGACACCGTCCCCTCTAATCAAGTTTTTTCTTTTGTTCCGCTGTATTTGGTATTTAGGACCAATGTCCCCTTACTGTCCACGACCCCTAAGAGGGCGTGTTCCTTCGCGGACGAATACCTCAGCGTCTTTGTACCTTTTTGTATTTTCTCTATCTTTATACTCGCGCGTACCGTTGGCCCCGGCGCCGCGAAAGCCTCCCTCGCAACTGGCGAGTCGACCCCTTTTTCCTTGACCGTTGCCTGTAACGCGTGGGGCCCACGCGAATTCATTTTTCTGTTCTGCTTACGTGGCCTACTTGGAGGCCCGAATAAAAACATTTTCTATTGGATACGAACTCGCGGGTCTTTTACTAGTATTTTCTGATCCCCTCTCTGATTCCCGCTCCCGCCAGAGCAGCCGGAATGGCGATTACTACGGACGAGTGCATTAGCACTGGCGCCCTGTTAAATAAATCGGCCGTGGGTGTGAGCATCGGTGCGTGGAGGGCCGTTTTCCCTAACTGCCCCCACTCTAGGGAACCCCCTTCGGGCTATCCCCCACCGATCCGTCACAAGGATTAGCGCTGATCTCGAGGATTTCGGGCGATTGTCGCGACACGTAGGCACATCATAGCGTAACGGAAATTTCGTATACAAAACTATTTATTGGAAAAATAAAATAAAATAATATATTATCTTGTTTTAATTATTCTAACTCAATATTCAATTACTTTTATGGAAGATATTACCTACTCTAAATCAAAATCATAAGTTAATTAATATAAATGAAAATATATATATATATATATTGATTACCGACTGTCGAATTTGATAGATATGGTAATATATACCTAATGTACTGTCGATAATTGGCAACTACGGTCGATAATTGACTATTCTAATCGATGGATAGAAGATTGTCGCGATAATGCCGGTAGAAAGAAAAAGGGTTTCCCCAGGGACGTTACACAGTCTCCGTATCGTTCTAAAAATGCATCAATTTGATTTGTTAGAAAATTTGTTGCGCAGGATCTGTTATTATTTTACGCATACTTTGACCCTTGCGCAGTTCTAAACCGTAAGAGATACACATGCGCAGTAAATTTTTGCAAAGAAAGTTAACAAAAAACAAATGCATCAAGCACCCTCAATCATGATGTAATTAGTTTGTACTTGTCCCTGAAAGAGTGTCCCTTATTTTTTTTTCTATGCATATTCGCCGGTTTTTTCCTAGGCGGGTGGTCCGATCGGAACAAAGCCTTTCGCATCTTGTAGAGTCTATCTCCCCATTGGTACCATTACCAAAAATTTTTTCATTTTTTAGTTGCAAAGGGATACTGTTGCAAAAAAAATTGGAAAACGAATATCCATGTTGTCTTTTACTTAATTATGTTCATGCATTTACGCAGACAAAAAAAAAGCCAGGAAGAACTGTCTCACAGTATCCTATACAATTCTCCCCATTCCACTAAAAAGCATGAAATAAAATAATTTTAAGAAAAAAATACGCCGACTTCGAAATGCACTAAAAAGTATAAAATAATTTCTATTTCCTAATTAAGTAATTTCTATTTCATTCAATCGTGCAATTACGTAACAGATATGAATGAAACCTATTTACTCGTTAGGTAGTATATTAAATACATTTCAACTTTTTCGGAGGCGGCGCAAAATTAAAAATACCTCAGTATACGTTGCTGCAAATAACCAATACTATGATTGTGGTATGGTGTATTGGAAATTAATAAATCTTGAGAAAGAATACGAATCATTATAGATATATCTGGTAATATACGTAAATGTAGCGACTGCATTTTCATTTCGCAATGTTTCTGATATAAATGAAATTGATTCGACTTCGTTCGCATGTGGAAGCCATGGATCTAAGAACCTATAAACGGAGCCCACGATGCGGGAATTACCAAATTTGCGGCAGACGGACTCTATCTTTATAGTATATGCGGCGATCGAGTCTTTCCGTCCCATACTCTATGAATCTAGATAGACCATAGTTACATTCTATACGCACTAACACCTACTTCTAATTAAGTTTTGCGTGGTATGAGTGTGTGTGATATACGAGTGTGAAACAAAAGAGTGTGAATGCGAAAATACATAAAAAAGCGCGACAGCGTCGGAGGGGACAGTCTTGTCTTGACCGAACCGTGGAAACGTGAACTATAACCGATTACTTCAATTTTGTATTCCTTCCAATTTATTAAAATTTTTATTATTACTTTAATCCTTTTCTCATCTTCTTGCTCCCATCCTACATGTATATAGAAAAAAATAGCTATAGAAGCTTTGCCTATCTTCGGATGTCCAAAGGTTGACATGTTCAAGAAAATCTTTTAATTTGGCGCCGCCTTCGAAAAGGTTGAAATGTATTTAATATACTACCTAAGGAGTAAATAGGTTTCATTCATATCTGTTACGTAATTGTATGATTGAATGAAATAGAAATTACTTCATTAGAAAATAGAAATTATTTTATACTTTTTAGTGCATTTCGAAGTCGGCGTATTTCTTTTCTGAAAATTATTTTATTTCACGCTTTTTAGTGGAATGGGGAGAATTGTATAGGATACTGTGAGACAGTTCTTCGGGGCTTTTTCTTTGTCTGCGTAAATGCCATGAGCATAATTAAGTAAAAGACAACATGGATATTCGTTTTTCAAATTTTTTTTTATTAATTTTTATAAAACTTAGTATTATTTATTAAAAAATTGATAAATACAATTAGGGCCGCCTAGCCCCCCCCCCCCCCCCCCTCACCTTCCACCGCCTCTCCTTCCGCCGCGCCGTCCGCCGCGATACGGCTTGCGCTGTGTATCTACCGCTGTCCCCCTCACTGCAATGTAAAATTTGAACTGTTACATAGGTTATACATTTTTGGACTTAATTCTTTATTATGTACGACACGGATTGGTTAACACTAAAACTACCAGCGTTCGATGTACATGACTTTTAAATCGGAAATAAAATAACAAAACAAAGGATGAAATATAAACGTACCGTTGCACATACCGTAGTTCTTTATCTCAACACTAGGATCAACGTATATTCGAAGAAGAAACAATTTTACAAGTTTTATAATTTAAAAATAAGAAACTTTAAACAATTAATTTTGATGCCTTCGGTAGTTGTAGTGTTAATCATTTGTGTGATAGAATCTCTGTTGCTTACCACGCGACGGCTTAGCGCCTTCCCCCTTTTGTTGCTGCTGGCGGATTCGTTCCTCCATAGTTTGCATTTGCTGCTGCAGCTGCTGTTGTTGCAGCTGCATTTCTTGCAGCACAGTCATGAGGGCTTGTTCTGAAAGAGAGAAAAGGGAAATATACAGGGTGTTCAGCGATTTACTAGCCAGCGTTTTTCTCGTAAATGACTGGTACTAGAAAAAAATGAAAAAGGAAAAAGTGATAGCGTTTTTTATAATCAACATAATGAAGTATGTATTTTTTTCGTGTTTATACTGTCTTTTAAGATATGAAGGTAACCTTCACTTTTTTAATGGAATCGTATATATTTTTTTATATCATATGAAAGAGCGTATCGAAACGAATTCAACAATGTATTATATCATAACCTTGAATTCCATTCTGAGTAAAAAGCAAACGAAATATTTCAAATATTTCGTATTACTATACTTACCAGTATTTCTTACTGATATGTTTACATTTCGCGTTCAATGTGGTTTCCATTAGCTAGAAAGCACTTTTGGTGATTTCATGTTACGATTAGGTCATGATAATAGTGTTATGATAATGGAAGCCACATTGAACACGAAATGTAAACATATCAGTAAGAAATACCGGTAAGTATGGTAATACGAAATATTTGAAATATTTCGTTTACTTTTAATTCGGAATGTATTTCAAGGTCATGATATAATACATTGTTGAATTCGTTTCGACACGCTTTTTCATATGATATAAAAAAATATGTACCATTCCATTAAAAAAAGAAAAATATATAGATCGAATTGACTAACCTCCTCCTTTTTCGAAGTCGGTTAAAAAACTGAAGATTATCTTCATATCATAAAAAATAATATAAACACGAAAAAAATACATACTTCATTATGTTGATTATAAAAAACACTATCACTTTTTCCTCTTTCATTTTTTTCTAGTACCAGTCATTTACGAGAAAAACGCTGGCAAGTAAATCGCTGAACACCCTGTATATCTTACGTACATTTTTTTGAATCATGCGTTATATTAATTTTCCATTGAAATTTTAATTATAATTTAATTATATATCGCACAACAAGAGTGCGATACGCTTTGGGACAAGCCGTTCCACTCTTCATCAGCTCCTACATTCGTTCAAGTTTGCCGACCGCTTTGAACGTAAAGATGGACGGAGTGAAGAAGAAGACATAGCATAAACAAATCGGTATGCGTTGGCGAAACAATACCAATGCAATAATGAAACTTTTGTATTTTTATTTTTTTTGTGATGAAACGTTCATCGACAAATTAGTGATACTTTTCTTATTAAAATAAGCCTAAACACGATATAATTCGAACCATATGTACCGTGTACGTTTTTTATTCAGTTACTGCCACGATATAAGTTCTTGCAAATAAATATATTCCGAATGACATCGTGTTTGTTATCATTTTAAACAGAAAAATATCAGTAATATCGTGGTAAAATTTTTTTTTAAAGAAAATGACAAATAACAAAGTTAGGTCGTTTAGATGTAACCATAGGAAGAAAATGGACCCTAATGAAAGTGGCACCAATGGGTTGCTGAGATTCTTCTGATTAAACTAAGTCCAAACACGACGTAAATCGGGTTAGTTTTGTTATTAATCAATTTAAATTGATGAAGTCAATCATTCATCGCCAATTAAAGTAAAATTAAACCGATTTATGTCGTGTTTGGACTCATTTTAATCGATAGAATCTCAACAATCCATTGGTGCTATCTTTTCCAAGGTAAGACGAAAATTAGTGCAAACGAAATGTTCTATACTAGATGCTGATTTGTTTTACTCGCGGCATGCCTTTGAAATGTATCTATCTCGCTCTCTTTTGTAACACATATTCTTTTTCTTCGGTTACTGATCCGAGACACCGCTAGGCTTGAAAAAATTGATTCATTTATTTTACGCACACCTCAACAGATGTAACTGCTTCGTCCAGTAACAGATTACGGCTACAAGTCCGTGCGCGGTATGGTGGGGCACGACCAAGCAGACCAGCATCTCTTCCGACGTTTAGGAAAGGCAAACAGCAGTCAGTTGTAACGAGTATCGCGCCACGCTTTCTTCAGCTCAACGCGATATAGGCAAAATTGAAGACTGCGTAATAGGTATTACAACTATAGCTTTTCCTTTTTTCTATTTTTTTTTATTTTTTTTTTATTTTAAGAAGCTAAAGTAAGATAAAAAAGGGTCCCATTCAGGTTACAGAGAATTACTGTTTATAAAAATACTGTTTATGAAAAAAGACGGACCAATTTTTGTTTCAGCAAATATAAGAAATAAACAGACTGATACTGTTTTGAGCGAATAAAAAAAAACGGGCCAATTCTGCTTTCGGCGAATCAAAAAAGACGGGGCAATTGTGGTTTGAAGTAATCACTCTTTAGAAGTCTCATATATACAACTATGGGCAGACCGACAAAAAATGCATCCCTAATGAAAAAGAATCGAGCGAAAGAATCGTACGAAATTAAACAATTACGTCTGTCAAGGAATCGTGATAGAAATGCAGAGGCACGGCGTCAAGAAACTATTAATGAACGCCGTTCGAGATTATCCGCAGCGCGGAAATACGAACGTTCGAAAATGTCACGCGAAACAACAGATGAAAAAAAAGGCGGCTAAGTAGAATTTCTAACCGTTTAAAGAACGAATCGGCCGAGGAACGATCACGTCGGATCGGATTAATCCACCGACGATTAGCAAACGAATCGGCCGAGAAACGATCACGTCGGATCGGATTAATCCGCCGGCAATTAGAGAACGAATCTACGAAACAACGTTCACAACGTCTAATGGTCACAAAAAATTGTACGCGGGAAGTGTTACTAGCAGAACGTACCGAATCAAGAAATGCACGTTTAAAGGATATGCGTGAACGTGTTAGAAACCGAAGAAAAGAACTTCTTCTTCAGGCAGACAGTTTTAAATCGGCTATTAATATTTTCGCTGATGTACCGTGTGCGGTGTGCTGCAAAACTTTATATCCGCAGCAACGTTACGCTTTGCACATACAGCCTCTGTCTCATCTAATTCCTGCAAATCTGATAGAATTAGAGAGGATAACAACATGTTCTCGCTGCCTACATCATCTTAAAAAGCACAAAGTTCCATCGCAGGCATTCTGGAATAAAATGAAAGTAATGCACGTACCTCAGGAGATATCAGATTTATCGGAAATCGAAAAACACATGTTGTGGAGAATAGTTCCGTTCCTTAAAATCATGAAAACTCAAAATCGCTTCAGTCAGAATTGGTGCAAAGGTCAGGTAGTCCTATTTGCCCGTGATGTATTCGAAGTTGCCGAACAACTACCAGTTGGGTTAAACCAGACCGGTATAATAATTGTCGTAGAAAGCCTAGAAAATTTGGAACGACAGCGACAATTTGAAATAGACATCGGTAAACTTCGAAGAGCTTTAGGATGGCTGCTACAAAATAATGCTTTGTATAAAGATGTGCCACCATGTTTTTCTAATATTGTCAATAACATTTCGGAAATAGCTCATGTCATTGAGGAGCTTCCTGTTGTAACAAAAGAAATTGAAGTTGCACAAAGAAGTACTGAATCAAACAGTAAATTTGTGCATGTAGGCCATAATGTAGCTATTTTACGAGGCACGTGCCATCAAGCTAGCGATCGCTTCAGCATCGAATCTCGCGGTAAGCAATGCACAGGCATAGCTGCAGTTGCTTGTGTTGCATTTAATTTATTCGATCCTAGTACGTGGTGTACTAGTGATGTTGATTATGTACTTTTAGTAGGAGATAAATATTACCGTGATTGCATTGAAGCGCGAAATAACCCTGACCCCGGAGAAGTCAATGTAGACTACTTAGCTTACTTACTTGGGACCGAAACCACCGCCAAGTTGGGATCCCTCAGCCCGGGGTTGGAGCAATCGCCTTTCGGCATCTCTTCCAGCCCCGGCGTAGAGTGGCCGGTAAATGGGGATATCGGTTAGGTTAGCTTAGGCCCCTCTACTTTCCTCAACCCGGTTTGGGACGGGCTACGGCAGTTGCCCCTAGGAAGTGTACGCACGCCTGTGGGTACGCAGGCGGCCCCGGTATCTAGGAGGACTTAGGTCAAGTAAGTTAATAAGTTAATAAATTAATACTTAACTAACTACTGATTATCCTATTTTGTCAACTTTTAAAAAAGACTTACACAAAGTAGACTCCACTTAACACAGGTTCACTTATTTACACATCACGAATAATATAATCCTTATATACTAACAATACTATACCATTAAATATTCCCCCACTCCTAGGGTTGTTATTCCCTTAGGTCAGGAGTCGTCCTCTTATTTATCTCCAATCCCAGATTTATGCTAGTCTCATCCCTGTTTAAAAAATCCATGTGGTAACCTTCAAAACAATTACTTACAATAATATACATTTATAACACAGAGTCTACTATATAGAACTAAATAAATAAACTAAAGGGGAAACCTTGATCCATTGAAACCCTTAATTCGGGTATAACATTCCTTTTCACATTAATGTTCCTTCTAGATTATCCCAAGTTTAACGTCCTTTCCATACTCCAAAATTGACAGTATACGTATAGGCTAAAATTTCATCTAACCGGTTGCACCTGCAACCGCAGTAAACCCACCACCTAGGGGTCCGCTGTGTTACAAGAAAATTGCTGTCTTAATATTTATAACACGGCCCTATACTGTCAATATCTCTCTCTCTGTAATGGAAAAAAAATATAAATAAATCCTGTGCGTAGATATTAAAATTTCTTAAGTCTAGATTTATATCTATATATCGACTAAAGCTCTCTAAATCCGTTACATTAGTAACGTAGAGAATAATTTAATATCCTAGAATCATATTCACATATGCACTTGCCACACAGTATTAAACTAACGTCCTGCATTGTATAAATTTTATCCGCGTTCAGTACTATGAGGCTCGTTGGAGCCACCGTCCTTGCCTCCTTACAATCTTTGCTATATATGTCTACGTCAATAATATTTAGGTGTCAGTGAGAATCCAAAACTTCAAACTTAATGATCAGGGCACCACCCATGACAAAAAACACATCACAAAACCCATAATTACCAAATAACGACGATAAAGTAGCTATCAAGCATACCTAAATAGTAACAATACAATTATCTCTGTTTATAATAAAACTATCTAGCACCACCACTGTATAGAAAAGCAGAAGACACGAGATTAAACTGGTATTGTTAAGATACATCCTCACCGTTCCTTCAAAGCCTCTTCGCAATCCCTTTTTCCTGTTCCAAACACCGTGGGTACAACTTACTATTTCAATTCACCGCTTATTAAAATTAGATTGACTAAAATTCTATAAGTAACTAAGTATTATTTCCTTAAGGACATATATAATCACATGCAGGTTACATGTCATGCCCCCCTCCTGAGAACTTTTTCCAAAAATCTCCTACTTAATTTATTTATTACTAGCTATTCTCTTATAAAGATTACAGAAATAGCCACATCCACCACTAAGAGTCTACACCGCATGTAATAACCTCGTTAAATTCAATTCACACATATCATTAGAGCATCTGGAAAATAAAATTCATAGTTAAACTATTATCTTGAAATGTAGTATGTAGTTCTTGCTTCCGACTTCCAACAAGATAAAGCCACCCTGTTCGAAACTGTCAAAAAGAAGCTATCAATATAAAAACCTAGTTTTACCACCAGTTTCATTCAATCAATGTCTTAAAAACACTACTAGTATACTAGAATATCCTCATCTAGTAGGGAGGCGAAACATATATTAAGGTTTAAGGTTTTTTATTCTCTTCATGTGAAGATGGCGTCTTTTTGCCATAAACTGGCTCATTACGCCTCTACATCGATCCTACATTACATCAGTCTTCTTGTGGCGCCTCCACTGATCACATTTCACAACTACTCCACTCTCGCTCTCTCTCATACCCCCGAATCTGTACTCGGTCTCTCTCTCGCCCCCCCTTCTCATTGCTTGCCGACTCCACGTCATACATATATCACATACTATATCATATATCCACGCTGTATATAATATATAAAATCCGTACAATATATATAACATATATAAAATATATAACAAATATATATCTCTACCTCTATAAACTACTCGCAAACCATACATTGCATACCGTCCACAGCATACATTTACATACACTCTTTGTCATAACTTCACTCCACATTTTTTAATGAAGGCACCCATCAGTCTTAAGGGTTTCGCCCCCCCCCCCATTCTTTGGTCTCATAAAAATCACATCCTTCAACAATCCCGCAACCTCTTATCCTCCCTATCATTTCCCTCCTTTCCTCCCTGTATTTCTCACATTCCCAAAGAAAATGTTCCACGTCCTCCACCCTATCACATACTTCACAGTATGGATCATTTACCAAGTATTTCCTAAATAGCGACCACCTCAAATTGTAGTGGTTCGCTCTGATTCTATTAAGGCTACAGGTGGTATCTCTCCTCAGATCTCCCATCCCCCTAAACCATGGGAAATCGTTTCCAACATTATTCCACCCAGCCTCGCAATACTTTCTACACTTAAACTCACCCTGTCTCCACTGTCTCTCCCTTGATCTCTCCCAACCCTTCTCCCTCACCACCCTTCTAAAGTCCTTCAATGTAAACTTAACCCAATAATCCGGGTTCCCTATAGTTGCCTCCTTCGCAACCCTGTCTGCCCTCTCATTCCCCTCTATTCCCATGTGTGCTGGGATCCACGCCACCGCGATTTTCCCTACACCCTCCCCTCTCCTTTCTACCTCAAAATTTCTCTTTTTGATGTTGTTCCGAATAACATCCACCACATCCCCCTCATCCTGTCCTCTCTCATCCTTTGCCAACTTACTAATAGTACTGAGGGAATCCGATAGAACTAATACCTTTTCCCCCTCATACCTATCATTCGCCCTCTCTATTGCTTTCCCTATTGCCGTCATTTCAATCGTGTACACCGAGCATTGTCCCGGTGCAGAGAACATCTCCTCTTCCCATTCTTCTCGCCCTTTCCTTATCACTATCGCAACCCCCCCCCCCCCCACTCTTCCTACTCTCCAGCCTCCATCCATCCGTATACATCTCAACTATATTTTCCACCCCCCCAAACATTTTCAACTTTATTTCCCCTAACAAGTTCATCTCACTCATTCCCCCACTCTCAAAACCCTTACCCATCTCCATCTCCAGGCATTTCTCTATCTTATATCCTCTCCATTCTCCCTCGTATTCCCCCCCCCCCCCCCCCAACTCTCCTACTCATGCCCACTCTAACCCCCTCAAACGCATCCACCACCATGTCTCTGCCCTCCTCTATCTCCTCTACCCTGTCATTCTTTATTCTATTCTCAATTGCCCCAACACCTGCGTATCCTTCATCCAATACTTCCTTGCAATATACCACTCTGATAATGTCTCCAATCTCGCCTTCAATTCCATTATTCCCGCCTCCGTTTCCATAACATTAATTGGGGTCGACATCCTATACCCCATAGCAATTCTTATTCCCGCATTATGTATCTTTTGAACTCTCTCCCAGTTTTTCCTATTATTCATGTAAAACTGGGCCCCATATTCAATCACAGATCTTATCAGGGCACAAAAAACTTTTAAAACCGTCTCCGGCCCTGCCCCCTTTCTTATACCTCCAATACACTTTAGTATATTCATTCTCTTTCTTAATTTCGTGACTAGATAATCTGTATGTTTTCTAAAGTCTAACCCTCCATCTATCCACATTCCTAGGAATTTTGCAGCTTCTACATTCTCTATCTTTTCTCCCTCCACATAAAATTCTTCCCTTCCCATCCTACCTTGACTTTTTTCCCCATTGAATCTAACTATTTGAGTCTTTTCCATCGCAATGGATAAACCTATTTCATCCAGATTCCTCTTTAATCTACTTAAAGCTTCCTCTATTCTCTCTTTCCCTTCCCTTCTATCCTCATATTCCACAAATATAACTATGTCGTCCGCATATTTCAATATTCTAACTCCCATCTCTCTTAAACCCTCTACTATTCCCACCGTGTACAGATTATACAACAGTGGGCTAAGCACCGATCCCTGTGGTAACCCTTTCAACAATTCCATTTTCACCGATCTCCCACCCAAAGTTCTGATTACTATCCTCCTCTTCTCCAACCACGCCCCAATGTATTTTCTCATTTTCCCCGAAAATTCAACTCTTCCAGCCTCCTTATCATCCCCTCATGTCTAACGTTGTCATATGCTGATTTTACGTCCACAAATGCTGCCACCACTTTTCTTCCCTTTCCCCGGCTTTCCCTGATACCGTTGACCAATATACTGATGTTGTCCATCGTTGATCTGCCTTTCCTAAAACCATTCTGATTACTGTCCATTCTCTCTTCCTCCTCTGCCCAAATCCTTATCCTTTCATTTACCATCTTTTCCATTATTTTACCTAAACAATTCATCAGCGATATGGGACGCAAAGCTCTCTTCTGTGGCTTCGGTATAAACTTTACTATCGCCTTCTTCCAACTTTTGGGTATTACCCCCCTTTTCCATACCTCGTTATATATCCTCAAAATCGCCTCCTTCCATCCACCCGTGCACCATTTCAGTATGTCATATCCAATTCCGTCTTCTCCCAGGGCTGACCTTCCCTTTGCACTCCTCAGCGCCCATTTCAACTCCTCCATTTCCAGGTCCCTCGTAATCCATCTCTCCCCTTCCTCTCCTCCTCCATCTTCCTCTTCCTCTATTCCACTCACCGTTGTAGAATTCTCCTCATTCGCTTCTTCCAGAACCTCCTCTCCATCTTCTTCCCTCTCGTCATACCTACGGCAATATTCAGACTCCACCAATTTCCTTACCTCCTCCTCCTCCTCTTTCTGAATTTCCCACATTCCCATGCTGCATTGTTCCTCTGTCGTAACTCCTTTAGTTAGACTTCTTATCTTCTTCCACATCTCTCCTATATTTCCTTTATGCCTGATACTCCTAATAAACTCATCCCATGCCTCTTTCTTTTTCCTTTTGATCGTATTCTTCATTCTTCCCCTCACCTCTATAAGCCTACTCCAATTCTCCTCCGTCGGCCTCTTTCCCATTTCCCTAGTCGCCTTCCTTCTTTCCTCTCTCAATTCCTCACATTCGCTATCCCACCACGGCTGTCTTTTAACTTTTTTTTTCTTATTACTCCCCCTGTTTCCCCCTATTCCATTCCTCCCATTCCCCGACTCATTGTTCCCTCTTCCTCTTTTATAACTCCTCTCTATCCCTTCTCCAATCATCTTGACCACTTCATCACACTTAGCTTCTATTCCCCTATCCGACCTTACAATACCCAAAACTTCTTCTTCACTCCTAATTATCCATTTAAGGAATTCCATTCTATCAATCTTCTCTATTCTATACTTCCTATTACCCATTCTCTCCTCTACTATGCCTATCTCTTCATCCAATCTGAATTCGATAACCTGATAATCCGAACCCAGCGTCTCTCCCGTCTCTCTTGCCTGTATATCCAAATCAAAATACGAGGGAGCAATTATCAAATCCAAATTTGAAGCAACCTTGTCCGGCCTACCCATTTTCAACAAGGTCCCAAAATTCACCACCACCATTTACTCCTCATCTAACACCTCCTCCAACACCTCACCCGTCACATCCCCATTTTCGCAATTCCAGCTTCTACTTTTCGCATTGAAGTCTCCCACAAACATCCTCCTTACACTTCCCCTTCCGTTTCTTAACAACCTTCGACAATCCTCCTTACTCACTCCTATTCCCGGCCTCCTATACACCAAAACTCTCTCTACCCCCCCCCCCCCCCCCCCCCTCCTCCATTTATACCTCAACGCACATGTCTTCCCATTTGCTGCCATTTTCTAAGTATATCCCCGTCTTTTTGACTTTAATATTTTTTTTCACCTTTATACACAAACCACCACCCCTGTTATCCTCCTCCCCATCCTTCCTAATCAAATGCCACCCCGGTATTTTAAAAATATCTTCCGCTCTCAGCCACGTCTGCGTCACTGCCAGCAGGTCAAAATTCTCAAATACCCTCCTAATCTCCTCTCTCTTATTCCTCACACTTCTAGCATTCCAGACTCCACACCTCATTTCTTTTGTACTTTTCCTTTAATTTTAATCCCTTTTTCTTACCCTTCCTATCCCAACTTCCCCCTTTCCCTACCCTACCTTCCTCGCTGACCGAGTGCAGATATTCCCCAAAGGAAAGAACCCCCACCCCCTCACTGTTGCATCCCCTCCCCTCCAATCCGTCCATCCCTCACATCCATCACACGCATATCTTACTCCTTCATTCTCACACCTCTCACATCCATACCATTCGATAATACTGTCTGTTATTAATTGTACTATCGTATCGCTTTCCCTTTCTAACCTCTAATCTATCATAAACAAAAATATAAAAATATATAAAGCGTATCATATATAACATATATAAAGACCATAAAATATATGAAATCTAGAAAAATAATAAAAAATGAACCATATAATAAACCATAAAAAATAAACCATGTAAACCATATTCAACATGATCTGTTCTCTTTCTACGTCTAAGAAAATAAAACAAAAAAAAAACTCTGCCTATCTGCAGTCTGATCATCGCTAACTCCCCTCTCCTCTCTATTTCTTCTAAATACTAGATTGCACTCTAATTTGAGCTCGTCTATCTTAAATCTAACGCACTTACATACTATATTTACAGTCCGCATTTTTTTTCCTTTTCTTTTCCCTTTAAATATTTTAAACTTATTCCATAAACTGTTCTTGTCATTAACTTACAGTCAAACTTACAATCTACCTCGTGTCCTTCACTCACTTTACAACACCACTTATCCATCTCTACACACCTCCCTACTATTTTCCCTCTTTCCCCTAATCCACAAACACTGTCACTATGTTTCCTACTTCGCACCCTAACGCTCTCTCTCTTCTTCCTCTTCCTTCTCGACCACATGCTTCCTCTGTTGTTCCTCTTCACTCCTCATCTCCCCTTCCTCCATCTCCTCTCCTTCCTTGTCCTTGGTATTTTGTGTGATTTCAACGGTCTCTTCTCCTGACTCCCTCTCTTGTCTCCTCCTATCCTCTTCTGCCTTCCTCCCACTCTCTCTCACCTTATTCCAATCAATTATCGACAAACTCCTTTCCTTCTCTTCTCTTTCCCTCCTAATTTTTAACTCTTCCCTTTCTCTCTCCCCCTTTCTTTGCAGCCTTTTCCTCGTTTTTTCGTCTACCGTCATCTCAAAAGTTGGGGTCGTCACCGCGTTCCAGTCCTCTTCTGGATCTCGTAGAACAGTCCTCTTCGCCCTATATTTTCCTGCCCTCATTATCTCCTCTAATTTCCCCTCTAAATGCTTCTCTTTCAGCATCTTAATCACGTCCTCCAATATATCCTCCTCTTTCCTCTTTTCCAACTCAACTAACCACTCCCTATTAATTTGTTTTTCCCTCCTTATCCTCCTTCTCTCCCTCTCCATCTCATTCTTATTCAGTGCCAGTTCCAGCTTCTCGTACTCGCACTCCCCCTCTGGTGTTTCCCCAACCATGTAACGAGGTAAAGGAATCCTTTCCAACAATTGGATCCTACCTTCCCTTTTCTGTTTCACTGTTTTCTCCTTGCATTCCAAACAGAGGTATCTGTTACCCAATACCACGCCATCCACATCCTCTCTATAACATGACGGCTTCACTCCCCCTCTCACCTGCTTCCATCCCTCTTCCTCCTTCTTTCTCTTATCCTTCTCCTCCATACCTCCAACCGCTCCTTGTCCCCAATCTTCCTCATCCCTCTTCTCTTCCCTCCTTTCTGGCGATCTTCTTTTGGTAACTTCGCTAAAATTTGCCCTGTTCCCTTCTCCCTGTATTTGCCTGACACCTCTTTCCCCATTCCTTTCCTGTCTCAATCTCCTTATCAATTCTACCTCTCTCTGTATGGGCACCTCCTTCTTTTCCCATGTCTCTCTCCTCTCCTTCACTGCCAAGGCCGGGAAATCCCCATTACTCCCCACAAAGTCATCCAACCCTCCTGTTCTGTCTCTCTCTATATCTCCCGTCGACCTAGCCACCATCCCCCCTGCCGTTTCGAATTCCACATTCTTATAAGCCATCACCTTTTTGATGGCTGCCTCCCTCTGCCAGATCCAGCACATCCTCGCCAACGACCCATGAACACCCCCACAATTCACACATCTTGGTTTCCTATCGCACTGTCCATGATTGTTCTCACCACAAATCACATACTTCCTCACCTCCTCCTTACACTGGGCCTGGTAATGCCCATACTTTAGACATTTGAAACATTGTCTTACCGGTTCTACGTAGGGTTCAATTTTAATCCCTACATGCCCCTGCCCTATTAAAAGTCTCGTCGGCAGAACACTGCCCTTAAAAGTAATCATAATTGTCCTTAAATGGCTGAACACAACTTTTCCATCTGTGACTCTTTTCTTCGTCATTCTCTCCAGGGTGTATTGCCCCTGCCCTGGCATCGCTTCCTCCCTGAGCTCCTCGACGGAATCTACCCATTCATAGATGATGCCTTTTCTAAACGCCATCCTCCTTGGATGAAATGTCTTCACCTTTCCCTCACCTTTTCCGTATTTTTCTAGTAACTTATTCGCCTCCTCCTTCCTCTTTGTCGTAACCTCCGCCGTGCTGAAATCCACCATTCGAATCGTATGAATTTTAACTCCTTCTCCCTGAACCAGTCTGTATATTTTTATCAGATTGTTCCTTTTCCTCGCCCTAGCATCTGCCCTCCCCTTATTACCACTATTACCGTGGTTCCTATTTCTCAGAATCACGCACACCACGTATTCTTCCCATTTGACATCCTCCTCATAAATTCCCACATCCCATTCTCTGTCTTTCCCCCTAAAACTATCCTTATTCCCATCCTTACCTGCCCCGTCGATTTTTTCCGCCACATGGTTCTCCTCTCTTCCATTGTCTTTGTCCCTATTTCCATCTATATCCCCGTCCTTATTTACTACCTTATTCCTATCAGCCTTAATAATTATCTTATTACTATAATTACTATTAGTGTTTCTTATACCTATAGCACCTTCGCACAGTTCTTTGTCCTTATTGTCCTTGTCCGTACTCCCCTCGCTTACACTTTCACTCCTGTCTCTGCTACGCTCACGCTCGAAATGGCCGTCTAACTGCGCGTCTTTTCTTACCTCCCCACGCCACCGTTCCAATCTCGCCGGCGCCACCATCGCCGGTTCGTTCAGTCCTACCAACTTATCCCCAATCATATCGGTCACCTCTCCACGTTCTTCCTTCTCATTGGCCAACTGCCCCGACACTTTACTAACTTCACTCCTCTTCACTTCCCTAATCCTCTTCTTCTCCTTCCCCCTAAGTTCGTCCTGTTGTTCCTCTTCTGCCTCCCTGTCTCCACTCCTCTTACTACATTCCTCTGTCTCCATCCTTTCTTCTCTCTTCTCTCCCTTTCTCTTCCCACCGTGCTTTTCCTCCTCCTGTTCCTTTATTGACGCATTTATCACTGCGTCTTCTTCTTCCGCTAGATATTCCAGCGCCCAGTTTCTCCTCAATTCCTCTATTACCACCTTCTCTTTTCCTCCTTCTGTCCTCCTCTCCAACGCCTTGCTCTCTACCTTCCTCACATCACCTCCATCTTCCTCCGCCAAGTCTTCTACTCTACTGCTCATTCCTCGTATACATCTCCTTCTTCTCTCTCTTTTCCCTTCACTCTTCTCCTTTCCTCCTTCTTTCGTCTCTCCCCCTCCTTCTACCTTTCCCCTGGTTATTGCCCAACCAGGGGAAATTTTCACTTTCATATACCCTTTATACGTCTATTTGTTGTCCCCTCGTCCCTTATTATTATTCAGTACACTCACTTATCCTTTTCCCTCTCTCCTTCCACACCTTATTCTACTACAAACTAAATAAAACCACAACAAAACAAAAAAAATCAGGTAGGTCAAACAGAACGCTGCTCACTCAATCGCCGCCATCTTCCTCTTCCGAAGCATATATTATGAATCATAGAAACTCTCTCATTGTTTCCTTTCCTACAGAGTTATATAATTAATAATGATACTCCTTTTCAGCTGTCACATGTTCACACCATAGACAATGTCCCATATAGAGTAGTCATTTACTACCCCTGACCATAGAGAGGAAACGTATCGACGACTCATGCCCTGTAAAGTTGTCCACCTATAACGTATTGTCTGTAGCTATATTCCGATTGATGCGACTACAATATTTTATCGAGGTATGTAGTTCCAGATTTCCTCTCTTCTATGCCTTCGGAGAAATTATTTTAAGTTGGCACCACTGTCAACGTATGTCATGTATTCTTTATCCAAATATGCCCACCCAAGCGAATATCCAACCATCTTCAAATTAACACATCCCAATGTAATATATAACTCAACACCCAATATTTCCACCATGATTTGAATACAATCATTTAGGAAACTTCCAATTGATCCCACGTCGACATTCATAGGTTACATCTGATAGAGTGTTCAGAAGAAAAAACAAATGATATTCTTTGTAAGCCTTCCAATAACATTGAAGTGGATAAAGTTCAAGAAAGCACACACCATAACATGGAGAACACCCTGTCCATTCTCCCTTTAGAGGATTTTATGTTCATCCCTTGGGGTCCTTCATTGTACCTACTGGGAATAGCCTCCTACGAAAACTAACCCAAGTATTAAAGGCCAGCAGCAGCCGAACCATCACATTTGTGACAATACAATCAAACACAATACAATTCAGAGCCCTGAGGAGAGAAGACAAAAGCAAAGAAAAGAAAAGTAGTAGCTTGAAAACAGAAGGAAAGCAAGTAGGAGACCACCGAGACAACCGACAATTAAGAGAGATAGCTCTTAGATGTTATAATATTATAATAAGGACGAAACTAAATTAAGCAAGACAAGATAAAGCAAGAACCAAGGTAAGATGTAAGCAACAAATAAGCAAGCACTAAGACAAGCTCGGTGAGTGTATAGACATCGATAGTTGTGTATCCCCCTGTATTACCCATCCTCCGTCCAGCAAAACATGTCCATCCCCTGTCTGTCCCCATGCATTAAACATCTCATGTATGCATCCCAACCTCGAATTCAGGAACAATGTGTCATCCCTCATGTTTCAGGTCCTTTCCCAGATATGTGAGTAGCGCGAGCACAGGCAGGGATTGGAGGAAAAGCGTGAGCTCCTACGTTCCCTTATTATTACCAAGAATTCCTTGTGACGGATCGGTGGGGGGGGGAAAGCCCGAGGAGGGTTCCCTGGAGTGGGGGCAGTTAGGGAAAACGGCCCTCCATGCACCGATGCTCACACCCACGGACGATTTCTTTAATGGGGCGCCAGTGCTAAGGCACTCGTCCGTAGTAATCGCCCTTCCGGCTGCTCTGTCGGGAGCGGGAATCAGAGGGGGTCAGAAAAAACCTAGTAAAAGACCCGCGAGTTTGTATCCAATAGAAGGTGCTTTTATTCGGGCCTCCAAGTAGGCCACGTAAGCAAAACAGAAGAAATGAATTCGCGTGGGCCCCACGCGTTACAAGCAACGGTCGAGGAAAAGGGGTCGACTCGCCAGTTGCGAGGGAGGCTTTCGCGGCGCGGGGGCTCACGGTACGCGCGAGTGCAAAGATCGAAAGATACAAAGAGAACGCTGTGGTATTCGCCCGCAGGGAGCACGCCCTCTCAGGGGTCGTGGACAGCAAGGGGACGTTGGTCCTAAATACCAAAATACAGCGTACAAAAAAAAACTAAATGAGAGGGGACGGTGTCGTATGAACCGTCCGCGGCCTCTAGGGTCCTCGTCACTGGGGCCAGGGGTCCTATCGCCCTCGCCCACGCGCAAATGAATAACAACAAAAAAAAGAGAAGGGTAAGGAGATGACTCCTACCTTTTTGCGCAGGTGTATCCAAAAATCCACGCTGGGGCAGCGGCGACAACTCTCCACGCAGGCACACAATACAGTACACAGCACGCAATACAGGGAAAAAAAAAAAGAGAAGCAATAAAAACGGAACGCACTACTATTAACAAAAAAAACTGCGACGCAAAACACGACAAAGCAAACGACAGAAGAGGAAGATTCGAATTTTAGCGGGGGGCTTTTCGGAAACCGGCTTCTACACGCGGCGGCTCGCTAGCTTCTCCCGATCTTCTTCCCCGGTTCACGGTATTCCCCCACCCCGAGGATTTCGGCGTCGAGGATGGGCCATTCCACGGTGGTGTTTGGTGGCCAGGTCCTGGGGCCCTCTCGAGGTGGCAGTTGGGGGTGGCTTGTCCCCAGGCCTGGCGTTTCCCGGTGGTCGGCTGCCGGTCGCCCCCGCGGAGGATGACGGGGTGGCGCCGCGACCGGACAGCCGGTGTCTCCTTCGGTGGACCCATCCCGCGCCTCCGTCGCTCAGGGAGAGGTTCCTCCGCGACCGGGGACGACGACGGCTCCTTCGGTGGCGGTTGGAGGCAGCAAAAAAAAAAGGGGGGAAAAGGGTGGCGTCCGATATGATTTAAAAAAAAGAAAAACACACACACTCGCTCATTCATACCTGCCCCAGCGGCGAGGGGGTCCGCTTGGGCGGAGGAGTGGGGCTGGCAATTCGGGAGGATCCTCGTAACGAGGCATAACCAAAAAAAGAAGGTAATCAACCAAATGAAAATATGCCTCGTTACATCCTTGATTACAGGTAAGACGTTAGTGCCATATCATTCTTTCAGTGTTTTACTGAGTAAGCAGTTATCAATAAGCTATACTTTCGCCTTTATTATCTCCCTATGATGTATCATTTGCTACTATAGGTTTCCTTGTCGTACTCCAATGACAACTAATCAAGGCAGGGTCAAGATCAGTGAGTATATAGCCAACCCTCGCACACGCTCCTACGCCAGGAGGTGAATATGTGACAGTGTAAAAACAACATTTACCATGCCCAACCGCGTCAATCAACTAAAATCCATAATGCAACCTTAATAGCATATAAATAAAACCGTATACAGCAACATTACACAAGAGTGCGTATGTCTCCTATTTACACTAAGATCCATACTTGCCCGTCAAGCGTAGTTCCTATACCCTCTCTAATAAAACCCATCCGAGTTTCCAGTAGAAAGCCGTTCTTTATCCGCAAAGAAACTAAAACCGTAGCAGGGTTCAGTCCTCAATAATTTGGAAATCTGCGTGTACATCTGTTGGTACCCTCCCTCCTCACCGACACCCGGCATGTCGGGTGTCCGACATCTGCTAGCCTCTGCCCATCCAGCCTATCACGCCTCCTATAGACTATGTCATCGATCTGGACACCTCCCACCGCCCGCTGGTATGGCAGAAAGCCCTCCCACCAACGTGCCACAAAGTTCGATGCTACAGACACCCCTCCGACCCTGTCCAGCAAAGCAGGACTGGCCTCCCCCTTCCTAGACTGTCCCAGTCACAAAACTCCTCCCAATAGGAAAACAAAAACACAGTGTGGCAACCATACTCGCCTACAGTATATCAACTCCGGATCCCTCCTGTAACGTGCATAAACAAGATCTCTATGGATACACAGTTAGATAGACGGAAACACACAAAATACGCAACTAAGATCTAAGATATCCAGCTCATACGGAGCAAAAACCACATTTCTTGTTTGGCAGGCATCTTTCGTATCTCCGTCGGTAAGTTAGATGTCTGTTAACCGTACATCCTTTCCTATTTAACCTTATTTACCTTATTTCAATTCTATCTTCTCAAATGTTCTTTTAAGATAAGTATCCAGTTTCTCGTTCCTAACTATTTGACCTAGTTGTACATTGCTAAGCCGGAATCCATAACTTTCCTTCTGAAATTACTGCTTATCGGTAAGGTAGGATTCTACCATTACCTGAATACATTATCGTAGATCGGTATTGCTGGTATCTTCCGTGTTACCTATCAAAGGAGACCTCCTTAGCCTCTCCTTATTTAGCTTCCTCGATATTTAACTACCCTACTTTTATAATTTACTTATACCTAAATAGCAATCAAGAAACATTAAAACCTGTAGTGCAAACACTATCTTATATGTAGGTATACCAATACTATACGTATGTAACCACCATTAAGAATTGCCATACTAAGTAGTATTGAGAGCAGTTCAAATCTATAAGGCTATAAATTCTGTTGTAATTAATTATCCTTTATACTATTACTGGGAAGTTAATACCACCCAATCGCAGTTCCATTTCGTCAATTATTATATCAAGGTAAGTCTTTAATATGTCAATTATGCATTGATATCGTGTGTAGCTAGGCAGTAATCTAGCATGCTTATTGCTAACGTTATTATTTATCAGTAGATTAAGAAATTTCCACCAGGATCTGGACACATCGGCTAGGTCGGTATTGCAGGTATCTTCCTCTTTGGGGGAAGCACGGTGTTAGATGAAAATATAGTAAGTTAGATTAAATTAAATTAAATTAAATTAAATTAAATTAAATTAAGTTAAATTAAATTAAATTAAGTGTGAGAAGCTCGGTGTTAATTTAATTCTATTACCTGTAACTCTCTAAAATCCATGCCCCAAGCTTACTAGTTCCATTTTGGAGTAATTCATCCCCCACCTATCAACTTTCCTTTCTCTAATATCCCCAATTTCTGTCATCCTTCTCTCTTTTTTCTATCACCTCCTTAACTAAATTGGAAAAGGCTACCCAATTTTCTCCTTTCCCTAACAGGTAATTTCCCAAATTCCTTACGAGCCAGTCTCCTTCCGGAAATCCGTATCCCCTTCTTCTATCCTCCCAAACTGGGCAGTAAAATATAGCATGCTCTGCATCCTCTCTGTCATACGAGCAATATTTACATCTAGCATGTTCCCTTCTTCCTATTTTGTACAGAAAATAGTTGAAAGCTCCGTGCCCGGATAGCACCTGGGCAAGGTAGTATCCAATCTCACCATGAACCCCAGCAGCCAAACCAGAGGCAGTTTTGCAAGCTCCACAAATCAATTGGGCACATTTTCTATAGATTCTATTAATTCTATCTCGGTTCCTTCCTTTGTTAACTGTATCTGCCCATACTGGTGCGGCATATAAGGTGATGGATGCCACCACCGACGCCAGCATCTTCCTTTTCTTGGCTTTCGGACCTCTTACGATTGGTGTGATCTTGGCTAAGTTATGCAACGCTAACTCAGCCTTGTTCTCTATCCACTCCATGTGGGCGTTGAAGCTCAGTGCCACATCAAGCTGTACACCCAGATATTTAATGTTTCTTTTTGGTGTCACTCTGTCATTTTTAACCAAAATTGGCTGTGAAGGCCATTCTTTATTAGCTGCTGTTATGCCAAAAATTATAGCTTCTGTTTTATTGGGTGAAATCTGTAAGCCAAGGCTTTCTATAAATTCTATAATTTTAACCAATGCTCTATTTAAAAGCTGAACAGTTTTTTTGGCGCTATTACCTGACAGCAGGATCAGGGTCTCATCAGCATAGCAGATGGCTCTGAGCCCCGCCGCCAGGCATACCTTTAGTGTTGCGTCATATACCAAGATCCACAAGAGAGGTCCGAGTATTGTGCCTTGTGGTACACCTCTGCTGACGTCAAAGGCAATCATGCCATCCTCCACATCTACCACACCAGTTCTATCACTCAAATAGGAGTATATAAGTGCCTGCAGGTACGTCGGAACTCCCATACCTTTCAAGGCTCGTATTATAGTATCCCAACTTATCGAGTTGAAGGCGTTTCTAATATCCAAAGCCACCGCTACAACTTTTTGCTTTCTCTTTTTTGCGTCCGTTACATATCCTTTTAGGTCGAGCAGTGCATGTATTGTCGATTTGCCCCGCCTGAAACCATATTGCTCTTTACCCAATTTATAATACTTATCTACCCAATTCTCAATTCTTTCTGCTACTATCCTTTCAAAAAGTTTCCTCATTTCGCTAATTAAACAAATGGGACGAAACTTCTTTGTAGACTGCTTAGCTGTAACAGAATTATTGCCACACATATCGTTTAATAATACCAGGGTCGGTATTGACATTGGCTATGAAATGGCTGTAAATGGTCATATTGACATTGATAACGGTGATGAAGGATTTCCAAATTTAAAGAACGGTTTAATTATGTTTTTCCAACAGTATACATACGGAATTCTTAACGCGAATTTTATATCAGTCGCTGTATCATGCAGGAACCAATCGGAAAGTCCCTGCTATTGGTTGTTTGATTCCCACGCAAGAGGTCCGAAAGGATATAAAGCACCGTCACGGGGCCTTTCATGCTGTATGAAATTTACGAATATTGAAGATTTACACATGATCTTGCGTCGTAATTTATATGCTAAAGGAGGCAATAGCAATGTGCTAAATATTTACTCATTAACACCTCTAGCAATTGCGCCCGAAAGGAATAGATCCCCACAAGTAGAAAGGATACAACAATCACCTGTTGCGAGTGCTCATACAGAGTCCGGCGAGGCACAAGTTGTTTTCGCAACAAGTATGTTACGTTCGATTGATGACGATATTTCCAATATCGATAATATCGTCTCTATCGATAATAATAACAACACAGAAAATGACCCGATAAAATTGGTGAATATATTCGCATTTTAAGAAAAACTGCGTCTCCTTTGAACCTAGAGAGGGAAAGAAGAATGGAACAACTGTGTTGGTTCTTTCTATTTCCAGATGGAATAAATGGTTTCGGAGAGCACCGAGATATCTCAATAACACCACTGGATTACTTCCAAGCGCGTATTCTGAGCAATGACAAACGATTTCAACGAACAGATTATTTGTTCTTCGCATTATCTGTTGTTGAATATTACCGCGCAAAAGCTAGCATTTCAGTATCATGTAGAATGCGCCAAGGAGAACATACTCCAGAGCGATTAGTAAATAATATGCATCTCACGATGAGAAATATAAGAGGATCGCTATCATACTGGAAACGTTGCTGTTCGTAATTAATCGCCATGGTACGAAGTCTTGGACCGCCCACATGGTTTGCTAGCTTCTCTTGCAATGATCTAAACTGGCCACATATGTTGAAAGCGTTACTCTTATCCGATGGTCGTCCCATTACCGAATTTGAAAACCTAACTTTTTCGGATCAACTACAGTTGGTTCAGAAATATCCAGTAGTAATAGCAAGACAATTTACGGTACGAGTAAACGCGTTGATGCAGTATTTAAAAAACTCTCGTTGCTTAGATAGCGTTGTTATCGATTTTTGGTATAGAATTGAATTTCAGAATAGGGGAAGTCCACATTTACACATGCTGATTTGGTGTGAAAATGTACCCGATTTCCTTACCAACGAAGGCCGCAACGTTATTGAGAAAGTTGTATCTTGTTCATTGGAAGCAGAAAACCAAGATATGAGCGACATAGTACAAAGACTCCAAATTCATAAACATTCTGATACATGTTACAAAGATCGTAATAATCGTTGTTGTCGTTTCGGATTCCCTAGACCGATAAGTGAAACAACGATGTGCTTGGGTCCAGATGACACACTTGCCAACAATGGATGTTTCTGTGTACTTAAGAGAACCGTAAATGAAGTTATGGTAAATAATTACAATCCAACTCTTTTAAAGATTTGGGAAGCAAACATGGATATTCAACCATGTGGAAATGTTACAGCAGTTGCATATTATATTGCTAAATACGCAAGTAAGTGCGAACCGCAGGATACAGGAGACGTTATTAAAGAAGCCGTTTCCCGTGCGAAACCGCGGCGGTACCGTCTGGAATCAATTATTTTCGGTATCTATGGCAATTCTGTCCCAACGAATGGTCAGTGCTGCAGAATGTGCTTATCGATTATGCCATCTGCCTCTTAAAATGAGCTCGCGAAAAGCTGTATTTATAAACAGCTGTCGGCCTGAGCAGAGATACAGAATTTTACGTTTCGGAGGATATGAAACATCATTTTTCAATAACATATTCGATCGTTACGCAAAGAGACTGAACAGCCTAGAGAATTTGAGCTTAGCTGAATTTGCTGTCCGATATGAAACAGTTTCAAGTGGAATGTGGACAGAAGAGGATGGAGACGCAGAACTTAGAAATGACGATGAAGAAACATCGAGATCGAGGTTTATAAAATTGAGGGACAATACTCGAATGCGAATAAGAAATAAACCAGCTGTACTTCTCCACCGATATTATACCTTGAACAGCGATAGAGAAGGATATTTCTATAACTTGATAGTGTGTCACATTCCATTTCGTGATGAAAGTACACTTATGTCCGAAAACGAATCTTCGGAACAATGTTTTCTTCGACGGCGACATGAATTGAAACCTATGTTGGGAAACGCAACCGTTGAACAATTTACTCACGCAAAACAAATTATTGTAGCGGCGCTGGCCCAGGCTGTTGCTTTGAACGTTGTACGCGAAGGGGAAACTAATAATGAACAGTTGAGAGAACCAGTCAGCATTCATGCCGACGAAACCGTATATTGCGATCAAGTTGATTTGTATGAGGATCAACAGCAAGAAACACTTGCAATGCCAGAAGACGTGTTCCTTAATAGTATTCGAAGTCTTAACGTTCAACAGAAAGATTTATTGAAATCAGTTTCCTCAGTAATTGAGAAAGGTATTAAAAAGAATGATGATGAAGATACGGAACAAATGTTACTTTTTATTACCGGAGGAGCTGGTAGTGACAAGTCGTTTATTTTAAAATTACTTGTTGGACATATTAAACGCTGCTATAATCCCACAGTTGATATGATGATAAAACCATCGTTCATTGAAGTAGCTTCTTTGACTGGCGTCGCTGCCCGCCAAATATTCGGAAAAACTCTGCACTCCTTGTTCTCGTTGCCTATTGAAAAAGGTACTGCAATGAGCTATCGGCGGCTGACTGGACAAAGACTTGAACAGGAGAGACGAAAGTGGCGGTACATGAGGTGGTTGATTATTGACGAGATATCAATGTAATCTTACGAGAATTTGCAAATAATTCATTTAAGATTGCAAGAATTCGAAATGAATGATAACCTGTTTGGTGGCGCAAATGTACTTCTTTTTGGCGACATCATGCAATTGCCCCCGGTAAAAGGACATTGGTGTTTTATACAACCACATTGGTGTAGCGCAGAAATTAATTTATGGCACCAATTTTCATTCTGCGAACTCACCATTAACATGCGACAAGGGGATGACGTCGAGTTTATCGACTTACTGAATAACCTACGGTTTGGGGAAGTGACAACCTTTCAACTACAAATACTATGCGAACGAAGAAGAGTTCCCTTAACCGGAGAGTTTGAGGATGGTGAAGCGGTAAGAATATTCCCGACTATAAAATTAGTCGATGAATATAATACAAAAATGACCGATAAATTAGCACAATCACATCGAATGTACATCATTGATGCAGTAGACGAGTCCCGTGAGGCAGCTACATATGGAAAAAGGCCACCAGAAAATGTTATTCCTACAAATGTTAATAACTGTAGCGGACTTTTACATACAATAACGTTAGCCGAGGGATCGCGAATTATGCTGCGGCGAAATATATCAATTTCTGATGGTTTGATAGACGGTGCAATGGGAATAGTTAAGAAATTTAGATGGCCGGCACTTAAAAGATACCACCTAGAACAGGGAGAATTGCCAGATTCAGTTCTTATAAAATTTGACGACGAATCTGTTGGAAATAGGTTCAAGGATATCGATGGTTACATTCCAATATCTCCAGTTTCAGCAACGTTTCAGGCGACAAAAGATTATGGGGTCGTCGAGCGCAGAATGTTACCACTTATTTTAAGTTGGGCAGTAACGGTGCACAAATTACAAAGGACCACATTAAACAAAGCTGTAATTGATCTTGGCAAAAGGAATTTTTCAAAAGGACAAATTTACGTTGCACTTAGTCGTGTTAAAAGTCTAGATGGTCTAGTTTTATCTGATTTAGCGCCAAACAAAGTCCTAGTTAAACCTCATGACGAGCGAGCACTCGCAGAAATGGAAAGATTACGACGCTTACTTTTGCAAGCAAACACAGCAAATCAGCTTCCAGCGACTGACACGTAAAGAAACAAGCCAAGTCTGTTTTTTTTCCTTCTCTTTTATTTGCGGCCAATTGATAAAGAAATTGACGAAGTCTACTTACAGAAACAACTTTGAAAAATCACGGTCGCCATATTTCTTGCAGGGTAAGAATAAATCTTTCGCAATATCAGTAGTTATTAACAATTAACAAGACCCATAAATGTCTGTTACAAATGAGATCATCTTGGAAAGATTTTCGAGATTCGAAAGGTTTCATCGCGATCGGTGCATTTCTTACATAACAATACCAAAGAATAGGATTTTGCAATAACAATAGTTATTATACATGTATACTGATTTTCGGCCGACGAGACATGTTTGTTGAAACAGTAGAAAATCGGCGACTGCATTTTGACTCATACACCACCAGAAACACGGAGGCATACGTAGAATTCAATATATTAGTAACAATAGTTTTCCGCTAATTACTCGAAAACTAAAGCTTCCCCTTAATTGCGGATAAGGAAAAAGTTGTTCAGAATCGTGCCCCTGATAACATATTAAAAGCACATTAAAATCGTCCAAAGTTGGTTTCAAAACTTTTCAACAATTTTTCGCTAATATCTCGAAAACTAAGGCTTTCCGCGAAATTTGTATATGAACAAAATTGTTCAGAATCATGTCCGTGATAAGATGTTAAAAGTGCACTAAAATCGAGAAAAGTTTATTTCAAAAGTTGCCGGTTTTTTTGCAATAACAATACTTTGCAATTAAAAAATGAAAAATTTTTTAATAATGGTACCCATGGGGAGTCAGAACATACCAGATGCAAAAGGTTTCGTTCCGATCGGTCTATCCAGCTAGGCGTAATCGGCGGAAACACATAGAAAAAAAAATATACTGATCGAATTGAGTAACCTCTTCCTTTTTCGAAGTCGGTTAAAAAGCGCACAGCTTATCAGCTGTGCATATAGGTCAACATCGGGGGAGACTACAGGGGTCATTGCGGGACTCTCCCATCTGGACCATGTTGCGAAAGGGAGAAGAGACAATTTTAATCTCTGGCAAAATATGACTAGGAATAATGTTACAAAATATAATGCAATAAGGAAGAAAATGAAGAAAAAAATGGAGAAAGAAATTCAAAAGGGATGGCAGCAACGATGGTCCAGTAGAGGTCCACAGGACAGTGGTACATGGACCAGAAGAGTCCTGCCGGATGTCATCCGCTGGAAGAACAGGAAGCATAGAGAAGTTACATATCATCTGACTCAGGTGCTCTCCGGGCACGGGACTTTTAATCAGTTCCTTAAAAAGATAGGAAGAAGAGATAGCGCAGCCTGTAAGTACTGCGGATATGCAACAGACGATGTGGAACATTCTATTTTTCATTGTAAACGCTGGGATACTGAAAGAGAGGAATACGGTATCCCTCCGGGAGAAGAACTCCTGGCACCGAGAAATTTGGAAATCTATATCTTGAGGAGTAAAAATAATTGGAAAGCATTTTCGGCTTTTGCTAAAGATACCCTAAGCAGGAAAGAGCAGGAGGATAGGGGGTTGGGTTACTGAGATGGGATAATGGAGAGGAAAAGGGAGGGAATAGAGGGTATAAAAGTCCTGTTTTCTCTGCTCTTTTATACAGATCTTTACACGTCACTTGTTATACTTACTACCTAAGAAGTCTAATCCTTTATTACAAGAGTAACTAGCTACAGTATTTGCTGACACGAACAGACATATATCTCTCTTTTGCTATTTTTACAAGAAATCTATATGCATCTGCACTGCAAACGACATCTAGTTGTTTCCAGTATATGATATAGAGTGTCTGAGAATAACGGACGGATAACAAAATTACTATCGATAACAGCAACACAATATGGGTAATAATATAAGTTATATTGTTAGTAACAAGACTAATAGGAATAATAATTATAGTTCGATCGATAATGGCAACATAATATGGGTAATAATATAAGTTATATTGAGAATAATAAGAGTAATAGAAATAATAATTATAGTGCTATCGATAACAGCAGCATAATATCAGTAATAATATGCATGGTGTGTTCCGAAAGTAATGCGAACGAAATTCCTGCGCAGCTCCTGTTGGTCGGAGGGGGGTCGGACCAATTGTGCTTAATGGGGGGGACCTTAAGCTTTTCAACGAACCCGGTCCCAGGGCTCTCCGAGAAGTGAAAGGGACAGGACATGAATTTTTGTGAACCCCTGTTCGGTGACCGTGTCACGGAAAAAGTGAAGTCGACGATCGGAACAACGATACGCGATAAAGCTTTTGTGATAAACTAAACAAATCTCTTGAGGAGACAAATAAAATGATTCGCGAGGCTTATGGGGATTCTGTTCTGTCGTACTCACAAGTTTCGAGGTGGTTAAGGGCCTTTAAGGAATCGTGGGAAGAAGAGCATAGATTCGGAAAGCAAATAGTAAACACGTGTGGTGTAAATAAGTGAATAGTAAAAACGTGTAGTTAATAAATTGTTTAATTAACTTTATTAAGTTTCATAATATGTTACCATTATCTTCGCTTTTTCAAAATGGACATGTTCCACTTTCAAAATAAACGGCTCCTATCATTGTGACGTTATCGTTAATCGATAATAACTTTAGTACCTTCATAATTAGGAACTGATTTTTGTTTCACTTTACTATTAGAACTGTATAATTTATTTGTAATTATGATACAACAGGATATTGATTTGTAATATTGTATTATTATATAATGCAGTATATTTTAATGTAGAGACACAATTATTTCCTTAATTATTCAGTACTCGAAAAATGTTTCAAATTAAAATCTGGAATAAGTTCATTGAAATATAATTAACGTTTCTAATAAAATACTTCGAAAGAATTTTTACAAATATATTAAATCATTTTCTAGTATTTTGAATAATAAGAAGAAATAAAAAATAAAATTTTGGGCATTTTTGTTATTTAAAAATTTGTTTTATTTATTTGAAAAAAATACGACCATAATACATACGCATACGTCATGTACGACTACGAATATACTGTTGTAACCATGTAATGTTGAAGGTTATGACAACGTTATACACGCCAGTTATGTAAATACGAACCAAAGATTCAATAGTATTGTTTACAGAAGTACAGGTTATAAACAGTGTCGAGCGCGGCTGGCTGTCGTGGCGAGCGCACGTGTTCGGGGGTCGCTCCACGAAAAAGTTCAATTTTGGTGGGAAAAAGTGGTTAAAGTGTAATAAATAATATTGTGAAGTGAGGGGAGACCGTGGGGGAAGTGAGCGGTAAAGTTTTGTAAAAATCGAAAGTAAAATAATGAATTTATAAATAAAAATCGAAATTTCGGTAATGGCGACCTCCACGCAACGCGAGGGAAAGCATGGGGTGCAAACCCATGAGTAATCGAAAGCGAGGAAACGAGTGTTCGGGCCGACCGCGGAATAAAATAAATATGTGCGCGACTTAAACACGATTATTTTTATACATCGCGAGTGAAAATAGTGCAATTTAAGAGTGAAAGTTGCCCTCGAGGGAGGACTTGCGCGATCACGTGGTCGTGCGACATATCGAAGTTGCGAGAGAAAGTCGCAGAAATTAAATTAAGTAATAATGTAAATGTCATTAAGGATTTAGAGTGCGGGAAAGGGCTAATGAGGCATATTGAATGCACGCGGTGATTAGTTTTGGCTATTTTCGTATTTTCGTGATTTGATAGTAAATAAATAATGGCGTCGGTCGAGCAAGCTTCGATATATCGTACGAACACGTGGCCATCTCCGCGCGAGGGAAAGCGTAGAGCGTAAAGGCCAGTTCGCAAACATCCAACATGGCCGAGGAAGGGTCGCTGCAGGCGCATGGAGAGCCCCAGTCGGATGGTCCGACGAGCTGGGGGTCACAGACGAGGAGCTCCTAGCCGCGCTGAGGAGGCTCGGGGCGAAGAATACCGCCCCGGGTCCGGATGGAATACCCGGCAAAGCTTTGGTCTTGGCCTCGGGCGTCCTTTGGACGGATTTGAAGGCGTTGTTTACGCGGTGTCTTCAATTTGGGGAGTTCCCCCAGGACTGGAAGACCGGACGGATGGTCCTTATTAAGAAGGAAGAAAGACCCGCGGACTCTCCCTCCGCGTACCGGCCCATTTGCCTGCTGGACGAGGCGGGAAAGCTCCTGGAAAGGATTATAGCTTCTCGCCTCCACAGGCACCTGTCCTCGGTAGGACCAGATTTGGCGGACAGCCAATTCGGCTTCCGCGAGGGGCGATCGACGATCAACGCGATCATGCGCGTCAAGTCCCTCGTGGGAGCGGCTGTATCCCGGGGCGGGGTGTGTGTTGCTGTATCATTAGATATAACCAATGCATTCAACACCCTGCCCTGGGCCGTCATCAAGGAGGCACTGGTTTACCACCGGGTGCCTCCCTATTTAAGGGCGGCTATTGGGTCCTACCTCAAGGACAGGTTTACAGAGTATATGGGCCGGGACGGTTTAATCCGGAGGGAGGTGAAACGCGGCGTGCACCAGGGTTCCGGTTTGGGACCGGATTTGTGGAACCTGGGGTACGACCGCGTCCTGCGGGTCCGTCTCCCTGACGGCACGTATGTCATCTGCTATGCAGATGACACGTTTATGCTTGCCGTCGGGGAGACGTTTGAAAGGACCATCCGTCTGGCCGAGGTGGCAGTTGCCGCCGTCGTCGGACAGATCCACGAGCTGGGGTTGAGGATAGACCCCCGTAAGACCGAGGCAATGTTCTTCCATAACAAGCCTCGGTCGAAGGGTCCTCCCCCTCGTGGATCCGGGTGGGTGATGCCTGGGTCGAGGTCGGGGCCAGGATGAGGTATCTGGGCCTCGTCCTTGACAGTCACTGACGCTTTGATCTCCATTTTGATCGGCTGGTCCCCCGAGTTGAGCGGGCAGCGGCCGCTATTGGCCGCCTTATGCCCAATCTCGGGGGGCCGGAGGTGAAGGTTCGCCGCCTGTACGTGGGGGTGGTACGGTCTATGATTTTATATGGATCGCCTGTTTGGGCGTCGGCCCTGTTGGCCAGTCGCCGCAGCTTCCAGCTTGTGCATCGTCTGCAAAGGCGGCTGGCCATCAGGGTCGTTAGGGGATACCGTACCATTTCCTACGGGGCGGCAGTGGCTCTGGCGGGCCTAATACCGTTCGAGTACCTTGCGGGGGCGGACGCGCTCGTTTACACGCGCATCCGTGCCCTGCGGCGTCTCGACGGTGTCCCGCCGGAGCCGGCGGCGATCGATGAGATCAGGCGTCAGGCTCGACGACTGGCTGTATCGCGTTGGATAATGGATCTACGTACCTATTCCAGCAAGCCAGTCGTTGTGGCCCTCCTGCCATTTTTTGATCAGTGGCGGGAGCGGCGGCATGGTAGGATCACCTACCGTATGACGCAGGTGCTCACCGGGCACGGTTGCTTCGGTGAGTACCTGTGTCGTATAGGGAAGGAGGCGACGGCGGCCTGCCACCATTGTGGCGAGGCTTTGGACACGGCGCAGCATATGCTGGAGGTATGCCCCGCCTTTTCAACGCTGCGCCGTGTCCTTATTCAGGAGGTTGGTTATGACCTCTCGCTGCCAGCGTTAGTTGGGGCATCGCTGGCAAGCGAGAGGTCCTGGAAGGCTGTGGCCTCCTTCTGCGAGCAAGTGATGCTGCAGAAGGAGGCCGCGGAGCGGGTTCGCGAAGAAGCGGACCCGCAGAGGAGGAGAAGAGGTCGCAGCCGCCGAGATGCGGCTGCTTTCAGCAGTTCAACTGCAGTTGTTTGGAAGAGCAGTCGGGGCCGTCGTGGGCCCCGGCTTGACTCCTCCATTTGAGGATTGCAGGCCGACGGTCCGTCCGTGTAATGCCGAGGGCCGTTGGTCTTTTTCAGGTCTCTGACCTGATGGGGGGCGGCGGCTCCGGGGAGGCCTTATGTCACCCCTTGCAGAGCCGCCGCGGGGGCAGTGGTGTCCTGGGTGGGGGCCCAGGACGCCCTGCACGCTGCCCCGGGGGGGACGGCGTTTGCCTCGGTGGTCCGGGCACTGCCGTAAAGATTAGATTAGCTTGTTTTGTAGGGGGGGAGGTCTTATGATCCTCCCCGGGAAGGGGCTCGAAAGAGCAAGGCGCGGGGGCCCCAGTTGTGTTCTTTAGAGTTCCTGGGGCCCCCTGTGCGTCATTGGAGGACCACCGTGGGGGTTTTAGTGGGTAAGAATCCCACATAACCCCGTGCCCTCCCCCAAGGGTGCGGGGTATCTTTGGAAGATTTCCCCCACGTAAAAAAAAAAAAAAAGGCGCATGGAGAGCGGCCCTTAAAGACGAAGCCTAAGGGCGAAGCGAAGGCACGCGGCAACAAGCAAGACGGAGGAGGAAGGATCGCGGCAAGCGCATGGAGAGCTGCCCTTAGGGACGAAGCCTGAGGGTGAAGCGGAGGCACGCGGCAAAAATCAAAATGGCGGAGACATGGCGCCCTTTTTCAAATGGTAAGCGGATAGGTTGAAGCAAGCAGACAGTGAGGAGGAGAAGAGGAAGAGGCGAGACGACACGGAACGAAATGAAGGAAGGAAGTAATTAATTAATAAATAAATGAAGTGAATGAGATTATTAATAATAATAATAATAATAATAAATTAATAATTAACTAATAAATTATTTATAAATAGTGAAGTGATTAGTAGCTTAATAAATAAATAAATAAATTATAAATTATAAATAATTAACAGATAGGCAATTAATTCGGTGTAGTGTTGGGAAAGTGTTATGGGAGTCCAGTGAAGTGCTGAAGCGTTGCGGGGAATATACGTGACCACGTGCGTGAGTGCAGAGGAACAGTGCAAAGCGGGTAAATGGTGGAAAAGTGTTGGAAAAACTGCGGAAAACGTCCAGCACCCTGGAAACTCCGGACTCACAACGATGGTGCAACAAGGGGCCGCATTGAGAATATCCAGCATGGCGAAGGGAGGAACGCTACAAGAACTTGGAGAGCGGCCCTAAAGGGTGAAGCGAAATATGCGGCAGCAAGCAAGACGGCGGAGGCATGGCGCGCTTTTTAAACGACAAGAGGAGGGGAAGGAACGAGAAGACAGTGAGAGGGAGAAGAGGAAGAGCAGGAATGGAAGAGGCGGAGAAACAAATATAGACACGACCGATCAAACAACTTAAACCTGCAAGGGAGGAAACCGGTGTCAGCCTGGTCATAGCACCATTAGGGGGCACTCAACTGGGACCGAAGGAGCGGTGGAGAGGAGGGAGAGAGGTCAAATTGAGCAGAGGATCCTTCTGATCAACTGTTGATTCAACTAGGGACACAGTCATCAGCCTGGTCATGGCACCATGGGGGGGCGACAATGGGGACCGAGTGGGATCGGCGAGAGAGAAGAAGGAGAAAACATAAGACACGATCGATCGAACGACTCAAACCTGCGAAGGAGGAAACCGGTGTCAGCCTCGTCATAGTACCATTAGGGGGCACAAAACGGTGGACCGACGGAGCGGGGGAGAGGAGGGAGAGAGATCAAATCGAACCGAGCACCCTTCCGATCAACTGTTGATTCAACAAGGAACCCAGTCGTCAGCCTGGTCATGGTAACATTAGGGGACGACAACGGGGACCGAGTGGAATCGACAGGAGAGAGGAAGGAGAAATTTTTACCGAGAGCAATGGGCTCATGTAGCGTTGTGGAAGAAGACTGGGGCGTAATAGGAAATGCGGGAAAATCGGTAAGCGGCGATAACGGAAAGGGTTTAAAGGGCGTAAGGGAGAGGGAAACCGCGGGAACAAAAGCGACGCGGGAAACTGAAATACGAAGCGATCGCGGAGCGAAATATTAACAGAGAATAGGCGGTAAGGTATGAACTTTACGGGGAGAAGGTAAATATAGCGAAGCGACGCGCGGAATCGAAACACAAACGATTGCGAGATGAAATACTAGCGGTAAATGCGCGGCGGTAGCAAAATAAGCGAAACTTCACAATACCAGATATTAAATTTAATTTAATTTAATTTAATTTATCTTTAGTTAGATAGTACAGCGTAATGTACAGGCATAGACAAGTAAGAACACGAATCAAGGTATAATAGAAATATAAATGAAAATATAGGCAGGATAAGGAAATAGCTGAGACAAGGTCAGTTCCGACAGTAGTGAAACAAACAAGGGTAATAATGTGTGCACCGTGGGGCGGGAGCGGGGGCGGGGGGGATGGGCGAAAACTTCAATTTCACGAACAGGAACCCATGTGTTTAAGAATAATACAGGATACATAGAGGTGATAGGATATACTTAGAGAGTTATATTTATTACTGCAGAAGGGAGGGCCGGTGAGCCGAAATTTCGAAATTTAAGAGCGAAACAGACAACTAGCAAGTGTGACAAATTAGAGTTAAGCATAGGAAAGCATAATATTATACCTAGGTGGGAAATGGTGGGGAGAGGTCGCGGTTTTTGCTGTATGTTCGACCCCACCGGGAGGCGGTGTCAAGGCGGCGTTACAAGGTCAGTTGGAGGTCAGCGCATTTTGCCCGGGAGCCTCCCCTAAGTCTTGACGCGGCCTCTCGGACCAAAACCCTTTGGTTAAGGGCATCCATTCTCCACACATGGAACACACACGCGAGGGGCGGGGGAGGGGGTAGTCTTTCTTCCACAACTGCGAGCGAGGGCCTAGATCAGGGGGACTATGCCGTATCCGATAGGAAAGCCTGACGGGTTGCCGCCATCCTCCGCCCTTGTGGCGGGGGTGGTAGACAGTTTTAGTCCGAGTGTCTGAATCAAGAACGGTTTCATTTATCTTTTCACCAACGTCTTCCCCCCTACCATCCTGTCGGTTGCATGTCTCCCTTGATTCTTCCGTTCCACCCTCTTCATTCTCTCCCGTTGTCGTCTCTACCTCCCTCGATTTATTCCCCTCCACCATGAGATCATCAGATCCCCCTTGATTCAAGACTGTATCCTTCTCCCTGTCCGTCTGTCTGTCTTCCTCCCAGCTTGCCCCCGTACCTTCTGCTCCACCAGTATTACCCAATTTGTTTTTTATAATGTTTTTTAAAGAATTCATTTCTTGTCCCACGCGCCGGTCGGAAAAAAACGGTCCACCGTAGTAGAGCCGCCATGCTACGGCAAGCCTAATACAACCGGGGGGTGGCCGGCCCCCGGAGGTTGGCATGCTAGCGACTGGTGCACCCACCAGCCACGCACCCCCGCAAGAGCCCAAGGGGCCCAAGGAGTGTGCGCGCCCTCGTCACCGCAGACAGAGCTTGGGGCTAGGGGTTATATTATAGAGGTAACCGTCCTCGCGATCCAACCGGCAAAAGTAAGATCCCCGTTCCTGCGAAACATGGCCACAGGTTTAAGGTATGTTACGAGCTCAGGAACCCTGGGAGCGCTAAGTCCCAAACCGTAGGAGTTTTCAGGCATCCTACGGCCCCTGGGGAAATATGCGGGATTCCTACCCGTTAAAAACCCCACGGCGACCTTCTCAATCTGGGGGCGCTCCGGTACCTTTGGGTACTACTTTCCGGTGCGCCCCCTCTTTTGCACTTCGGTGCCGTCCTCCGGGGGGTCTAATGGACCCCCCATTCGCACCATCCTTTTAACGGCCAGCTCCGGGAGGTCGCGCCCAGAGCCGGCCCCACCGCAGGCCGCGTGCAATGGCGTCTGGGACCCCAATCCCAGCCGCCTGCGGCCCCGACGGGTCTGCTGACTGCAGACCCGTCCTTTCGCCTTTCCAATTATATGGGAGGGCAGAGCTGCGCACGTCGCAACCCTATTCCTTCTCATAAGGGGGCGTCCTAGCCACGGCGCCCACGGGAGCTGTCCCGTCTTCTCCCGTACGCCCCCTTTTTCTCCCGCGGGCGGAACTGCGACCTCGTCGCTCGTCCTCCTGCTCCGCCGCCTCCTTTTGCGACATGACAATCTCGCACAAGGAGGCAGAAGCTAACCATGACCTCTCGGTGGCAAGGATTCCGCGTATGACCGTTGCCAGCGAGAGGTCCCAACCAACGTGGCACCTAAGTGCCACGCGAGGCCCTGCAAACGCGGGGAATACCTCCAGCGTATGCTGGGCATTATCATAACCAGCAATGGTGACAGCAAGGTGTCTCCTCTTTTCCTATCCGCCACAGGTACCCACCGAAGCATCCATGTCCGATGAGTACCTGAGTCATTCGGTAGGTGATCCTTCCGAAGCCGCGGTCCTGCCATTCACTCAAAACAGGCAGGACCGCCCCGACGGTGCGCTGTTCGGCGCAGCGACGTATTAGATCGCCGCGCCAATTCGTGAACGCAAACCGTCGGGCCTGACGTTGTAGCGCCTCCACTTCAGACTCTAGCCGGGGCACCTCCTCCCGACGGACATCACGGAGACGCCAGAAAACTCTGGCGTCTCCCTCCGCCATGTAATGGAATGGGACATACCCGGCCAGAGCCATCGCCGCCCCATAGGAGACCGTGCGGTACCCTCTGATCGATCTGATGGCCAGCCGATGCTGCACCCGACGCGGCAATTTCTTGCTCGTCGGGCTAGCCATCAGATCACCGCCCCATATGGGCGATCCATATAGGGCCATCGACCGCACGACTCCTGCATAGAGGCGGCGTACTCTATCGTCAGGGCCTCCCAGATTTGAAAGGAGGCGGCCTAACGCGGCCGCTGTTCTCTCCATACGGGGGGCCAAGAGCTCGAAGTGGCGCTCAAACCGCCAGTGGCGGTCCAGGTGGAAACCGAGATACTTCAATCCGCCCCCAGCCTAAATGTACTCATCACCTAACCGGATAAACGACTGGGGTGGTGCCTCTACACCTGGCGGGCAAAACCACATGGCTTCTGTTTTTCCCGCCGATACCTCCAACCCCAGTCGCTGGATAGCAGAGGAGACTGCTGCCACCGCAACCTCCGCGTGGCGGATGGTCTCGATCCAGGTCCGCCCGGTCGCAAGCACATACGTGTCATCGGCATAACACGAATGTCTGGCGCAGGGCCGAAGGGAAACCCGCAGTGCCGCGTCGTACCCCACATTCCAAAGGAATGGTCCCAAGACTGCTCCCTGGAGTACGCCGCGGTCGACCGATCTCCGGCGCATCTCCCCGTCCCGACCCGGGTATTCGATCCACCTGTCCCGCAGGTAGTCACCGATTACTGTCCTCAGATAGCGGGGCACGTCATGGTAGACAAGGGCCTCCCTCATCCTCCCCCAGAGCAGGGTATTGAAAGCATTCTTGATGTCTAAAGAGACACCAAGTGCTACCCCACCCTGGGAAGTGGCCGACTCCTCGAGGGATCGCACGCGATGAATCGCGTCGATGGTACTGCTACCTTCGCGGAAGCCATACTAGCAGTCGGCCAAATCTGAACCACCGCAGGACAAGTGCTTGGAGAGGCGGGCAACGAGACTTCTCTCGAATAATATGCGCACCTCATCCAGGGGCACTATGGGCCGGAACGAAGAGGGAGAATCAGCAGGCTTCCCCTCTTTCCTGATCAAGACCATCCTTAGCACTTTCAATTAGGACGGAAACCGCCCCGACCGCAGGCAACTGTCAAAGAGCCGCCGCAGTCGGAACCCGAGGACGCTCAAGGCCTTTTCCCAGACGCGGCCGGGTATGCCATCGGGGCCCGGAGCTGTGTTCCGTGCCGCCATGCGTGCAATACCCGCCGCAAGTTCCTCCTCCGTGACCCCCATGTCGTCGGACCAGGGCGGGCAAATGGTGCCAGTGTGGCACAAGTCGGATCTCCCACCTCCTCGTGGTGTCCACTGGGGTAGAGGCGCTCTATGCCCTTCGGTAGTACTTCGGTGCTACCCAAGGGTGAGTGCCTCTATGCTAACGGGAGAACGGCGGACTCCCTAGTGGGGTTTATGCTCACACCGTAAGCCTGTGGTCATGTTTCACAGGAACGGGGGCCTTGCCTTAATCGGCTGGGCCGCGAGGATGTAAACCTCTATAAAAAATACTCTAACACTAAGCTATGGTGCGCGGCGATGGGGCACCCCCCAAACTTGCGCTGGGGGGTGGGTTGGTGGGAGCACCAGCCATTAGAGGCCACCTCATGATACCTGGCGACCTCATGAGTATTTGAGCCTTCTCCCTGGGAAGAGCGTCACCCGGGGAGTGACTGTGTAACGTCCCAGCTCGTGGGAATTCCATGGACAAATTTGTTAAACTTGGGGATATGGGGGGGGGGGGGGGGGGAAGAAGGAGAGGGTAGCGGTGAAAAGGAGGGGAAAGGAAGGAAGGCTGTGTCACGGAGCCTTAGTCCGAGAAAAAGGGTAAGAGTGACGGAGGAGGATGTGAGAATGAAGGAGGAAGAAGGAGAGGAGAAAGAAATGAAGATGTTGCGGAAGGTCGGGGAGAAATTGCGGAGATTCCTATTAACGGAATCCAACCGCGTCTCCAAGGCAACGACTGATATTATTTTAAACTGCATGAGTGAGTATGTAGAGTGTATGATGGGTATGGTTGCAAAGAATGAGAGATTGACTGGTCGTTTAGAAGAAAGCCGAAAAATTTGGAGCGAGCATGTGTGTGATCCCGGAGAAGTGAGTTTTGCTAGTGTGGTCGGCAGGAGTGCAGTGAGTGTGAGTGGTAAGAGTGTGACTGAGCGAGCGAAGAGTGGTATGAGTGAGAAGCCGAGAGTGAGATCGTTTGCTGTTGTTGTGAAAGCGAGGGATGAAAACGTAAAAATGACGAGTGAGCAAGTGAAAGAGAGAGTGATGAAAGATGTTAGTGGTGATCTGAATGTGAGAGTGAAAGCTGTGAGGAAGACAAGGATTGGTGGTGTTGTTATTGAAGCGGCGAGTGCGCGTGAAATGGATATGCTGAAAGGACATAGGAAGTTTGAGGAATTGGGACTCAAGGTAGAAGCACCTAAAAGAGTGGGTCCGAAAGTTATTGTGTATGATGTGGAAAATGAAATGAGTAATGACGAATTGATGAATGAACTATATGTGAAGAACCTAAAGACTGCTGGTGTGACTGAAATGGAATTTATAGATAGAGTGCGTGTTGTGAGTAGAACGAATAAGAAAGGTGCGAATGTTGGAAATGTAATTGTTGAAGTGTCTAGGAAAATGCGTGATGTGTTAATGTGTGAAGAGCGTGTGTATGTGAAATGGAGGGCGTGCAAGGTGAAAGATTTTGTGAATGAAATGCGATGTTATAAATGCTTTGCCTTTGGGCACATGATGCGTGAGTGCAGCGTGAAAGACAGATTGTGTGAGAAGTGTGGTGAGAGTGGGCATCTGAGAGATAAGTGTAAGAGTGAGTGTGTGTGTAGAAATTGTAAGTTGAGAGGTAAGGATGCGAGTCATTCGGTTCTGTCGAGTGAATGTCCTGAGTATGTGAGAGTGTTGGAAAGAGAGAGGGCGCGAATCTGCGATGACTGAATGTTTAAGAATTGTGCAGTGTAATTGTCAAAGATCGTATAGTGTGTTGTGTGATTTGAGTGTTGTTATGAATGAAAAGAATGTAAGTGTGGCCATGCTACAAGAGTTATATGTGTCGCAAGGTTGTGTGAAAGGTTTACCGAGTGGATGGAAAGTGGATGTTTGTGAGGACGACCCTGCCAAGGCTGCAGTGGTCGTTCGTGATGTGAATGTGGAAGTGATGTGTGTGAGCGAATGTACCAATGAGTATGGTGTGTGTGTGTGGATCAAGGGGGACTTCGGCGAACTGTATGTTGTGTCAATGTATTGTAGATGGGGTTGTGACATCGTGCCGTACTTAGTGTTGTGACGGATCGGTGGGGGGAAAGCCCGAAGGGGGTTCCCTGGAGTGGGGACAGTTAGGGAAAACGGCCCTCCACGCACCGATGCTCACACCCACGGACGATTTCTTTAATGGGGCGCCAGTGCTAATGCACTCGTCCGTAGTAATCGCCCTTCCGGCTGCTCTGTCGGGAGCGGGAATCAGAGGGGGTCAGAAAAAACTAGTAAAAGACCCGCGAGTTCGTATCCAATAGAAAGTGCTTTTATTCGGGCCTCCAAGTAGGCCACGTAAGCAAAACAGAAAAAATGAATTCGCGTGGGCCCCACGCGTTACAAGCAACGGTCGAGGAAAAGGGGTCGACTCGCCAGTTGCGAGGGAGGCTTTCGCGGCGCGGGGGCTCACGGTACGCGCGAGTACAGAAAATATAGAAATGCAAAAGAACGCTGAGGTATTCGCCCGCAGGGAACACGCCCTCTCAGGGGTCGTGGACAGCAAGGGGACGTTGGTCCTAAATACCAAAATACAGCGTACAAAGAAAACTAAATGAGAGGGGACGGTGTCGTATGACCCGTCCGCGGCCTCTAGGGTCCTCGTCACTGGGGCCAGGGGTCCTATCGCCCTCGCCCACGCGCAAATGAATAACAACAAAGAAAAAGAGAAGGGTAAGGAGATGACTCCCACCTTTTTGCGCTGGTGGACTCCACAAAAAACAAATTCCTCGGTGGGGCGGCGGCGACGAATAATCCACAGGCACACAATACAAAATGACACAAAGTATAAAAACGGAACGCACTACTATTAACAAAAAAAAACTGCGACGCAAAACACGACAAAGCAACGAAAGAAAAGGAAGATTCGAATTTTAGCGGGAGGGCTTTTCGAAAATCGGCTTCCACACGCGGCGGCTCGCTGGCTTCTCTCGATCTTCTTCCCCGGTTCACGGTCTTCCCCACCCCGAGGATTTCGGCGTCGAGGATGGGCCATTCCACGGTGGTGTTTGGTGGCCAGGTCCTGGGGCCCTCTCGAGGTGGCAGTTGGGGGTGGCTTGTCCCCAGGCCTGGCGTTTCCCGGTGGTCGGCTGCCGATCGCCCCCGCGGAGGATGACGGGGTGGCGCCGCGACCGGACAGCCGGTATCTCCTTCGGTGGACCCATCCCGCGCCTCCGTCGCTCAGGGAGAGGTTCCTCCGCGACCGGGGACGACGACGGCTCCTTCGGTGGTGGTTGGAGGCAGCAAAAAAAAAGGGGGGAAAAGGGTGGCGTCCGATATAATAAAAAAAAATAAAAAAAAAAAAAACACACACGCTCGCTCATTCATACTTGCCCCAGCGGCGAGGGGGTCCGCTTGGGCGGAGGAGTGGGGCTGGCAATTCGGGAGGATCCTCGTAACGAGGCATAACCAAAAAAAGAAGGTAATCAACCAAATGAAATATGCCTCGTTACAGTGTATATGGAGAGAGTGATAGAATTCGTAAACGGGAAGCGAGTGCTGTTTGGAATGGATGCGAATGCGACCTCGCCCCTATGGTTTAGTAAGGGTGGGGGACGCAGTAGAGAGAATGAAATGCGTGGAAGAATTCTGGAAGAATGGGTGTTAGCGAGTGGAATGATTGTGATGAATGAGCCGAGTACGTATTATACGTTCTCGGGTGTGACAGGGCAGAGTGACATTGATGTCACTCTGATGAATGAATCTTTAGCCAGGTGCCGTGTTGAATAGGAAGTAAAGAGTGATTGGGGAGTGAGTGATCATAATGTGATTGTGATTGAAATAATGTATGATGAAAGTCAGCGGAATGCCTCGAGCGTACGGAAGGGATGGGTGTGTGAGGATGTAGACTGGGAAGGATACAAGAATGATTTGATCGAATATGCGTTGATGTATGGACAGGATGTATGTAACGAAACAAACGTGGATAGGATGCTTGAGCGTATTATGAGTTGAATCCAGGATTTGAATGACAAAAGAATGAAAAGGAAAGTAAGAGTGAATGATATGAAGATTATATGGTGGACGGATGAATTGAGAGGATTGAAAGTTAAAGTGCGAAAGAGCAGAAAGCTATGGCAGAGAGCGAAAAGAAGACAAAGCGAGGATGTTTGATGAAAGAGTATAAGCGTCAGTTGTGTAGGGTGAAAGAGGAAAGCTGGCGACATTTCGTGAGTGAGTCATCGAACCTGGATCCATGGGGCCCTGTGTATAGGGTATGTAGAGGGAAGAATGAGCGAGAGAGAATGAGATCGTTGAATGTTGATGGTGTGACCTATTCCATGTGAAGAGAATGTGCAGAAATGTTATTAGAGCGTTTCTTTCCAGTCTCAGGTATGACAGGTGAAGTAAGTGGTATGGAAGAGAGTGTGAATCAAGTAGAGGACTTTGAATGGGATGAAGTGAATGAGGCCGTAATGGCATCGAAGCTGAATAAGGCACCTGGCTTGGATAGAATAACAGCGAAGATGTTGCGTGTGATTTGGGAAGCGATTCCGGGATGCTTGTTGAATCTGTATAATGCGTGCTTGAGGAATGGATGTTTCCCGTATGAATGGAAGAAAGCGTGTGTGGTCGTTCTGCTGAAGTCTCCTGAGAAACCGCGATCGGACCCTGCGTCCTATAGACCGATAAGTCTATTGTCTGTGCGTGGAAAGACGTTAGAGCGAATGATGGTTAAAAGGCATGAACGCAGAGTGAATGAGAGAATGGATGACGCACAGCATGCGTTTCGCAGGGGACGATCGAAGGAGAGTGCTTGTTTGAGAGTAAGAGAATATGTACAAGAGAGTGGAAGTAAGTATGTGTTGGGTATATTTGTCGATTTTAAAGGAGCGTTTGATAACTTAGAATGGAAAAGTGTGATTGAATGGTTGCATGAAACAGAATGTAAGGAGATGCCCCTCTGGAAGAGTTACTTCCAGGGGAGGACAGGGTGTATGTGTGGCGTGAATGAGACTGTGTGGAAAAATGTGGAGCGAGGATGCCCGCAGGGGTCTGTCTCTGGCCCCTTCCTTTGGATTGGGAGGATGGATGGACTCCTGCGGCGCTTGAGAGAATGTGGATGCAAGTGTGTGGCTTTTGCAGATGATTTGTATTTGATGATTGAAGGACAGAGCCGAATGGAAGTTGAGCGAATCGGAGCAGAGTGGATGAAAATAGTATGTGAATGGGGTGCAGGAGTAGGTGTTAGTGTGTCTGAGAGTAAGAGTGTGACTATGTTGCTCAAAGGCAGTATGGCTGTGAGTAGACGTCCGATTGTGCGAATGAATGGAGTGTCTGTGAAGGAGTGATGCCCATTTGGACGCCGACCGATTGGACGCGTCCCGATTGGACGGTCCCGATTCGACGTGTTCCAATTCGAAGCGGTGCCGATTGGACGCGTTCCAATTCTAAGCAGAGCTTATGGAACATAACCTAACCAAATTTAACAGCTTCGAATTGGGACGCGTCCAATAGGCACCGCTTCGAATTGGAACGCGTCGAATCGGGACCGTCCAATCGGGCCGCGTCCAATCGGTCGGCGTCCAAGTGGGACACCCCTCTGTGAAGTATGTAGATAAAGCTAAGTATTTGGGTAGATGGATGAGTGAGAGAATGAATTTCAAAGTGCATGTGGAGTATGTGAGGAAGAAGGTGACGAATGTGGTGGGTGTGATGGGAAGAGTGTTGAGGAGAGAATGGGGTATGAGGAAAAGAGCGGTGAGAGTGTTGTATAAAGGATTATTTGTTGCGTGTGTTATGTATGGTGCGAGTGTGTCGTATGATGTGATGCTATATGGATATGCGAGAGAGTTGATGAATAGGTGTCAGCGTGTTGTGTTGTGTGCGTGTCTGAATGTGTGTAGAACTGTGTCAACTGAGCGTATGCAAGTGATGATGGGTGCTCTCCCTTGGGATCTAGAGTGTGTAAGGAGGGGTGTGTGCAGTAGAATAAAGAATGGTGTGAATCTGTGTGAGAATGAGCTCGTCGCTTCGAATGACTTGAATGGGAGGACAGTGGACGAGTGTGTGCAAGTTGTGAATGATAGGGCGCATGAGTGTTGGCAGAGAAGATTGGATTTAAGTGAGAAAGGACGAGTTACGTATGAGTATATTAAGGATGTTAGGTTTGCTGAAAGTTGTGTGAATTTTGAGCCGAATGTGTATGCATGTTTTCTGATGACTGGCCATGGTAGTATGAATGAGTTTTTGCACAAACGAGGGTTGGGTGAAAGTGAGCGATGTATGTGTGGTGCTGAACACGAGGACTGGAAGCATGTGTTGGCTGAGTGTGTGATGTATGCCGACCTCCGGGACCTGAGTGAATGTGGTGTAGTGAGAAGAGAGGATGGTAGTCTGGATGTGAGTGATGTGTTGGAATGCAAGGAAAAGTATGAATGTTTTTGTGTGTATGCGAGAAGGGTGTTTGAGAGGAGAAGAACGAGAGTGAGTGCGCGAATTGAATGAATGGGGTGTCTGAGGTGTGCGCAGGGTGGCTGCGAGGAGGTCAAAGACCTTAGGGTCGATTCCTACTCGTGGCCTTTGGAGGTTGGCGTCTCCACGTACCCGATTCGCCGGCTGACCATTGCCGGGGGTTGCGGGACCCCCAAAATGGAAGCGGCTTCGGTCGGGCGGATCCCACCAGTGATCTTGACTGGTAGCGCGGGGACCGAGGCGCCAACAGGGGAAACCCTGGCTCGGTCGTGGGTTGGACCAACGCGGGGGCAGTGGTTTAAAAGCCGCATGCTGGCTAGAGGGCCTGCTAGTCGGGCCCTCGACGGGTGAGCTGCGTCCCAACAGCTCGGGTACCAGCCTATCTTAGCTGGTAGAGTGTTGGAAAGTCGCTCGGCCCCACCAGATGTCGGTTACCGGGACCCGTAGAGCCTGGTGCCGTTTCTGGTAGTCCTTGCTTCGGCGGAGACGCGCTAATTGGGCGTATCCCAATTCCACGCCCATGGGGGCCGTGTGGTAGGGCCTATGGCGGGGACCGCACGATAAATCACACAGGACATCTCCCCACGCCCACCACCCCTCGCGTATGTGTTCCATGTGTGGGGAATGGATGCTCTCAACTAAAGGGTCTTGGCCCGAGAGGCTGCGTCAAGATCTAGGGAAGGCTCCCGGGCAAAATGCGCTGACCTCCAACTGATCTTGTAACGCCCCCTCGGCATCGCCTCCCTTTTCTTTTTTTTTTTTGGACCGAAACCACCGCCGAGTTGGGGTTCCTCAGCCCAGGAGATGGAGCATCACCTTGCGGTATATCTTACACTCCTGGCATAGGGTGGCTGGTAGGATGGGGACTACAGATTAGGTACGGTTAGGCCCCTCTACTTTTCTCAACCCGGCTTGGGACGGGCTACGGCAATCGCCTCCAAGAAGGGTACGCTCACCTGTGGGAGTGCAGGGAGCCCCACCTTCCAGGGGGAGTTAGGTTTGGTTATCGTCCTAAAAATAATAAAAAACAAGTGAATGTCCAAGTTACCTAGTAATAAAACTAATCTACACTACCTATATAAAAAACTACAAATTAAAAATAATTAAATACATATATGTTAGCACCAACGTATTTTGGAGGGTCGTTGAGGGCAATTAGCCTGTGCTATTTTGCCTTCGAACGATTTATGATAGGGATAGCCTGCGTGAGGTCTAAGCGAAAGGTGGTTTATGACGGTCCAAGTGTGGCGATAGATGATGGCTATTGACTTGGTGTCGTATGGTCATCAGATGTCGCAGGGCTGTGTGTTTTGTTAGTTCCTGAGATTGTAGAAACGGATAGATAGATTGTTATTGAATTGCTTAGTCGAATAGGGTCGTTGTTCCTGGAGGATCTGGCCACGTAGTGGGGAGGCAGGGATGCATTTGGTAAGAGGACTGAGTTTGACCTCTCGGCACTTACCCCAGCACCTAAATTGGGAACGCATCTCTTTTTGACAAAGTATCTAACATATATATATATACACTCAGGGTACAAAAAACAGCAACCAGTCATCTAAAAGATTCGTGGATGTCATAAATAAATATAAAAGACTTGCACTAAAATAAATAAATCCATAAATATATACATTGTACCTAAATTATTATGTATCTATTCCAAATAATATAAAAGTTCATTAATATTTATTTCTGTTAGGTCTACACAAAAAATTCCTACTTCCTTCAATAATTTGAATTTCTACTGGTTAATGTCCCCTTTTCCCACGTTAGTAGTCCTTGGATTCTGCCAAGAAATTCCTAGAAGAGAAAGAAAAGAATATAAAATTTCTCAAGTCCTATTGATAAAATCTCGTAAGATTTATGTTATTTCTTTTCTTATCCGTAAGCTATGTAGTTTAGATTCACAAATGGTAGACATTATTCCTCTTCGTGGAGTTTAGGGCTTTCTAATTCTAATTTTTTGGAGCAGCATGCAAGTCGATGTCAGTTTATGCCATTACGACGCTAACTACCTAAGTAATATTCACCAAGTTGGTTATAAGTGGAGGCCAAATACATGCAATTAGTTTAAATTATCTGTGTCCCTAACATTTATAACGTTGTAATATATATTGTTACGCGGGAAAGAGCACGATTCACGTTTAAAAAAAAAAACTTTATTTGTTAATCACTACCCTACTTTACAATGTTCACAGTTGTTACAATAGAATGCTGTCGCAATATGACTCGTACGAAACCTGAGCTCCGAGTATCTCGAATATTTCGCTTCTGAAGATCTGCGTCTATAATATTGTCTGGTCGGAATGTGTCTATAATATTGTCGCGCGCGTCGGCCTGCTTCTTCTTTTATACTTTTGCTTATCTCCTGATTGCGTTACCGTTTTCGGCTTATCTTGTTTTCGACGTTTGGACCACGCGTTATCTTGTTTATGTCTTTTGACCGGTGAGAATATATATAATGTTATATCCATTCCTGTATATCTATCCGCTCCTATTATGTCCATTATGTCTACTAGAATGATTATAATTACTATTACCAAGAACAAACAGTTTAATTTTATTAGTTCAGGTGAATTTCAGTTTCCTTATTTCCGCACTCAACTTAAATTAACACAAGACCTCTTCGCTTTTCTATATTAATCCTTTTTTAAGACTACGTGCACAATTTCCCATGTTTATTACTAAAAAATGTTATATTAAGACTTCCTATACATTATGAACTGTTATAAGATATTAAGAATCATATCGTAAGCGTTAAACACAATTTCCAACGTTTCTTAATGAATACAGCTATATATTTTTACTTAACTAACATTAGTTTCCTGAAATTATACATTTTAAGGCACAAAGAGGTTATCCTAGTATATAACTCCACTCTAGAGGTTTAATTCACATAATATATATAATATACTATCAGAGACTATTAAAAGATAGAAAGCGTAATGAATAAATTCACAAAGCGTAATTGACATTTCAAGAAGAAGACGTATTGGGACAGCGACTCTTTCTCTTTCATCCTAATTGTTTTTGCATCATTAATTTATTTCACTTTACTTTAAGGCACCATTGACACTTTAAAAAAGATTTAATATAAATATATACATATATCCCATCCATATTTCACTTCCATACCCTACCAAAACTTTTAAGAAATAATAATTTAACCTATTACTCTGTATACTAGCATTTGTACTAATCAACACACTTTAAAATATTTATAAAGACATATAAATAGCTGTCACATCTCATAGCTAACCCTACCTATATAGATCCTGTGCAAAAATATATGGCTCAACTTTATGTATATTAATTTTCATCACATTCTAATATCATCTCTTAAAACGGTATTTGTCTATGTCACACCGTTTTATTTTTATTTTAATTAGCCAACATATCTCTCTCTTTTCTGTATAATCTAACCCCCCCCCCCCCCCTTAACTGCACTTCATACCTATATTACAATATTAACTTATTTAGTTTCTGTATTTAATTAATTTCTAATACCAACATAATTGGCTTCCTTATACTAACCTAGCTCTCTTAGATAATTCTAATACCAGGTTTTATTCGTTCACATTTAAAAACTTCTTCATCAAGCTTATTAAGTCCTATATTATACTATTCATCACTCTATTTTTAGTCTATTAATTTTGGTTCTTTCCTTTATTCAATTAATTGTTTAACCATAGTTCACATTTCACATAAATTAATCACCGTCTGTGACGGATCGGTGGGGGAAAGCCCGAAGGGGGTTCCCTGGAGTGGGGGCAGTCAGGGAAAAGGGCCCTCCACGCACCGATGCTCACACCCACGGCCGATTTATTTAACGGGGCGCCAGTGCTAATGCACTCGTCCGTAGTAATCGCCCTTCCGGCTGCTCTGTCGGGAGCGGGAATCAGAGGGGGTCAGAAAAAAAAACTAGTAAAAGACCCGCGAGTTCGTATCCAATAGAAAAGGCTTTTATTCGGGCCTCCAAGTAGGCCACGTAAGCAAAACAGAAAAATGAATTCGCGTGGGCCCCACGCGTTACAAGCAACGGTCGAGGAAAAGGGGTCGACTCGCCAGTTGCGAGGGAGGCTTTCGCGGCGCGAGGGCTCACGGTACGCGCGAGTACAAAGATAGAACGGTACAAAGAAAACGCTGCGGTATTCGCCCGCGAAGGAACACGCCCTCTTAGGGGTCGTGGACAGTAAGGGGACGTTGGTCCTGAATACCGAAATACAGCGAGAGAAAAAACTGGATTAGAGGGGACGGTGTCGTGTAAACCGTCCGCGGCCTCTAGGGTCCTCGTCACTGGGGCCAGGGGTCCTATCGCCCTCGCCCACGCGCAAATGAACAATACAAAAAAGAGGGTAAGGAGATGACTCCTACCTTTTGCGCAGTGGCCTCCCAAAAATTCCACACAGGGACGGCGGCGACGAAAAATCCTCGCAGGCACACACACACGCACAATATACAAAGAAAACCAATACCGAAAAAAAAGAACGCACTACTAATAATAAAAAAAAACTGCGACGCAAAATACAACGACAAAGCAAAAGAAAGAAAAGAAAGATTCGAATTTTAGCGGGGGGCTTTTACGAAAACCGGCTCTCACACGCGGCGGCTCGCTGGCTTCTCTCGAACCATCCTCTTCTGCCCCGGTTCACTGTATTCCCCCACCCCGAGGATTTCGTCGTCGAGGATGGGCCATTCCACGGTGGTGTCTGGTGGCCAGGTCCTGGGGCCCTCTGGAGGTGGCAGTTGAGGGTGGCTTGTCCCCAGGCCTGGCGTTTCCCGGTGGTCGGCTGCCGGTCGCCCCCCGCGGAGGATGACGGGGTGGCGCCGCGACCGGGCAGCCGGTGTCCCCTTCGGTGGACCCATCCCGCGCCTCCGTCGCTCAGGGAGAGGTTCCTCCGCGACCGGGGATAACGGTGGTTCCTTCCTGGTGTTGGAGAAGGGGGGGGGGGGGGGAGAGAAAACGTAGCGTCCGACATAATTTTATAAAAAAAGAAAAACACACATGCTCGTGCATTCATACCTGCCCCAGCGGCGAGGGGGTCCGCTGGGGCGGAGGAGTGGGGCTGGCAATTCGGGAGGATCCTCGTAACGAGGCATAACCAAAAAAAAAAGAAGGTAATCAACCAAATGAAAATATGTCTCGTTACACGTCATATACTAGATTTACACTTGAGTTCATTCCCATCATCTCAGTATTCTTATCATATTATTATCAGTAAAGAACCATTTAAATATTTATATTGACCTTTCATATCCTATTGTAAGACTCCCTCTCTCTCAAAAAGTATTTATCATTAGATTCAACAAATCAGAATTTATTTATACATTCACTTTAAGACTTCTTCGCCAAGTATGTCGAGGCCTGTTATGCTACTGTTCACTGTATATTTTGTAACGCAGCCGTTTCCTCCGCCTGCGCTGCTAGGCAGCGCGGTGGAGTACGCGGCTCACGGGCCCCCTTGAGCTGGACGCTTCAGCGCGCCTGGGTCGACGCAAGGGGGCCGATCGCGGAAATAAGGGGACTGGTCGCGGGTACAAGAGTGAAAACACGGAGTTTGCGTCTAATCTATGCTTTATTATTATTCTGGTCCGCTGCCGGTGGAGTCACCTGCGGTTCCGCGGTTTTCGGCTTCTAGAACACAATGAACGGTGTTAGTCGCGATCTTTATTACAATAAGGCGGCGGTGGCGGCGCGGGTCTTATAATATAGCCTTGTAACATATAGTCGCACTTATATACTACGCGCTTACATACTATTCCTACCTATTCTTACAATCTACCTTATAACTAAGTCCGACGCGGCGTTCGCGGTTCGGTCGGTCGGTCGGAGGAACGCCTTGCGGAGTTCGCGGATCGGTCGGTGGAACGCCTCGCGGAGTTCGCGGATCGGGCGGAGGAACACGTCGCGGTGTTCGCGGTTCGGGCGGAGGAACGCGTTCGCGGGTTTCGCGGTACTTATACTACCGCCGGTGTGCGATCGAGAAGAGGAGGAGGGGAGGATAGTAAAGAACACAGGGTAAGTGGCCACTTCTGGCCTTGCCTTGCTCTTATTAAAACCGAGAGTTGTTCTAGAGATGTTCCTGAGTTAGCTTCCCGGCGGTCCGGTAGACTCCGCGCCGTGGCCTGGCCTCCGACACGGTGTCCACCCCGACTTACCTACCCCGGGCCTGGCCGCAAACGGTAGAGAAGCCGGTAGACCGTTGACTCGCGTCCTCCACTCCTACGCTAGGCCTTGCCGCCGCTCCACGGCCGGTGGAGGCGCCGAGGGTTGGCGTGGCCAGCCCCGGTGCGTGGCCTTGCCTTCGCACCGGTGCCGACCTCCGGCTTTCCCAGCCCGAGCCTTGACCACAGACTGGGGAAACCGAATTTGCCTGGAGCGGACCCCCGGAGAGGTCCTGTCGGGGCCGAAACCCCGAGCCAACTCATTGATCACGCGATCGATCGGTGATTAAGTGTATCGGGTCTCGGTGGGGGGTCCCCACCTCGCGGTGCGCGGTCGACGACCCGCGGCTGACGGAGCGCGGCTGACGGAGCGCGGTTGCCGCGGCGCGGTTGCCGGATCGTGACGTATACGTCACAATTTGCATATCTTGTTCTTATTCTTAATTATATTAATTTAGTTTTTGATTAAGCTAACTATTTAATGATTACTTTAATTCCACAAAGAAGCTACACACTCACTTACACCAGTTTTACACAAAGTTCTTCCCATTATTCCTAGTAATTAAGATCAAGTTTACAAGCCAAAAACTTTATTAATTATTATAGCAATATTGTCAATCAAAGAACAAATTAGGCTGCCCATCTCGTATCACTGTATCTGTTTTGTTGATTGTTATTCATCTTTTATCCAGCACCTTATAATTATATAATCTTACTTCTAATTATTTAGGTCTACCATAAGGTCAGTTTAAAATCTGCACCTTGTTAAGCTCTTTTTACAGTTATTGTATTCTGTTTTGCTATACCAGAACATACCCTATTTAATAATTAATATGTTATCTGAGCACTTTCTCTCACTGTTCCTCTAGTACTTTAGATGCATTATACATAAATTTCTACATCATCCAAGAATTAATTACTTTCCACTTGCGATTTATGTTCCTTAACCATGCCAGCAAAATTATTTATTTCTTTATTTAGTCTAAAGACCTGTATTCCACATTTCACTTATATAAGTTTTAGTTTATTAACCTCCATAGTTCTATAATCAATCAACTTGTCCTCAGTGTCTATGTATAATCTTTTATTATTTAATTATTTTTCCCTTTTTAATTATTTATCATGATATATACGATTTTTATCCATATTTCATAAGTCTAATGACATTTCAAAACTTAAACTATGTAGTTTATAGGTTGTACTGAGACTTTAAGCCTCTATCCACAGGCTCAGGTAGAACCGAGTTAAAACATTTATGTATCTCCATGGATTCCATCATAGTCTATTTAATCGCCTAAACATCACTAAAATGTATATTCCTTTAATTATATTCTATTATTTAATCACTTAGATATTCTTCTTCTATTTTGCTTCTGTATCATAAACACATTGACACTTCAGACTTTATAGGTTATGTGTTGCACAAGGAACTTTTTATCCTGCAACGCCTGGTCCAAATGCTGCCAAGTTAGGGTCATTAAGCACTTCCGTAATTTCAATAAAATTTATCAACACCTATTTGACATAGTCTAACATCTTTTAATAACATTCCTACCAGTAGGATTGCACATCGCAATCCTCTCAATCACTAAATTAAAACTCCTGTCCCTATTAGGGATTACTTCTAATCCTATCTCATATTACATATAAGTTAAAGAATACTTAGTCTTAAACACTAATTTATCTCTCTAAGACAGGATAACAGTGCATCTAATTAATTACTTGTAATTGTGATAGTCTTAATAACTAGCGCCCCCAGGCTATCAACAACTAGTTAATGCCATACCTTTCTCAATCAATTTCATAGGGTAAAAACGTCTTCCATTACTCCAACTAACCCTATAAGTATGTCAAAACCTCTAGTATTTATCTTACACCGATAATCTTCTTCCAAAAGTTAGTTACCTCCATAAGATAATTTATCCACATACCCCCAATTCCTAATATGATCATCCGTATGTATGTCTTTAATATATTATTACCATCGAAAGGTAATAGTTAACTATTTACTATCTGCAGATAAGTCACAGGCATGGGTAACCAAATGCCTCTAGAATATACTTATATTCCTCTGAGTTAACCTGTGAAGGTATGTTACCAACCTACCTTACCGACAGCTGTTGAGTTGCTCCCTGTTTTGCCGACCGTCGATTGGTGATGCTCGGCTCCTGCATAGGACTTACCTTAATGCAATTTTCTATTTAGATTAATTATCAAATAATATACGAACATGCACAATATTCACTAGTTCTCTAAACTACTTATTCCTATGGTTCGGTTCTAATAGGTTTAGCTTAGCTTTAATATCAGGCCATAATTTACCTGTAGCTCGTTACTGTCTTATCATTATTTATACCTACTAATTATTTTAACGCTTTGAACGTGCGCCTCGGTCTTACTATATTATGAATACATCGCTTATCACTACATATTTGATATTTGAAAACTGATCAGTGGTGAATCTTTTAATATTAATTATCTGAACTAATTTAAAAATTAGATTAAATTAAATTAAATTAAATTGAGTTAGATTATATTAAAATTATTTTTAAAATCATGTTACTAAGTTAGCTTAACTAAATTATACAACCCGTATCGCGCAAAAAACTCAAATCAGTCTTCATTTTTTAACCTAGTACCCTAAGCTCCTATCGTCTGCCTCTTTCTGTGTTATAATTTCTCTCACGAAACCTTCAAAATTGTGCCAGTTCTCTCTGCTACCAAGAAGAAAATTTTCAACTCCTAGCGCTAATAAATCTTCCCCGGAGGGGAGCTCATATCTGAACCTTTTTTCTTGCCAGAATTCGCAATAGAAAAACGTATGTTCAACATCATCCCTACTACTACTGCTACAATATCTGCATCTGGCAGATCTTCTTCTGCCAATTCTCACAAGATAGTCATTAAAAGCCCCGTGTCCCGAAAGGGCTTGTGTTCCTGTTTTTCCTGTTTTTCCATTTTATAAGGTCGGGCAGGATTCTACGAGTCCATGCACCGCTATTTCACGGACCCCTGTTATCCCATCTACGTTGCCACTCTTTCAACATTTCTTTATCCTGTGCATTTTTGATTTTGTTTTTAATCGCATTTCCGACTAGGTCTCTGTTTCGATTCGTATTTTGACATTTCTTGTAAATCTCGGTTCGGTTCTTCGCGATTGGGTCAAGGGGTGGGAGTCCCGCAATAACTCCAGCCCCCTCGCCAGAAGTCGTTCTGTATGCACAGCTTATAAGCTGCGCACACTTCCTATATACTCTATTTAATATTTTAATATTCCAGGTCTTATTTAGAGTATCCGCCGATACCGATGCCGCATACAGGACAACCGGTAACGCCACAGAAACAAGCAGGTTTCTCCTTTGGGTTCTCGGCCCCCCAATATTCTGTAATAATTTGGCTTGCTTCCCCAGGGTAACCTCAGCCTTGTTCTCAGCCCACTCAAGGTGGGCTCTGAAATTGAGGGCCGTGTCAACTATGACACCCAGATATTTAATATTCATTTTTGGACTGATCTCATCCTCTTTTACCATAATTTTGTATTTTAGCCACTCTTCGTTCTGTATGGTACCAAAAATAAGAGCTTCATTTTTTCCTGGGGAGACTTTGAGTCCTAGTAACTCAATCAGTTTTATAATTTCTCTTAATATTCCGTCAATTTTACTTATAGTGTCCTTTGCATTTTTTCCAGACAGGAGCACTAAGGTATCGTCCGCATAGCAGATGATCCTTAGGCCTGTGGCTGTTACCGATCTAAGGATAAGATCGTATGTCAGGACCCATAGTAGGGGGCCAAGGATCGATCCCTGTGGAACTCCCCTGCTGATCCTGAAGCAGTAATCGCCGCCCTGCAGTAGCACCGTACCCCATCCGTCCTGCAAGTAAGAATAAATTAGTACCTGTAAGTATTGCGGCAGTCTCATTTCCCTGACTAGTCTCAATATCGCGTTCCATTCAATCGAATTGAAAGCGTTTTTTATATCTAACGCGACCCCTACCGTTTTCTCTCTTCTATTTTTGTTTTTAGTGACAAAATCCTTCAGGTCTAGCAAGGCATGGACTGTAGATCTGCCCTTCCTAAAACCGAATTGTTTTTCATTAAGTTTAAAGTCTTTTCCTAGCCACCCCTCAATTCTATTAGCGATCACTCTTTCGTAGAGTTTTCCAATTTCATTAATTAGACAGATAGGCCTGAATTTCTTGTCAGGTCCATCCGTATTCTTAGGAATTAGAACAACTCGGGCTGTCTTCCATTTCTTAGGAAAGCATAGCCATTGGAAAGGGCGAGATAAGACCTCCGCCATCTTCTCACCCTCCCCAAGGGCAATTAGCCTAACAACCGAACCCTGTACCCCATCAGGACCCGGGGCCTTTCCCGACTTTATACTTTTGGCTGCCATTACCATTTCTTCCTTACTAATTTCTAACAATTTCTCATTGTTTTCTCTAATTCTGTCTATATCCCGAGCCGACAGTTCAGGTACAGGCTCGCCCTCCGGGAAAAGTTCCTCCAGCGCTCTAATTCCGTCATCCCTCTCCGGGGGAGGATTTCTTTTCCTATACTTTTTAAATACAATCTTATGTGCAGTACCCCATATTTGTCCCAACACGCCTTCTTCTTGTCTTTAATCATAGCTCTAAGTCTTTTCCTGTCCTCTTTGTGTTTTTCTAATTCTGCCCTAAACTCCACGAGTCTATTTTCTTTTCTTTTTTTGAGTTTCTTAACCCTTCGCGCACCCTTGTTGCATATCATCCATAATTCCTTAACCTCCGAATCCCACCAATATACATTCGCTTTTTCTCTTTTTAGTTCCGTCCGTTCTCCTTTTAAAGTGTTTACCACAGATCTTACCCATGATTTCACAAATATTGTCTTCTATAGCAGTTATATTTATTCTTTCTTGTTCTAAGTTTATAAGTTCATAAAAGGTTTTTTTGAAATCCCTAATCAGCGCTCTTTTTTTAATTTTTAAATCTTTAATAATCCATCCCTTAAATCCATTATCATGACTTTCGCGAGGCCTGTTCTGTTTTTCATTTATAATTTCAAACGTAATATATTTGTGGTCGCTAAAAGTAAAACTCTCCTCGACCCTCCACCACTTAACTTTATCGAAGAGATTTCTATTGACACATGTTATGTCAACGGAGGATGAGCCCCTGCCCCCCTCGAAAGTGCATATACCTTTTTGATTGATGCAAACTATGCCCCTCATGTCTAACCAACTCTCTATCAGTTTGCCACGGGGGTCGAGTCTGGTGCATGGTGAGCCCCATCAAATTGAGTGGGCATTAACGTCCCCTCCTATTAACACCTTGTCCTTTCCGGATCTAAAAACCCTATGTATTTTATTGTCAATCTCCTCCCATCTAGCAGTATATTCTCTTATACCAATATTTGGTGATAGGTAGAGTGAGAAAAGCGCCATATCCCCATAAGCATAAATGGTATATCCTTTCCCCCCTCCTATATATTCCAAATTCTTTTCTAATTGAATTCCTATGATGTCCGCACTCCTGTCCAGACTCCAGAGTGTTAAGATGTCCCCCGTGGAGTTAGGAGGCTCGCTAATCATTGCAATAGAGTAGTTTTCGCTGTGCATTTTATTCAACAACAGGTTCCAAGCGGTCGGTGAATTATTTAAATTAATTTGAATTATCTTCGTCATTTTCTTATTAAAATTCCCAGTTTTCAATATTTCTAGAAAAATACGTGTAAATTAATATATAGTAAGTAAATGTGTATGTATGTACGTGTGTAGGAGAATTAGATCTTATTATTATGAAGATATAAGCCAACCAATCAGTAGAAGAAATTATAGAATTAGGTATATATATATGTGTGGAGACCAGCTAAAATGTTAACTAATGAATTAGTTGAATTAAATAAATATAAATTAATTTATCCTTTATACTTAATCTAGAATTAAAAGCTAAAATTATAACTATAAATAAATAAATAAATAATAAACAATAGTTAAAATAAATACACACAATGTATCTTAATACGTTATTTTATTGACAAGATTGTACAAGTCTTATTACCTTTCTAGTCTATGGATAAGATATGCGCAACTATATAAAAGGGTATACTTGACGAAAGATAGGTGACGATTACACTAGTATCGCTTACAGCTAGTGTTGCTTACAAAACTATTCTTGCTAGCTTCGACGCGGGTTAACTTATCTAGGTTTAACTTTTTCTTAACCTAACTTAACTTAATCTAGTCTTTCCCCTTTCCTTTCTATGTGGTCCCTATGCACTTCCGAGGTATGGGAGGGAGTATCATCCTCCTCCTCCTCCTCACTTTCCTTTGCAAGTTTTTCAATCTCTTGCAATTCCATTCTGGCTCTATCCATTCCTTTATCCCAGTAAGATTGATCGTACTTACCCCTATCCTGCTTGTTTCTTTCCTCTCCGTTTCCCTTTCTGTTTTTCCTCTCATCTTCCCTTTCCTTTCCAGTTAATTGCCTCTCCTTAATTCTAGACTGCCTTTCCTCTCTTTCGGACATCCCTTCCATGTTCCTTCTACAATCTACCGTTGTGTGTGTTATCCCTCCACATTTCCAACACCTAAGTAATATTTTAGAGTATTTAAAAATGTGACATATAGTCCAGCCTAATTTAATAGTTTTTGCTTCCACTAGTTTATCCGCTAAATCTATTGGGAGTTTGATCAGGGCAGTTTGATAAGATCCCTGCTCTCTGAAGAGTCTAACAATTTCCATGTTCTCTAGAGCCGGGTCCTTTGGTATTTCAATCCCCAGACTATTGTAAATGCCCTCCTTAACGTCTGACTTATTAAGTAACGGATCTATCCTTCTAATCCTTAATCCCTCTTTAGGTACCAGCTTTCTGGAGGACCCTCTTTCTCCCAATTTTTTATTTATCTCCTTTACCCATGAATCTATCCCTGCATCTCCCTCCATCTCGACTATTATCCCCCCTCCCCTAGCTAGCCTTACTATTTTAACCCTCCCTTCTTTGGGCGACCCAATCTCATTTTCAAAGTTTTGTAAGTCCCTAATACCTTCACTTTCTTTATATTTAACTATTATAGCGTTTCCTCTATGTTTCCTTGGGTTCCTTCCTTTATACATATTTCTTCCCTCCCTATCTGCTGTGCCCTCTCTATTGTCAATAATCTTACCTGTTGTTTTCCTCGGAGTTGTATATGAATTTCCCATTATACCTATATCCTTCTCTCTTAGAGGTTTGTTCTTATCCACCCCTATAGTATTCGCCGCCTTTCTTCTTCCTACAGCTTCACTCCAAGCTGGTTCCTTATTGAAATAGGATTCCTCCGTTTGTGTTCCCACAGTTCTGGTGCGTGTTCCAGGTATGTCCATATAAGTTTCCCTCTCGCACTGTGTATCCGTATTTTGGTTCCACTCCTGTCTATTCCCTCTACTTATTCCTGTAATGTCAAACCTGTTTCTGTTCACTCCTTCCTCTTCTGCTTTATCCATCCTTTCCTGCATTCTATATTCTGGTTCCCTTGTTTCCTTGTTATATCTCATTTCCTTCACCCTGCAATCTTTACTATAGTGCTCAGCACTACCGCATATATAACATATCGCATTCCTCAATCTGCAGTTCCAAGATAAATGTGTGTTCGCTCCGCACCTAAAACACTTCCTATTATCTCTGTACTCACTAGTTCTGCAGTTCGTCCATCCAATCTTAATCCTCTCTCCGTTGATTAGTTTTTCTGCCACTTCGTATCCCAGGTCCAAACAGGCAACTTTGTTCCCCCTATTTGTGTCCTTAAAGAGAATAATTCTAAAATCCTTATAGTTATACCTACTCGTTAGTATCTCCTTAAGATCCTTCGCTTCCAGATCCCCATCGATCCCAAATATCAAAACTTTTTTCCTTCTTCCTTTTACCGCCACAATAGTGAAACCCGCCTCGGTTAGGCGATTATCAAGTTCCTCCACGTCGTCAGATCGTCTTAAATAAAAAACCAATTCTTTGCCCCCCTTACCTGTCTGATACCGTATATTTCGGTACTCCCTATTTCCGTTCTGCTGTTAATTTCTTTCAACATCGATTGTATGTCCTTCCCCTCGGTTACACTAACTTTGACGAAACCAGCCTGTTGTTGCTGTTTTTTGCTTTCGTCTCCTGATTGAATTGTTTCCATAGTTTTATTCGTTTCCAGAGTCCGTTTCACACCAGCACTTCTTGTTCTTCTAATCTCTCCTTCTCCCTGATCCAGGTAGTCATTCCCGTCCACCTTTTCCTCTGTACTCCTTTTTTTGGGGGGTTGTCTGGAGGAGTTATTAGGCGAATCCTCGCTGTCCGGTGATTCGCTCGTTTGTATTTTATTCGTGATTCTTTTTCTCTTCCTCTAAAATTGAAAAGATTCATCATAGATTTGTCCAGACTGGTACTCACCTTTTCCTCTATTTTTTCCGCCGTTTTTTCTATTCTTTGTATTGACTTTTCATGTTCCCTTCCAGAACTACAATTCCCAGCTATCCCACTTATACCCTCCATAATTTTGTTTGTTTTCATTTTTAACTTGGTAGTACTGAAACGCGGTGCTGTCGTGAGCATACTTGCAACTTGATTAATATCATTCATCCATTCGTTAAGGCTACTTTGTAGCGAGACTACATCCCTATCCGTTTCAGCATTCACTATCCTAACTACGCTATTCTTTATTATTTCCATGATTTTCTCCCTCACTTCTCTTTTTAAATTTCCGCTAGAATTAATTATTTTCATAATATCTTTATTAATATCTGCGATATCATCCGCAGTGTCTTTTAAATATAAATAGCGCTCTTTGTTTATCTCCGATAGTACACCCGATACCTTAGAATCTTCACTTTGTTTACACTTGTACTCCTGTCCTTTTTTGGAGGTACTGGCTCTATTGTTTACCTGTTCTAGTTGTTCGAGTTTGTTAACCGTTTCCATCGCAGGGTTATTGTCTTCTTATTTATCCTCCTCTATTACCGTTATATCCATATCATCCTCTTCCTCTAGGTCTTTCCCAGTGTGCCTATATGTATCCCTATTTATGTTCTCTGTATACAGGGTGTCTCACAACTCGTGTAGGTCCCTGAAATGCGAGGTAGCTGACGTGATTCTAAGCAAGATTTCCCTTTGCAAAAATCGGGATTGAAGCGTCGTTTTTGAGTTATTAACGAAAAACACGGGCTGTGTTTTTAAATTAGACTGGCGTATAATTGATTGTTTCGAAAAACACGTGCGGACGTTCAAAAATGACAATCAGACTCGACGAAGTCGATCAAACAATATGCACTCTTTTGTTAAAATATCTAGCCACGGGGTAGGGAAAGGTTGAAAGTGTTTTGGAAAGAAAACTATGTTTGACCCGTGAGCATTTTCGTGAGAGCTGCCGGACAGTAACCATCGAAATGTGCCTGAAAAGGACTAACGTAGAATTTTATATTTTTTATATTTACATCAAGTGCAAAAGGAACGCGAGGTAGTCGAAGAGTTCCATAAAGATGGAACGCTAAGCATAGGAGACGTCGCTCGCCGTTTAGGGTAAGTAATGTTAATAGTATTTAAACGTTAATATTAGAGCATGCTTCTTCATTTATTAATACATTTCTGTATTTTATTTCAGAATGCATCGCTCCGCAGTACATCGAATTCTTCAAGAGAACGAGATGCACCCGTATAAGTTTATACGGCCTCATAATCTAAATTCTGAGGACTTTTCACAGCACCTGCAGTTTTCAACATGGATCTTGGGGGATTATTATTAATCACAGGAGAAGTCCAGGACAATATTAAAATAATCGGCCCCTTTCGGACACCCTCGAAGGCATCGGGAGGGACAATACCTTTTACCAGGGATTCTCCAGAAAGTGAAAGTGAAAACAAAAGTGTTTTTAAATAAAGACAGTGCAGTGACCTGTGAGTGTCACCAGCTGTGTTATAAGGTGCTAACGTCTGCGACAGGTCAACATCGGCAGGATGACCCAGTGGCAATTACCCCATCACTTTCACTCTCGGATTATTAACAAACAGGATTATTTCCAAAGAATGGGTGAGTCTTATTTTAATAAATTTTCTATAAATTAGTAGAGACGTTAATACATTTGTTAGATCTCACAGTCAAACTCTATTTTATCACAAACAAAATAAGTATTTCCTATTAAAATATGTAAATTCGTTGGCCAATATTATTCTCGGAAATAAAACAAAAAAATTTCGATATTTAATGTCGCATTCCTTGTCGTTAACGAATTGCAGTATTCAATAAATTCCATTTGCATATTTTATGTCAATTACACATAACTAATTCCGATCCTCCTTTATGAGGAATGAATAAATGAACATTACTTGTTATTATTCTGTTCGTTATTTAACTGAGTTTCGATGTAAAGACTTTTTATTAGACGTTAAGACAGTTCCGAAGAAAACTCTGTTGGTCGCGCTCGCACTCCGGTAACCGGCTCGAAGCTTTCGCTCCCGCTTCTCGGCGCGCGTAATCCCGGCGCTCTGATTGGTCCGTGTTTTTCGTTAATAACTCAAAAACGACGCTTCAAACCCGATTTTTGCAAAGGGAAATCTTGCTTAGAATCACGTCAGCTACCCCCCATTTCAGGGACCTACACGAGTTGTGGGACACCCTGTATGTTTTCTTACTTACCATCTCCATCGCCTTCTTTTTGCTTAACATTTCCTGGCTATTAACATCAGTTCCCTCCTTAATAATTGTAGCTGCTTTACATGAACCTATTATGTCAAATAAATCCTCCGCTCCTTTGTCGCCTTGTGTGGTTCTTTCACTGCCAGATTCATCTCCGCCCGATGAAAAATCTATTCCATGAATGCTCTCCTTTCTTTTTTTCTCTAGAAAGCGCCTAATCGGGGCTGTGTCTCTTGCTTTCAGCTCTTCCTGTGAAATAATTTTTACTTTATTTTCAGTTTTATTTTTATCCCTATCATCATAAGTATTAATTGTTATGTTTTTATTATAAATAGAAGAATTATGTTCGTTTTTAGTCGTCTCCATATGTGTCCCACGAGATTGGTCGGTTGAGGATACTGCCTTGGCAGAGCCGCCATACCAAGGAGGCCTTTTACCATCCGGGGGCGGCAGGTATTCGGAGGATGGCATGCTAGCGACTGGTGCACCCACCAGCCACACACTCGCGCAGGATCAGTAAATTCAAAGAATTCCTTTCTCTGGGAAGTGTGCGTCCTCCTCACCGCAGCCAAAGTTTGGGACTAGGGATTATTTTATAGAGGTTATCATCCTCATGGTCGAGCCAATTAAGGTAAGACCCCCGTTCCTGTGAGACATGACCACAGGTTTTCGGTGTACAAGGAGCTCAGATACCTTGGGATCGCTACTTTCCATACTATAAGTGTTTTCAGGCAACTTATAGCTCTTGAGGTTCGCCGCTCCTCCGTTAGCAAGAGAGATATCATTAAAGAATATCTCTCTCCCCAGACACCACCACGAGGAGGTGGAGGATTCGACTTGCAACTCAAAGTGCGCCATTCGGTGTCCAGTTACACTTACCCGCCACCTGCTGATTCTCCTTCCTTCTTGTGTTCTCTCCCCTTGCTCTACCTCTGCGTTCCATGCTCTCTTCAACTCCATCTACTCTCCGTAGGACATTCCCATCCTCATCCGGTCTAGTCTGCTTATTACACTCAGTGGTACTGTGTCCATACCCTCCGCAGGTCCAACACCTCACTAAAATTTTTGAGTATTTATTCACAGTACATACAGACCATCCTATTTTAATACTTTCTTTTGTAATCAAAGTTTCCGCCAACCTGCTAGGAAGTTTGGTGAGGACCGTCTGGTGTCCCCCCACTTCTCTAGCTACTCTTACTATTTCTAAATCCTGCAATTCTACACTCTTATTTAAATTTAAAATGTTAGCTAATGCCTCCTTAATTTCTTTAGTTTCTAGGGATGGATCAACCCTCCTAATTCTAATTCCCTCCTTTGGTTCAAGTTTTATTATCCTTGCTTTACCACCGATTTTCTCCCTTATATAATCAATCCATTCCTCAATACACTCCTCCACCTCTATTTCCACAACGATTCCTCCTCCTCTGGTCATCCTCATGGATTTAACCACAAAATTCTTTGAAGTACCTACTTCCTTTTTAAAATTCTCAATATCCTTGATACCTTCACTCTCAGTATACTTGATAAAAACGGCTTTGCCCTTATGTCTCCTTATATTCTGCTTCAGCGTTTTCTCCCTCATTCCAACAAATATCCCTCCTCCTACATCCTTTGTACTAATACGCTCCATACCTCCCCCCTTGTTCTCTCTCCAAAGATCCACCTCCTTCCCTACAATAATCTTATCACAGTAGCTATACTCCCCTTTGCCATCCTCTTTAACAACCTCACTCCAAGTTTTATCTACATTCCTAACCATCAAGCCCCCCTCCGTTTGAGTACCAATCGATCTAATTTCCTTCCTCATAACCTTATTAACAAGGGTAACAGTCCCCCTTTCCTCCTTAGAAATACTCATTGCTGATATCCTAAGATTTCCCTCTAAGCTATTCACATCGTCCCCAGCTAAAAATTTAATTCCTAATCTCCTATTTCCCTTTTCCTGTAAATTATTAATAACAGCCTGTTTTCCAGTTGCAGAAGCCCCCCCCCCCCCCCCCCATCTTTGGTAAAGTATCACCTAAAGGGGTATAAATCCCCTCTTCCCTTTGTACAGTGCAACTCTTGCTAATATGGTCTCCCCCTCCACAGGGGTAACAGACACCATTCTCCAGCTTGTAGGTCCAAGCTAGATGCGTTTTAGATCCGCATTTAAAGCACCGTCTGTTGTCCGAGTACTCATTAATCTTGCACAGGGTCCAGTCTACCCTAATCCTTTCTTTTTGTAGAAGGTCGTCCGCAGCCTCTAGCAGGAATTCCACGCAGGCATTTTTATTTCCTCTTAGAGATTTTCTAAAAAAGATTACACTGAAATCAGGTAGTTTATGCTGAATTCTAAGTATTTCCTTCAGATCCTCTTCTTGTAAATCTAGGTCTATCCCAGTTAATATCAGTTTCTTTCTTCTTCCTAAAACTATTTCCGCTTCATATCCAGCCCCGGCAATCCTATCCTTAAGATCCCTCAAATGGTCTATTCTACTTACATAAAAAAGTATGTCCCTCCCTCCCCTTGTCTGTCTTATCCAGTCAATAGTGACATTCCCAATGATAATTTTATCCTTAATATCCCTGCTAATAATCCTTTCCGTCCTTACACCTAACTTTAATGAAGCCACCTCTATCCCTCTCCCTATCTCCATTAACCTCCTTCTCAACCCCTTGTTTATTTCCTTGCAATCCTCGTCCAGAACTCAAATTTCTCTCCGTTCCCTTCTTATTATTCCAGAAAGAAAATAAGTCCTGAACCCCTTTACCAACCTGTCCAGATCTTTTCTTTTGTAGGCGTTTAGCCTGTTCATTCGGAGAACTATCGCTATCCGTTGCTTTCGTGTCTCCTCTTTCTGCCCTTTTCCTTTTCCTTACCACCAAATTAAAATCCTCCTCCTCCTTCTCAGTTATTTCCACGTTTCTTTCTTCACCGACCAGCTGTACCTTCCTCGGATTTTCACTCACGTCGTAGACCTCTTCAACCTGTTTAATGAGAATAGCGCCTTCATTAATGAGTTCATTAATATTTTTAAGCCTCAAATTGCTAAACCTAGGAGCTTCTTTTAATTTAACCGACTTCGAAAAAGGAGGAATGTTTTCTTGTTGGTGAAAAAGAGATGATTTAATTGACGCCGGTGATGGTCGTAGGCGAACCGTTTATATCTTAAGCCAGAAATATTTCTTGTTCTTCTCCCGTGAATAAAGGAATTGGAACTTCACGCACCAGAATGATTTTATTGAAATAAAGATTCGCTGTCTTTAATATTTTTGCTTATATTTCGCTCTGCTACAAAAGATGGTACAATTCTGTTCTCGCGACTCGCTTTATAGCTAGAACCTATAAGGAGAGGGGGTTCCGCGATCTACGTAGCGCCACGACGGTCGATCGGTGCTATGTGGTCGATAATAGCGATTCCTAACATTGCCGCCCGCCTTCGTCGAGATGACGAACGAATACAGATAGTTAGTCGCTCGTTTGCGTTTCGGGGAACAGACATAGTTTCGCTACGGGCCGTTTTAAAGTTGTTTGCGGGGTTCGTACGAGGACGACGCGAACCTTGCCATCGGAGCCAGGTAGACCTCGGTAATTCTTCCAATCGGCCATTTGGTTGGAGGAGTGATTTCCGACGTGATTAGGCAGAGATCTCCAGGCATCACGTTTGGTTGAGGCTGAGACCATTTGCTTCGAGTTTGAAGGGAGTGAAGGTATTCTGTCGCCCAGCGCCGCCAGAAATGATCCCGCATCTGCTGCACGAGCTGCCAACGAGAAAGTCGCGAAGTTTTTTCGTCGATTAGAGTGGGTTTCGGTACGGCAACGAGAGGACCTCCTATTAAAAAGTGACCTGGTGTGAGAAAATCGAAAGAATCTGCGCTATCCCCAAGAGGCGCTAAGGGACGCGAATTGAGGCAAGCTTCGTTCTGCGCTAAAACAGTGGTAAATTCCTCAAAAGTCAGAAGAGTATCTCCCACTACCCGTCTAAGATGGAATTTTAGCGATTTGACGGCCGCTTCCCAAATGCCCCCGAAGTGGGGAGCAGATGGGGGATTGAATTGCCACACAGTTCCTTCTTTAGCTAAGATATTCGCTACTTTCGACCATTCGATTTGCGCGGTTTGAAAGAGACGATGAAGCTGGGCGCGTTGGGCGCCGATAAAGGTTGTTCCTTGATCGCTGCGAATAAGGGAACATATTCCCCGTCGAGATACAAAGCGCCGGTACGCGGCGAGGAAAGCGTCTGTTGTGTAATCGGATACTAGCTCGAGATCAACCGCGCGAGAAGTTAAGCAGACAAAGACCGTTACATAGGCTTTCCGAGAACGTAAACACCGACCTGGACTAATTTTTATAACGAACGGCCCGGCGTAGTCAATGCCAGTATTAATGAATGGTCTAGACGGTCGCACGCGATCGAGAGGGAGATTACCCATTTGCTGTTCGGCAGTTTTCGCGCGCCATCGCCAACAAGTAACGCACGAAAATACGTAGGTCCGAACAGCACGACGTCCACAGAGGATCCAGTATCGTTGACGAAGAAACCCCAAAGTAAGTTGTACTCCGCCGTGCAAGGTTCTCAAGTGAGCTTCGCGAATGATCAGTGTAGTGAAGCGTCCCCTTTTTGGAAGAATAATGGGATGTTTTTCATTAAAGTCCTGTAGTGAGTGTTTTAATCTTCCTCCGACGCGAAGAATTCCCTTTTCGTCCAAAAAGGGGTTCAGTCTGCTCAATGGTCCACGAGAGATAGAAGCAGACTGGTCAAGTAAAGTCCTTTCTTCTGAAAACTCTATGTTTTGTATACATCGAATTAAGGTAAGTCGCGCATTCAGTAATTCATCAACACCAATATCCGTAGTAAGCTGAGGTAAACAATTCTGTATGTTTGTATTCCCGAAGCGAAGACACCAGCAAGTGATTCTACACAATTTATCCACAGATGAATATCGAGATATGAACTCCTCTAAGAAGGAGGAGCTAGTGACCGTGGAGCAAACTAACTTTGAGTTCCGAGCTTCCTTATCCGTGACTAAGTTCGAGAGAAGGTAATTATTCAGATTAGGATTATGTTGGGACAAAAATGTAGGTCCCTTCCACCAAATACTACTTGACCCCAACCTTTTTCCTGAAAGACCACGAGAAGCTAAGTCGGCCGGGTTTTCTGCCGACGGAATATGACGCCAGACTGCATGAGGCATCGATGTCTGAATCTCTGACATCCGATTGGCGACGAACGTCTTCCATTTAGAAGGGTGTTGCTGAAGCCAACTAAGAACTATGGTGGAGTCAGACCAGAGATGAAGTTCACAGGCATGCGGAGAAAGAGTATCTCTAACACTTTTTATAAGCCTAACCAGTAGGGTAGCTGCACATAGTTCGAGTCTAGACAGCGATATTTGTTTCAAAGGAGTTACTCGCGTTTTAGCTGCCACGAGTGTCATCGTGGGTGTAGCTTCGGGATGCTGGGACAAGACCCGTATATAAATGACTGCAGCATAGGCCCTTTCGGGCGCGTCAGCAAATCCGTGCAATTGAAGAATATTATTGTTAGATGAAGTAGAAAGCCAGCGAGGTATCCGAAGCGAGAAAAGAGCGCTCAACTCCGACAAGTAAGTTAACCAGAAATTCCTTTGAGGGTTGGGAAGGGGATCATCCCAATTTAAACTCAACAGCCAAAGCGACTGCATAAAGATTTTTGCGAGAAATACTACAGGAGCCAGAAGGCCCAGTGGGTCGAACAATCCTGAGATCTCACTAAAAACTGTTGTTTTAGTTATGAGTCCAGTACGATTCCGAGGTTGAGGGTTGAAGATAAAGCAATCCGAGGAAGTGTTCCAACTCAAACCTAGGACACTCGAAACTGCGTCAAAGTTGCACGCAGGATTAGAAGAAGAACCAAGGTAATCCGCTGGTAAGTTTTTTAAAAGATCGGGATTATTAGATATCCATTTTCTAAGTTTAAAGCCGCCCGCCCTTAACAACTCGATTAATTGTTGACTAAGGAGAGTGGCTTCTTCCAGAGTGTTAGATCCAGATACTACGTCATCGACGTAGGTGTCGTGCAAAAGACAGAGAGCTGCCAGCGGATAAGCCTCCTTTTCATCTGTACTTAACTGATGTAGAGTACGAATGGTCAGAAATGGAGCGCATGCCATGCCGTAAGTAACTGTTAAAAGTTTGTAAGTAGAGAGTTGAGAGTTAGGAGAATTTCGCCAAACGATTTTTTGAAACTCACAATCTGCTTGAGATACTCGAATTTGACGATACATTTTCTCAATGTCCGCCGCGAAAGCTACAGCATGTCTGCGCCAGCGTAATAGAATAGAAACAACTTCCGGTAATAGATTTGGACCAGTATGTACCAGGTCGTTTAAAGACAGACCTGAAGTGCTTTTGTGTGAGGCGTTAAACACGACTCTAAGTTTAGTAGTCGCGCTAGCTTGACGCCACACACCGTGATGAGGCAAATAATAGTTTGAACTGAAAATTTCTTGTTCCGGCACGCGCTCCATGTGTCCTAGCGACTCATACTCTTTAATAAAATCGCAATATTCTTTTTGTAGTGATGGATTTGAATTGAAGCGCGTTTCTAACTTCGCGAAGAAAGGGATAGCGGCTCGTTTGCTCTCACCCAGAAGAGAAGGTGAAGATTTGAATGGAAGAGACACGGTGTATCTCCCCGAAGCATCCCGAGAATCTGTTTTTCGGAAGTGATCCTCGCACGCCTGCTCCTCGCTAGTGAGCTGTTTTGAGTTGGAAGGGACTTCCTCGAGCTTCCAGAACTTGGTGAGTGTTTCTGTTAAGTCCGGATCCATTAATGAACACTGTAAAGATATTGCCTGATGAGATTCGGCTTTATTGTTTTGGGGGGAGAGTAAGGGTCCCGTTAATCCACCCAAGTGAAGTAGCCTGAGCTATTGGAGTATTTGGGGGACCTTGTATTAAACCGGACCGAATGATCTGAGCGTATATTCCCGCTCCCAGTATAACGCTTACACGTCGGAATGATTGAAAATTCGGATCCGCCAGTTTTAACCCTTGAAGATGCGAAAGCGCGACTGGACTTGATGAAGTTCTGTTCTCATACGCTGATGATCGAGGAAGCATGTAAGCGGTCAAATTATATGAAGTGGATTCGTCATAACGAGAATATAAACGTAGAAAAACCCTACCTTTAGTGAAGGTCTGTGTCTTTCTAACACCAATTATCGGGATTTTATCTGGAATTTTGGAAAGTCTCAAGATTTGAGCAACGCTTTCTTCTACCAGTGAAACCTCCGAACTGGGATCTATAAGAGCTCTGACGAGCATCCAATTTCCCTGGTCTGACTCCAGCACGAGCTCCGCAGTGGCTAGTATGACCGAAATCGATTCAGACACGGAACAGGAAGTCGTTGCGCAGTGAATAACCTTGCTGGAAGTGTCAGCTCGCTCTGAATTAGGACCGTTCTCCACCTCAGGACTTGCCCTGGGTACCTGGACTAAAGAAGAAGAACCAGCGGCAGAAAATTGCTCAATGTTCGAATGAAGAGAGGTGTGATGCTTACCCACGCATACTTGGCAACGCTTAGTGGACTTACACGCGGTAGAAGAGTGAGGACCCAGACAATTGTAACATAGGTGCTTTTCTGTGACCAGCTGCTTCCTCTCTCGAGGATTCATGCCCTTAAATATTGAACAAAAGAGTAATGGATGCTCCTTCTTGCAAATGGCGCATCGTTGAGTGCTGCGACTGGACGTAGACGTGGCGTGCGACCTTACGCGCGCATAGGAATTAAATGACGCTCCTTTTTCCAGCTTTGGTGCTCCTGATCATCCGCTGGACGCCGCCGATGAAATGGCCGAACCTTCCACAGCCTCCAGTGCTCTTACTCTTGTGATGAGGAAGGTTCTGAGCTCCTCAAATGTAGAAGGTTCGGTTGACGCTCCGACGTGTGATTCCCAAGCCATCCTGGTTTTGGGGTCCAATTTTCCGGCGATGACGAAAACCAGATAATCGTCCCAATGCTTGACTGGCCGCTTCAAAGCTTCGAGGGCTTGAACCGAATCGGTAATGCCGTCAACCAATCCCTTCAACTCTTGTGCGGACTCCTTCTTCATCGTAGGGTGAGATGTTAAAGAAGTAAGCTGGGCGTGAATCAGCACTCGTAGATATTGATACCTTTCGGTAATACACCGCCAGGCGCGTTCAAAATTATCACCGGTAACCGAAATGTTTTGTAATAACAGAGCGGGTTCACCAGATAAACTTGTTTTTAGATAATGGAGTTTTTCGACAAGCGAGAGCGAGTCATTATCGATGATGAGCGATTGGAAAAGATCACGGAAATTCGACCAATTGTTGTGTTCTCCCGAAAAAACAGGGAGCACTATTTTTGGTAAGGCTCGCAGCGACGAAGGATTTTGTGATGGAGTGCTCTTACCGGTAGAAAGTTCCTCCTGAAGATCCAGTAAAAATGCCTTTTGAGCCAGGTATGCTTCTTCCCCGATGCTGATATAGTCTTCCTGGAAGTAGAAATGCTCCGATTCCTTGGAGAAGACATCTAAAAGCTCGTTGTGAGTTTCGGAAAAAGCTGTCCAGTTTTTCTCCAGAAGCTCCAGTCGAGCACTGACCACCCCCTTTGTGATTTTTACCGCTCCCATCTTTTTCATATTTTCAACTGTAGATTTTATTCGTTTGAATAAATCGAGCTGTTTCGTAACGAATTTGTCCATTGTTTCAGAGACTCCAGAAAAAAGGAAAATAGACAGTAAGACCGTTAGCGACTTGCAGTGTTTGTTTTTGAGCGCTGACGGTCAAGGACAACCGTTAATCCCGTTAGAATTTAAGCCGATTAGTAATTACTATTTTAGGGATTAGCTCACCGTAATTACTCCGAATATCCGGCTCGAAGGACCAATGTTTTTTTGTTGGTGAAAAAGAGATGATTTAATTGACGCCGGTGATGGTCGTAGGCGAACCGTTTATATCTTAAGCCAGAAATATTTCTTGTTCTTCTCCCGTGAATAAAGGAATTTGAACTTCACGCACCAGAATGATTTTATTGAAATAAAGACTCGCTCTCTTTAATATTTTTGCTTATATTTCGCTCTGCTTCAAAAGATGGTACAATTCTGTTCTCGCGACTCGCTTTATAGCTTGAACCTATAAGGAGAGGGGGTTCCGCGATCTACGTAGCGCCACGACGGCCGATCGGTGCTATGTGGTCGATAATAGCGATTCCTAACAAGAAGGTTACTCAATTCGATCAGTATATATTTTCTTTTTCTATGTGTGCCCGCTGATTACGCCTAGCTGGATGCACCGATCGGAACAAAACCTATTGCATCTGGTAGGTTCTAACTTCCCATTGGTACCATTATCAAAAAATTTTGCATTTTTTAATTGCAAAGTATTGTTATTGCAAAAAAACCGGCAACTTTTGAAATAAACTTTTCTCGATTTTAGTGCGCTTTTAATATCTTATCACGGCCATGATTCTGAACAATTTTGTCCATATACAAATTTAGCGAAAAGCTTTTGTTTTCGAGATATTAGCTAAAAATTGTTATTAACTTTTGAAATCAACTGCGAACGATTTTAATGTCCTTCGAATATGTTGTTAGGAGCGTGGTTCTGGACAACTTTTTCCTCTTGCATAATTGACGGAAAGCTTTTGTTTTAGAGATATTAGCGAAAAACTATTGTTATTAATAGTAGTGGAACGCCCCGTGCTACGCACGGGAAAGACAAGGAAGGGCAATTACAATGCACTGTACCAAAACACTAACTAAGCTTTACCGCTCTGACACGCGACTTATACAGCAAGATGATTTCACGTTGACGTTGGTGTATTATTCCCATTGCTTGGTACAGTCTCTGTATCGTTCTAAAAATGCATCAATTTGATTTGTTAGAAAATTTGTTGCGCAGAATCTGCTATTATTTTACGGATAATTTGACTCTTGCGTAAGAGATACACATGTGCAACAAATTTTTGCAAAGAAAGTTAACAAAGGACAAATGGATGAAGTACCCTCAATCATGATGTAATTAGTTTGTACTTGTCCCTGAAAGAGTGTCCCTTATTTTTTTTTCTATGCATGTTCGCCGGTTTTTTCCTAGGTGGGTCCGATCGCAACAAAGTCTTTCGCATGTTGTAGAGTCTGACTCCCCATTGGTACGATTACCAAAAATTTTTTCATTTTTTAGTTGCAAAGGTTTATTGTTGCAAAAAAAATTGAAAAACGAATATCCATGTTGTCTTTTACTTAATTATGCTAATGACATTTACGCAGACAAAAAAAAAGCCCGGAAGAACTGTCTCACGGTATCCTATACAATTCTCCCCATTCCACTAAAAAGCGTGAAATAAAATAATTTTAAGAAAAAAAAATACACCGACTTCGAAATGCACTAAAAAGTATAAAATAATTTCTATTTCATTCAATCATACAATTACGTCACAGATATGAATGAAACCTATTTACTCGTTACGTAGTATATTAAATACATTTCAACCTTTTCGGAGGTGGCGCAAAATTAAAAATACCTCAGTAAACGTTGCTGCCAATATCCAGTTGATTGTGGTATGGAGTATTGGAAATTAATAAATCCTGAGAAAGGATTGTAACCGTGCTGGTTACATAATATAGGAACACCTTATATATCAGTTCATGTATTGTCGCGGTATGTGGTATCCCTACTCCGAGCACACGTCGTGATCATTATTTCATGGGGTTACCGGTAGAATATTTACCCCACTTTCACTAATTATGCGTGCGCATCGATCCCCACTCGATAGCGATCGAAGGAGGTCGATGCGAGGATCAAATTCGTCACTCTACGTCTGGAAGCGAATCGAGACGGTTTAAGAAATATCTATTCTGCGAAACACGGTACGCGATTGCGAGGTCAAACCGACCTGATAGATTTGTCAAGCCGACAATTTATCCGCGACGCGTAAATGCCTGAAACCGAGGAGTCGATCGTTCAAGCCGAACGGTGGCACAGTCAGAGTAAAATTTCGGAACAATTATTCGATCGTAAACAGCGTAGTAGTAAAACCTAAATATTAATTCGTATTAAAGCGAATAACCGAATCGATAATTTCTAAATTCATTGGGTAAAGAGGTGGTAAGTAACGGTTGATTGGTAGTCAATTCTCTTCAATAACTTTCGACGATATTCCCACAGTTGTGAATAGCGACTGAGATCATTTAAATTGTACATTTTGGCGTGGTACAGCTCTCAGGCTCATGCAGGCAATTGAAGTGTCGCTCGGCCCACATAAAATGTCCCGCCGTATCTTCTAATTGTACCTGTGTGCCCTTGCGAGAGGTAGTCTCGCTGGTGTAGAATTGTATGATTTCTGCCATGTTTGATCGGGGCACAGCTCAAGACTCGTTTGAGTAATCAGAGTATCGCCCAGCTCATGAAAGTGCCCTGCCGCTACTCCTTAGTTGTTCTCAAATACCTTTGTGAAGAGGTGGACACGACCGTGTGGCACAGCTTTCACGCTGTTTGGAGTTTAATTTGTTCAAATCGGATGCATCTTCAGTTTGGGTAACCGAAGTGTCGTCCAGCCCACATATTGTGCCTGCCGGCATCTTCTGGTTGTTCTCAATTAGTGCATGAATCTCATAGTACAGGCACCTTTTGGCTTTTCCCGAGTTGCTCGACAAGGTCAATTTGTGTGTTACTGTACTATTCGCGTCGCGAATTACACGATCGGATCAGTACTGTTGGAATCAGGCGTCCGGCATCAGAGCAAGGCTTGAGCCCCAACAAACTCCTCTGGACGAACTCCTAGGTGTCTCAACCTGATCTCGACTTCGTGCGAGTCTCCACCGGAACATCTCCTCCGATTTATCGGCCGAGTGTAAGAGGTGCTGCGACAACCCTCAATCGTGCTATTTACCGAGGCATCGACTCCAACCACCAATTTATATATTTATATGTAAATAACCAATCGAGATTTCACGTAAAGCATTTACTTTCCTTTCGCGTCTTCGAGCGCCGACTCATTGAAAGTCATCAGATTGAACGAAACAAAATTGTATTACAAAATTCGTAAATATTTTTTTTATGCGTGCGATTTAATATCGCGATAAATGAACGAATCTCTTATTGTTGGATATACATGTATATATGTGTTGGATTTGCAGAATATATATTGTGTGACGCGGTATTTTATACCCGTCACAAGGAACTTCCTCGGGAGACCGGACAGTCATTGCATTAGGAGCAGAAACCGTCTAGAGAGAGAACGAAGCGCATATAATATCGTACGACCGGAATCTGTCGCCGCTTTATTTTGTATCTACAATCGGATAACGACGTCATCACCAGCGAAGGAACACCGTACGTCGAGGGAACGCACCGCTACCCTGCCGCTACCCCGCTCGGATCCAGCAATAGACCAAGAGAGGCAGCGGAGTAAGGGGAGGAAGGTCTGCGAGAGAACGACGTACGCCTAAGGAAGGTTCCGCTACCTTGCCGCTTCCCCGCTAAGGACCTGCGATAGAGGAAGAGAGGTCGCGGAGCAAGAGGAGGTCCTGCCGAAGATGCCTTCGCGAGAAGACGGAAACTTCGGCCTGGGGTATGGGTGATCACGAGGTGTCCGAGTACCGGCATAAGGGCACGCGGTTTAGCATTCTGTATTCGGCATTTGCCCCGTTCCAAGTCATTTTCAAAGTATAACGTTTTTCTGCGGTATCCATCGCTGCCGTCTTCCGGAAACTGCCCAATCTCGGACATCTCAGTAAGCCCCTCACCTTCTATCGTTGTAAAAAATTCGAAATCGGGAACAATGTACCGTGGGTTGTCGAACACCGGGCGTGCCAATCACCGGCCGTTTCTGCAAAATGTGCCCGGAGTGTCGGCATTGAGCGTTAGTTAGTAATTAGATTAAGTAATTTGGGAAGTTCCGGAAGTATCGTGAGATAGGAAGATCGAGAAGCGATCTTCCTATAAGCCACGCTCGGCAGGTCACTGAAACGGACCGGGGGATTGGTACCGCGTTAGCCACGATTTAGTTTCTTAGTCTCGCGAAAGCGTTGCAAATTTTGGGCCCACCCACGTCTCGATTTCGACTTCTCATTTACGCGGGAGCAGATCGGAAAGTGCATGTTTTGTCGTATCGGACATTTCGTAGTTTGTCGTGCTAGTTCTCGCCTTCTCTCTCTAGACGGTCGTCGATACAGAATCAATTCGCGCGTAAGGATAAATCGCGTCGCGTTTAGTTCATTGCGTTAGATTTCGTGCGTTTAAGATAATTGCGTTTCGTTGCGTTATATTGCGTTTAGAATATTTGCGTTTCGTCGCGTTATATCGCGTTAGGATAATTGCGTCGCGTTTCGTTAGTTAATAGAGTTGCGTATAAATAATTGCGTCGCGTATCATTCCGGAAATCGACGACTGTATCGCGCTTAGGAATTGGCATTAGTTCCCGTTTACGGGATTAGAATCACGTAGCTTTCGGGCATCGGTCAGTCGCTAAGCAGTAACGAGCGAACTGGTTGTCGGTACGGGATTATACTGTTCATCGCCTAGATTAATTATATTTACAATAAACAGCGCTGCTTTTACTAAATACTGCTGAGTCGAGGTCTCTTACGAATTATCCCGGAATATTCTATCAAATCCGCCTCCGCGTTTAGCCTCCTTACCCTGTAAGAATCACGCCACTCTACCATCGCGTACGGATACTGAGCTGCCGGGCCGTTCCGCCGCCGGTTCGAGTCTTTCGCGTTAAAGTTCCTTATCGCGACGCGGAAACGCGTCTGGCGCCCAATTAATTAATAAATCAAAGCGGTATTGAACAGATTCGAATCGGACGCCGAAGTGCTACTCGTCCGTGAATCCGCGGAGGCGCCGCGACGGTCGTAGTCGCGGATCAGGTCGAAAGGGCCGTTTCGAGAATTCGCGGGCGGGGCGGGGTCGCGGGCCACCATCGAGCTAGCCGCGAAATACCGCGTAGCAATTGTCTTATGTTAATTATAAACGAAAGAGGTTTCTCACTTTCTTTAGCGACCAGTCAGATCACTCCGCTATCCAGTACCTGGAGGCCCGAACCCTCCATTTAAATCATTCATAGATTAAAGTACTTTTATTCTTACTGAGAAGCCCGAGCTGGGCTTTAAACCAGACAGAATTCACAGAAAATATAACGACAAAATTCGTAGAAGCAACGTAGAAGTTTACATAATACGAACCATTATAGATATATCTGGTAATATACGTAAATGTAACGACTACATCTTCATTTCGCAACGTTTCTGATATAAATGAAATTGAATCGACTTCGTTCGCATGTGGAACCCATGGATCTAAGAACCTATAAACGGAGCCCACAACGCGGGAATTACCAAATTTGCGGCAGATAGGCTCTATCTTTATAGAATATGCGACGATCGTGTCTTTCCGTCGCATATTCTATGACTCTAGATAGACCATAGTTATATTCTACACGCACTAACACCTACTTCGCGGCGTGCTGTCGAGTTATATGTATAGAAAAAAAAATAGCTATACAAGCTTTGCCTATGTTCGGCTGTCCAAAGGTTGACATGTTCAAGAAAATCTTTTAATTTTGCGCCGCCTCCGAAAAGGTTGAAATGTATTTAATATACTACCTATCGAGTAAATAGGTATCATTCATATGTGTTACGTAATTGTATGATTGAATGAAATAGAAATTATTTTGTACTTTTTAGTGCATTTCGAAGTCGGTGTATTTCTTTTCTGAAAATTATTTTATTTCACGCTTTTTAGTGAAATGGGAAGAATTGTATAGGATACTGTGAGACAGTTCTTCCGGGCTTTCTTTTGTCTGCGTAAATGCCATGAGCATAATTAAGTAAAAGACAACATGGATAATTCGTTTTTCAATTTTTTTGCAACAATAATCCTTTGCAACTAAAAAATGAAAAAATTTTTGGTAATCGTACCAATGGGGAGTCAGACTCGACAACATGCGAAAGACTTTGTTGCGATCGGACCCACCTAGGAAAAAACCGACGAACATGCATAGAAAAAAAAATAAGGGACACTCTTTCAGGGACAAGTACAAACTAATTACATCATGATTGAGGGTACTTCATCCATTCGGTCATTGTTAATATTCTTTGCAAAAATTTACTGCTAATGTGTATCTCTTACGGTTTAGAACTGCGCAAGGGTCAAAGTATCCGTAAAATAATGGCAGATCCTGCACAACAAGTTTTCTAACATATCAAATTGATGCATTTTTAGAACGATACGGAGACTGTACCAAGCAATGGGAATAATACACCAGGGTCAACGTGAACTCATCTTGCTGTATAAGTCGCGTGTCAGAGCGGTAAAGCTTAGCTAGTGTTTTGGTACAGTGCATTGTAATTGCCCTTTCTTGTCTTTCCCGTGCGTAGCACGGGGCGTTCCACTAATATTTATAACAATAGTTTTTCGCTAATATCTCTAAAACAAAAGCTTTCCGTCAATTATGCAAGAGGAAAAAGTTGTCCAGAACCACGCCCCTAACAACATATTCGAAGGACATTAAAATCGTTCGAAGTTGGTTTCAAAAGTTAACAACAATTTTCGCTAATATCTCGAAAACAAAAGCTTTCCGCGAAATTTGTATATGAACAAAATTGTTTAGAATTATGTCTGTGATAAGATATTAAAAGCGCACTAAAATCGAGAAAAGTTTATTTCAAAAGTTGCCGGTTTTTGGCAATAACAACACTTTGCAATTAAAAACTGAAAAATTTTTTGATAATCGTACCAATGGGGAGTCAGAACCTACCAGATGCAAAAGGTTTCATTCCGATCGGTCCATCCAGCTAGGCGTAATCGGCGAACATACGTAGAAAATATATATATATATATATGTAGCGTGCAGCGTTGATTTTTTCGCCGCTACAAAGTCGATGTTTCGGGGCCTGGGAAATGTCCAGGTACCGGAGACAATAAAACTTTCGCCGACCAGATGATGTTCCGTTGTCGTGTGTTTACGGGATTTCTCCTCTTGAGTTTTTCCCCGTGCTTGCGGTGCTTAGCAGCTCAAGAGGCAACGAAAAAGGTCATTCGAATTACCGACTTCGACTCGAACGGTCACTTTTCGATCATCGAACACCACGTGCATTTCGATCAATAAAGTTCTCGTTATTGTTAAACGGACTACGATTCATTCACCCTTCACCTCATGTATATACTGATCGAATTGAGTAACCTCCTCCTTTTTCGAAGTCGGTTAAAAACAAAATAGACAGATATCACACCGATAAAAGTAGATAACCAATATACCTACAGAGGAGGCCCTTACCCTAGATAAAACTAAACCACAATATTGTGTTATGGAAAGCAATGAAGCAAGTCCCGCCCACCCGTCTAACAAACAAATAGTTATTATAAAATCTATTTTTCTTTTTAGGGACCGGAACTGGCACAGATAAATCTGGAACTGGCACATCCAGGACTAAATGGCGGGAGGACGGACCCCAACCTCAGCTCTCCAATACACTACAAGGACAAAAAGTACGTAAGTATATATATATAAATAAAAAGAATAGAGAAACGTCTATTATTAACTGATAAACTAATTCTTTTCCAGGTATCGAGTATGCCGTAAATCTACTAATAACCAGCTTTCCTATCATCATCTCCTTTTTTCTTTATGATATTCGAGATCAACCCCTGTACCGCATTCCAATCCTCTTTGTTCCTAAACATAATCTTCAGTAATTCTAAACATTTTTCTTTTTCAGGTCCTGGAGTGAGGTTAATACTGTGCTGGGATCTAGTCCCCGCCCAAAACGGACAAGAGACCACGGTATGTGCCGGCGAATCTTCTTCTTCTCGACAATAGCAGCAATCCGGTGAATTTCTTCTGCCAATTTTGTATAGGAAACCATTAAACGTTCCATGGCCCGTGAAGAATTGGACTAGACAATAGTCCAAATCTCCAAATTTTCTTTGGTTCCACTCGGATATCTCCGGAATAAGGAATTTCGTCCACTTGGATCCTGCGTATTCTTGCCACTTTCTTTGCCACTCTTCTAAGAGAACCAAATGTTGCTCTTTTTTAATAATGTTTTTTTCTTTTTTCAGGACTAGGCCCTCGCGCTTCCTTATCTGTACCATTTCATTATAGCAGTTAGCTCTCATCCTAGCTACTAACTCAAGGGGAGGTACACCCGAAAAAAACCCAGCACCCAAACCAGAAGAGGTCCTATATGCCCCACAGGCTAGTTGAGCACATCTTCTATAGATTGCTTGCACAATCCTTTGGTTTCTTTTGTATTGCTCTAAGGCTCCTACCCAGACTGAGGCTGCATATAAGACTATCGAGGCAACAATTGATATTAAAAGCTTCCTCTTTTTATGTTTAGGGCCAGTTACTCTAGGAAGTATTCGGGCAAGGGACTGAAGAGTGCTAGAAATCTTCATCTCAACTCTGCGCAAATGCGCATGAAAGGTTAAACGAGAATCCAGTACAACTCCTAGGTATAAAATACTATTGCTTATCTTGACCTCTGTGTTTTTAATCACCAGCTTGCATTGGCTACTATTATTCCATCTTTTCCCAAAAATAATTGCCTCCGTTTTTTCCGGTGCTATATACAGCCCTTTACTCTCCAACTCACTTATCACCACCCGGAGGATTTTATTCATTTTCCGTATCAAGCTCTTGGGATTACTCCCTCTCACGATGATTAGAGTATCATCCGCATAGCACACAGGTGTCGCACCCAGTTCTTCAATTAATGTAAGGATACTATGGTAAGCGATATTCCACAAGAGGGGTCCAAGTATAGAACCTTGTGGAACCCCTCTAGTGATATTAAAGGTTATGGAACCTTCCTGTGTGTCTATACTTCCCTTCCGGTCTTTCAAGTAACTTTTAATCATCGCAATGAGATAAGATGGAAATCCAAAATCGTCAAGCGCCTCAATAATAGAACTCCATAATATAGAGTTGAAAGCGTTCCTAATGTCAATGGACACCGCCAGAACCCCTCCTTTCCGTCTGGTACCTTTACGTATTTTTTTAATCACTCTATCAATGGCGTCCATCGTAGAAAAACCTTTGCGGAAACCATATTGCCCATGATGTAACGGTGCGTGTAGTTCCATCCAGTTCTCCATCCTGTTACAGAGAATAGGCTCGAAAATTTTCCCGACTTCGCTGATAAGGCAAATAGGCCTATAATTTTTATTACCGTCTAAATCCTGCTTTTTTGGTATCAATACCACTCTTGCGGTCTTCCATCGGGAAGGGAATTCGCACACCTCTAAAAGTTTCGAGAACTGCAAAGCTAGGAAATCAGGGTTGGCCTTCGCGAAAAGAGCCACAAGGGCCCCTGGGATGCGGTCCGGGCCAGGGGTTCTATCTTTTTTTATTCTTTTGGCCGCAGAAGTTACTTCCTCTTTTAATACCTGCAGGGACCCCCCCACTCTCTCCTGATATTCTCTAGGAGAAAGGCCTTTCTCTTTCTTCCTCTTAAACCCGGACCCTTCGGGAATAGGCCACCCACCACCCTACGCGCCTCATCCGCGGTAGGGGGAGGTTCCCTACTCCTAAGCTTCTTCATCGCAATTTGAAAAGCCTTTCCCCACACGTCTCGGTCTAAATCTCTAATTAAGGCGTCCCAACATTTACATTTTTTAACTTTGATTAATTTTTTTAGGTTCCTTTTAAGGTCACGATGTTCATTCTTAACCACCAGGTAGGTATCCGAATTAATTCCAAATTTCTTCTTATATTTCTTCGCTAATCTCCCTTTTTTATTGCAGGTCTTCCATAGTGTCTCCACTTCGGAATCCCACCAGTACACATTGCTTTTCGCCTTTGGCCTACTCTTACAAGATAAGTATTTATCTGCTATTTTACATAGTACGTTGCAGATGCTTTCTTCAGGGTTGCCATGTGCTCCCCATCTTTCCGGGGTTTTAAAGCTATCTAAGATAAGTAATATGTTCTTTTTTAATTTTTTCAGGGTCCCACGAGAGCTCCCATTAGTAGGATGACTACGCGGGCAGGTAAATAAAATTTCAAAACTTATGTACTTATGATGACTTAAGGATTCTTCTTCCAGAACGGCCCAATTACGTACCCTCTCAATCATCCCCGCAGAACCCAGGGTGATGTCCATTACCGATTCTCCTAAGGCACTGACATATGTGGAAACTCCCGGTTCGTTTAGGCAAGTAAAGTTCTCCCTAAGTATCCATTCCTCTATGATCTCACCTCTTCTATCCCAGATGTTCCCACGCCACATGCGGGCGTGGGCATTAAAATCCCCAGTAATAATAAAATTAGTCTTATCCTTACCAAAAAGTACCGTAATAAATGACGTTAATCTATCCCAAGTTTCACAAAAGTACTGTAAATCTACGTTAGGCGACACATATACCGACACCAACACAAAACCCCGCACCTCAATGAACACAAAATCTCTATCCCTAGTTAATACCGTAAAACCAAATTGAATAGTTTTAATAACAATAGCAGCCTTCCGACTCAACGACCACACACATATAACATTGTCTATTTTCCTAGGAGGCTCTGAAATCAGAGCAATTTCTATATTTTCCCGGAACATTTTTTGACCTAAAAGGTCTAACGCACCTCTGGAATTATTCAGATTTACCTGAATACATTTAAGACTTCCTGTCGTATTCCGTAAACCTCTGAACATATGTTGGTTAGCCATTTTAATTTCTTATTATAATTCTTATATTTCCTCTCCTTCTAAATCCTCTCCCCACTGAAAGCTCGTTATTCTGGCCAGCGAGGCCTTGACTTGGTTCATGGCCTGAGTCACACTTAACCTATTCAAAGACTCCGAACAGTCTCTGTTTCTGCTCTTATCCCCCTCTTTATCCCCTCTTTTATCCCACTCTCTATTTTCCTTCCCATCCTTTCCCCTCTTCCCTTGATCCCTACATTCCTGTGTAGAATGTCCCATTCTCCCACACTTCCAGCACCTTAATAGGATACGCGAGTATCTCGCTACTCTCGCCCTGGTCCACCCCGTCTTAATTGTCCTCTTTTGTACCAAGAAATCGGCTGCATTAACCGGTAACTTAATAATAGCTGTTTGGTGCCCACTTTGTTCTTTGCACAATCTTAACAACTCCAAAGACTCCTCTTGTAAGCCTATATCTTTAGCCTCCTGTACAATAAATTGAATGACCGCCTCTTTACTAAGTAAGTAAAGATTCGATTCCCCTGATACGTAACCCCACCCTCGGTTCGAGACGTCTCACCTTGCCTACCTCCTTAATTTTGTCTTCTATTTGGTTAACCAACTCATCACCATCCTGTCCCCGCATAAGCTCTATGACAATTCCCCCTGCTCTTGCTTCTCTGATTTCTTTGATCTGAATATCCTTAGAGGAATCAACCCTTTTCTTCAGGTCCTCGAGATTTTCTCTAAAATTTCCTGAATTATATTTAATGAAAATAGCTTTGCTATTATGCTTCCTAATTTCTTTCTTCCTGTCTTTCGGTCTTCCATTATCTCTATTTCTATCTTCATTCTGTTTCAGCCCCCTATCTGGGCCAACGTCCTTGCTATTTGTTATCCCTACACCCCTTTTCCTTCCAACAATCTCATTCCATTTAGGTGTGGACTGTGATATTATAACCACATCCTCGGTCTGTGTACCTATTGTCCTAAACATCCCCCTTCTATCATTCCCCTCCACCTGGTTTATTTCCACACAACTGTGATTCGTCGTTAATCTCCCCATTAAATTACCTTCCATCCTTGTCTCAAAACTACCATCCCCATCCAGAACTTCATACCTATTCCTACCCAAAACTTCTCTTTCTTTATTCAAATATCTACCTCCCATATTCCTATTGCTATTTCCATAATTCACCACACTCATTCCATCCCCAATTCTCTCCCTATTTCTATCCTGTATCCTCACCCCATCCTGTTCTCTAAGGTCTGCACACACACAGTCCCTCTCTAGATGTCCTTCAGCCTTACATCGAAAACAGATTTTTTCTTTTGATTTACAGGCTCAGGCAAGGTGATTCCTAGCCCCGCACCTGAAGAATCTCCTATCATCTACATATTCCCCGTATCCTACACATCGATCATCCTATTTTAATCCTACCCTTCTCTATCATACTCCTAGCAATCTCTTTTTTAACATCCAAACAGGCTGTCCTAGTACTGTCTCTGGCCATTCGGAGAAGGTGCAACATCCCCGCGGAACGACCCAGGCAATTGCAGCTGCTTCAGATGTACAATCAAACGTTGCAACTAGTGTCTCTTGAGGACAAGAGACTCATCCAAGGGGGAAGGTGTAACGTCACCGGGAACATCACATTAAATCCAGTCGATAAATAAAGAAACATGCTATTGCGTATATCTTTTTCTATTCTATTACCGATCGCAAATTACCGACTGCACCATAAAAATTCGCGTGGTAATGGGATTGGGTAGCTCACGCGTGCAACATTGTTTAGAGTAGATCACCGATCGATGGCGCGCGCGTTAGTTAGAAAGAGACAGGAGATATACTTCGAAACAAAGTAATTATAAATTATTATTTAAATGTTTATATTATATATATTATTAATTATTCACTCGTTATAAATTGCGTTATATTTCTAGCTATTATTTTATGTATTGCTTGCAATTAATTATTTCTTCTATTAAAACACTTATAATTTGCGTATCTAAAAATTATTAAAAATACGATTTAACGGGAAAACTTGTGAAAAACTAATTAATAATAAATCAAAGCGTATTTTTATTAATCAAACTAATATATATGAGTGATGCCCACTTCGACGCCGACCGATTGGACGCGTCCCGATTGGACGGTCCCGATTCGACGCGTCCCAATTCGAAGCGGTGCCGGTTGGACGCGTTCCAATTCTAAGCAGAGCTTATAGAACATCACCTAACCAAATTTAACAGCTTCGAATTGGGACGCGTCCAATCGGCACCGCTTCGAATTGGAACGCGTCGAAACGGGACCGTCCAATCGGCACGCGTCCAATCGGTCGGCGTCCAAGTGGGACACCCACATTTTTTTTGCTACTAAATAAAGCGTAATAAAATAACAACTACTTTTTGAGCGGGAAAAACCCATGATTCTCTGGGTATAAAAGGGCGTGCAGCAGCAGCTGCGAGCGCAGAACAATCTTTGAAGTACTACGTGCCGAACCTTTTAGGAAGCGACGAACTGGAGCAGTTTTAACTGGTAAGAGCCTTCAAGATTCTTAGTTTTGACTGGACAGCGGGTATCAGCCATTTGGATACTCGATCGTTGGGTAATTCTAGCAGCTAGCTAACGCAGACTCCCCGTTCAAACGATCTTGTCTCTGAAACTCCATAAGGAGAGTGCTATGCTCAGCCCCAGAAGGAACTAAGACATCAAACGAGAGCTCTCCAGTCATTCATATATATATTTCTTATTTTTCTACGTTATTAACTCGCCGTCGGATTCTCGGAGTTCGCTCTGGGTAGTTTAGTAGCCAGCTAACGCAGGCTCCCCATTATTGAGCGGCTTGATCTCTGAAGCTCGTGTCTTTTGGGTGGCGTTTCGCTAACTTCAATAAATAATTAAAGTCGAGTCATTTTTATTTGCAACCCTGTTGATCACACGTCGGTCACTCGATTCTTGCATCGTTGGGTAGTTCTAGTAGCCAGCTAACGCAGGCTCCCCAATTAAGCGATCAGGTTTTGGGTGTCGATTTGTGCTCTGACAAAAAGGGCCATGAACTAATTAGTTTAGAGTCAAACAAGGAGTAACTGTTCCACGTCTAATATAAATTTTAGAGTTTTGTAATTAACCAAATATTGTTCTGTCAGTTTTGTTAGGATTTAGATCCATTATTAAATTGCGTTATTTTCTTGCGTTGCGTATATCATTATAAAAACCTAGTAGTTAGCTACCGTTCTACGATTTGCGACAACAACAAGTCTATTATACTTCAATTTGCTTTTAGAATTCAGTCATTAATACATTTATATATTCGCTAAAGAAATTGTTAATTATAACTCTCTTTCTGATCATTATTTGAATAAACCTAATTAATGAAAGGTATTAACCTGTAGGTTTCACTCTTTAACCACACGCCACCACGATCCCACATTCTTTTAGAATTAGTTATATTAAAAACGAGTCGCTTAATAAGCAAAAGCCGCTCTTTGCTTCATAAGTGCTGTAAAATACCTGAGTCTAGTACCTTAGGGACGTTACATTTTCTGACACTGCATTATTTGTTTCAGGTTCAATACGGATAGGTGGAGCTACCCCGCTTGCTTGGACAGGGAGCTACTGACCAGTTCACACGCTTCTTACTTGGGCCCGGTGTCGTCACACTCGAGGTATCATTATCTGAAGTTATTCGTAAACCTCTCCCTGGTTTCTTCCTTTTAGACCTGACAGGAGTGAAATGTGCGTCCTCCTCACTCCCGTTTCCCACCCTACCCGGATCCTCCAGTTCCGCATCCCCCTGTGCCCCCCTCCTGCTCTTATTCCCAAATTCACTCCCGATATCCCGAGAAGCTATCTGATTCCTCGCCATACCAATAATTCCCGAAATCATCTCCAAAGAGGCATTGCTGAATCGTTTATTGGTCTTCAATACTTCGATTATACCTTCCATTTTCTCTGGCCAGCTCAATATTACCTCTGCAATCGCCCTCTTGTCACCAGTAGTAATAGCATTAGAAATATCCCAAATAATCTCCTTCAGTCTTTCATTCGCCTCCAATCTAATCTCCTTTTTCAAATTGCCACTTCCGTTATAAATCACCGCAATATCTTCACTAAATTTAACCAAGTCTGTCGCAATCGCTACATCATCATTTCCACCGTGAGCCTCCTCTAAATCTTTCCCCCCAGTCTGTTACCCTCCTTGTGAGCCAGTTTCCTCTTCCACTAATCCCTCCGTCCCATGAACAACCATGTCCTGATATGTCATTTCTTTCCTTAAAGAAGGTCTAATATCATCCATCTTCTTTGATTTATCCTTACCTGTATTATCCATATTTACAATCAAATCCTCGTGTTGTACCTTATTTGTACCCTCATTTCCTACGTCTTTATCCGTCATATTTGTTTTTGATTTATAAAAGAAAGATTTAAGTTTAGAATCCATTTGCATCCCACGAAATTGGTCGGTCAAAAGGTCCACCCGGGCATTGCCGCCTTACCCGGGTAAGCCTAATACAACCGGGGGGCGGCCAGTCCCCGGAGGTTGGCATGCTAACGACTGGTGCACTCACCAGCCACGCACCCGCGCACGGGACCGCCGAAGCGGTACTCCATGGATTGTGCGCGCCCTCATAACCACAGTCAGAGTTTGGGGCTAAGGATTTTTTATGGAGAGTGTCATCCTCGTGGCCCAACCAGCTAAGGTAAGGCCCCCGTTCCTGCAAAACATGACCACAGGTTTACAGTATACAAGGAGCTCGGGTACCCTGGGATCGCTAAGTCCCAAACTGTGGTTGTTTTCAGGCAACCCACAGCCCGTAGGGGAAAATGAATACCTTTACCTGTTCGCACAGCTTCCTCTGATGACATCGTTGTTATTGTACGTCCTAAAACTTTAGAAATATGCTCGCAGTCATCCTGTTTAATAATCTCCTGCCTAATTGTTTTAGGCTGTTGTTTAGTTGTATTTATATTTAAGTTTAAGTTTGATTTTTTATTACTCATAGTAGTTTCTACGAGCTGGTCGGTCAAGTTACTATTCGAGTAGAGCCGCCATGCTCAAGGAGGCCTCAATACAACCGGGGGCGGCAGGTACCCCGAGGCTGGCATGCTAGCGACTGATGCACCCACCAGCCACGTACCCGCGTGTAGCCTTTCATATCCAGTACTACAGAAAGTACGCACCCTCTTCGTCGCAGCCAAAACTTGGGGTTAGGGATTTTTTTGGAGAGGTTGTCATCCTCGCAGTCCAATCGACTAAGGTAAGACTCCCGTTCCTGCGAAACATGACCACAGGTTTACGATTTGCAAGGAGCTCAGATCCCCTGGGGTCGCTACATCCCATGTTGCATGTGTTTTTAGGCAACATGACAGCTCTTGGGGGTTCGCCGTTCCTCCGTTCGGAAGAGAGATCTCATTGGAAAGAGATCCCTCTCCCCAACAACCACCACGAAGAGGTGGAGGATCCGACTTGCGCCCAATTTCTAAAGCGCCATTCGGTGTCAACTTAACACTAAAACTACCAAACCGGTCAAGTGGCCGCTTCACAAGTATCTTATTAAAAGGTACACATTTTGATAAAGTACGTTTCATGAAATCAGTATTGATTTTCATCAAAATAAAGAATAAATGTGTGTACTAATTTATGTTTCGTCATTTGTATATTTATTCTTTAACTTCATTTTTAATTTCAAAGTATGTGTACGTTGTGTGCCGGTAGGTTTAGTGTTAATATATCTAATAACATAAGTTATATAGAGAATATAAAGAGTAATAGAAATATTAATTATAGTGCTCACGATAACAACACCCTAGTATGCGTAATAATATGCGTAATAATATAAAGTTATATTAGTGACAATGAGAGTAATAGGAATAGTAATTATAGGTCTATCGATAATGGCGACATAATATGGCTAATAATATAAGTTATATTAAGAATAACAAGAGTAATGGGGATAGTAGTTATAGTGCTATCGATAACAGCAACCTGATATGGGTAATAATATAAATTATGTTGAGAATAACAAGAGTAATAGGCATAGTAATTATAGTTCTGCCGATAACAGCAACATAATATGGGTAATAATGTAAGTTATTTTGAGAATAATAAGAGTAATAGAAATATTAATTGTAGTGCTATCGATAACAGCACCATAATAAGGTTAATAATATAAGTTATATTGATGACAAGTAGTAGTAGTAGTAGTTTATTTTCTTCAACAGAAGAGGGCTTTTGGTCTCAACTGAGACACAATTTGCCCATACATCAATCTTACATTACATCACTGGCTATGTGCAGCGCTCTCACACCACATTCACACACCCTAACATAGTAGTAACGCCATCTATTGTTAGCAGCATCAGTCTTGTATACGTCTATATTGGAACTCATATTAAATCTTATACTTTTATCCCGCATTTTTTTAAAAAGCGGTTTCGCGGTTTCAGAGGTTTCGCTCCACCCATCTCCTCGCTTGTATAAAAATCATTCTCCTCGCTCAGCTTGCACACCCTCATCCTTCTCATAAAACCTTCCCTCTCTCTTCCATACTTCTCACACATCCACAGTACATGATTAATATCCTCAATTCTATCGCAAATCTCGCAGTACGGATCATTTGTCATAAACTTTCTAAACAATGACCAGTTCATATTATAATGGTGTGCCCTTATTCTATTAAGTGCACATATTGTACTTCTCTCCAACTCTCCCAAAAATCTAAACCAAGGGAACTTATTTCCTACGTTGTTCCACCTCGCCGAAAAATATTGTCTTCCCTTATATTTCCTTGGGGCAAACCTTTTAGCAATTTCATCTGTGTGCTTATACCTCCCAAGTCAGCGATCTCAATCTTTCTTTTTTCCAACCATGCCTTCAGATATGACTTGATCCTTCCCAGGCAGTTCATTCCCTCCAACATCTCTATCAGTTTTCCATGAACAACGTTGTCATATGCCGATTTTACATCCACAAAAGCCGCCATCACCGACTCGCCTTTCCCCCAGCTCTCTTTAACCGAATTAACCAAGATATTGATGTTATTAATTGTCCCGCTTCCTTTCCGAAAACACGATTGATTGGGGTCCATCTTCCCTGCTTCTTCCGCCCAAATCCTCAACCTTTCATTAACTATCTTTTCCATCAACTTGCCCATACAATTCATCAGCGATATTTGTCTGAGTGCCTTCTTCTGAGGCTTTGGTATGAATTTCACAACAGCCTTCCTCTATCTTGCCGGGATTCTTCCTTTCCTCCAAACTTCATTATATAATTTCAAAATAACCTCTTTCTAACCGTCCTCTCCTGGTGCCGATTTTTTCTTGGTTCCTGCCAGGGCCCACTCCAGCTCCTCCATTTCAAGGTCCCTGTTCAACCATTTCCATGCCTGATCCTCCTCTGCGTTTCTCAGGACATCTTCTCCGGCCGCATGACCTTCATCCTCCTTATCCACTGCCCCTTTCTCCAACCTACAACCGTACTCTTCCGCCAACAATTTTCTTACCTCTTCCTCCTCCAGCTTCTGAATTTCCCACCTTCCTAGAGTTTTCTATTCCTCAGCTCCTATTCCCCTCGCCAAGCTTCTCACCTTCCTCCACATTTCCCCTGTGTTACTCTTGTATTTAATACTTTTAACAAAGTCCTCCCACGCTTCTTTTTTCTTTTTCTTTATGGCTCATTCCATATTTAACTTAGCCTGCTTGAGCCTATTCCAGCTCTCCTCCGGTGGTCTTTTACCCATTAACAATGTTGCCTTCTTCCTCTCCTCCTTCAACCTCTCATATTCCTCATCCCATCATGGCTGTTTTCTAACTCTCCTCCCCGTCCGTCTACTTTTCCCTGATCTGCCCTCTCTTCCCCCTCTAGTGCGGTTGCCTCTTCTGTATTCCTCCTTATAGCTTGCTTCAATTCCTCTTCCCAGTAGCTCTACTATCCCTTCATTTTTCCTATCCACATTCTGTTCCCCTTCTACTATTTCCATTACTTCCCTCACACTTCTAATAAACCACTTCAGAAGCTCTCCCTTATCTATTTTCTCCATCTTGTACTTTCTGTATCCTCTTCTTTCTCCAATCATATTCAGTTCCTCCTTCCATACGACCTCAATAATCTGATGATCTGACCCCAAGGTCTCCCCCATTTCCCTAGCCCTCATCTCCAACCCCATTTCCGATGGTGCGATCACCAAATCTATATTCGATGCCACCTGGTCAGGCCTTCCTATTCTCGATAACGTACTGTGGTTAACCACCACCATGTCCTCCTCTTCTAAAACCTCCCCTAACAGCTCACCCCCCTGATCCTCATTTTCACAATTCCATAACCTACTCTTTGCATTGAAATCCCCTACAAAAATTCTTCTCTCCCCTCTCCCAGCGTTCCTCAACAGCAGTCTCCAATCCCTTTTGGAGATTGTTCTCCCCGGCCTTCTGTAAACCACCATGATTTCAATCTTCCCACCATCCGTCTCGATTTCCACCCATATACTTTCCATCTTCGACTCATCTCTCAAGAATATACCCGATCCACGCACCTTCACATTCTCTTTAAACATAACGCATATGCCTTCCATCATCATTACCATCTTTTCTAATAATATGCCAACCCGGAATTTGAAAAACATCCTCCACTCTCAACCACGTTTCCGTGATTGCCAACACATCGAAAGACTCCCCCACTCTCCTTATCTCCTCTCTTTTATTCCTTACACTCCTCGCGTTCCACACTCCGCACTTCATTCCCCTCTCAGAGTATTTTTCCGCTTAAGAGGGGCCCTTTTCCACCGCCTCTTTACTAAACACTCTCTCATACTTCCCATGTATATCCTCTCCATCGCAACACCCATACCTCCCCTCCTTCCTCACTCTCACACATCCATCTCCGGACGCTGCACACGTCCAACGCCTGTTCTTATTTACTAAATATCCTACATAGCTTAGTCCCGTTGTACATTTAAACAAAAGTATACCCCTCACCCAATATAAATCCTTATACCCTAACCTACTAACTCTGAAATATACCTTTCTTAAGTAAAACAATATCAAAAAATATCCCTCCACGCCGAAGTTCGTTATCTCAAAATCAGTCAACATACCTAACCTATCCTAAATTATTCTCTCTGGAAATATAATAAAATAATTTTCATAAAAAAAGTACACCGACTTCGAAATGCACTAAAAAGTATAAAATAATTTCTATTTCCTAATGAAGTAATTTCTATTTCATTCAATCATACAATTACGTAACAGATATGAATGGAACCTATTTACTCGTTAGGTAGTATATTAAATACATTTCAACTTTTTCGGAGGCGTAGTACAAAGTACAAACTCATTACATCATGATTAAGGGTTCTTCATCCATTTGTTCTTTGTTAACTTTCTTTGCAAAAATTTATTGCGCATGTGTATCTCTGACGGTTTAGGACTGTGCAAGTGTCAAAGTATCCGTAAAATAATAGCAGATCCTGCGCAACAAATTTTCTAACAAATCAAATTGATGCATTTTTAGAACGATACGGAGACTGTACCAAGCAATGGCAATAATACACCAACGTCAACGTGAACTCATCTTGCTGTATAAGTCGCGTGTCAGAGCGGTAAAGCTTAGTTTAGTGTTTTGGTACAGAGCATTGTAATTGCCCTGTCTTGTCTTTCCCGTGCGTAGCACGGGGCGTTCCACTAATATTTATAACAATAGTTTTTCGCTAATATCTCTAAAACAAAAGCTTTCCGTCAATTATGCAAGAGGAAAAAGTTGTCCAGAACCACGCCCCTAACAACATATTCGAAGGACATTAAAATCGTTCGAATTTGATTTCAAAAGTTAATAACAATTTTTCGCTAATATCTCGAAAACAAAAGCTTTCCGCGAACTTTGTATATGAACAAAATTGTTCAGAATCATGTACGTGATAAGATATTAAACGCGCACCAAAATCGGGAAAAGTTTATTTCAAAAGTTGCCGGTTTTTTTGCAATAACAACACTTTGCAATTAAAAAATTAAAAAATTTTTTATAAAGGTACCAATGGGAAGTTAGCTCCTACCATATGCAAAAGGTTTCATTCCGATCGGTCCAGCCAGTTCGGAGTAATCGGCGAACATATATAGAAAAAAAAAAAAAAAAAGAAAAATATACTGACCGAATGGAGTAACCTCCTCCTTTTTCGAAGTCGGTTAAAAATAGCTTTGATCCCGCATATATAGAGTAAATATCATTGCTCTTCTTTGGTACATTTTACACACAGATATGTTTCCTTATCACTACTTTCCTTATCTAATAGGCTTACTGTCCTTATGCAATCCTTCATTTTTTTGGTTACAAAATAAAAAGAAACACAAATAATACTGTTGATCATAGGAACTTACGTCGAATTTATAAATAGAAATAAAAAAGCAAAAAACACGTGCTATTATGTAGCTTTCGCAATTGACGCATCTAAGGTACTCATTCTGTCATTAGGTTCCTTTATCTTCCTATTAACTTTCTTATACGATCCCACTTCTGGGACGCTTTTCATCGTTAAACTGCTTTCCCTTGCGTCTTCATCCCCCACATCTAGGACCTGTTGTCCCTTTAGTTCCTCCTCACACCACTTTTGTTCACCACCTAACTTCACCATGTCTCCTCGTATTCTTCCTCTTTTCTCTCCTCCTCGACCTCCTTTCGTCCTTTTTCTTCCCTTTCTCTTCCCTTCCACTCTTTTGGTCTATCGCCTCTGGATCTCCAGTCAGCTCCCCAGTCCTCCTTATCACCACTCTCCTCCCTTCCATTGGGCTCATCCCCGATTCTTTGGCCTTTATCCGCTACCTTATTTTCTTCCTCTCTCCTCTCCGTCCTCAGTTGCTCCGATTCCTCCTCCCTTTCGTTCATCGTTCCTCTCTTTCGAGCAAGCTCCTCTCTTTCCCTTTCTGCTCTTCTCCTCAGTTTTTCCCTAGTTCTTTCATCCACATACATTTCAAAGGGGGGGGGGGGGGTGACCTTATTCCAATCTTCGTTCGGGTCAGGGTGGACTGTCCATTTAGCCCTGTACTTTCTTGTCCTAATCACTTCGTGAAGCTTTCCTTCTATCTGTTTTTCTTGCAGTACTTTTATCATCTCATCGACTGATTTCGTCATCAGTCCTTTTCCTCAATTCTACCAACCACTCTCTATTCAATTGTTTTTCCTTTCTTGCCCTCCTTCTCTCCTTTTCCATTTCATCCTTGTTTAATGCGAACCTCAATTTTTCGTATTCGCATTCTCCCTCTGGCTGTTCACCCACCACATCATGCGGAAGTGGATCCTCGTCAAGATCTCAATCCCCTCCTCCTCCGTCTGTTTCTGCCTTTCTGTCTTCTCCTTACATTCTAGGCATATATATTTATTACTTGATAAGAATAAATCAGTCTTGTTATTGAAGCAACTCGGTTTCAGTCCTTTATACTTCCTTTTCTGTTTAGACCATCCCGATGTCCCTTCAATCCCTTCCTACTCTTCAGTATCCCTTCTATCCGATTCTCCTTTGTCACTCTCTTCGCCTTTTCCCCCTCTCACGGCCCCGCTATATGTTGCATGACTTTTCGGTCCCTTCCTGTTTTTGTCCAACTCCTCCTTCCCAATCCTTATCCTCTCCAACTCTCTCCCAATCGGGACATCCTTATTGTCCCATACTTCTCTTCTTTCTTTCCTCGGTAGCCTGGGAATGTCTCTACTTCCTTTCTCCCTTATATCGTCCAATCCTCCTACCCTGTCCGTTTCTGTTTCTCCCATATTCCTGGCCACGAATCCCCTTGCCGTTTCGAATTCCACGTTTCGGAAAGCCATGACTTTCCGAATCGCTGCTTCCTTCTGCCACAACCAACATACTCTTGCCAGCGAACTGTGGCTCCCTCCGCAGTTAACACATTTTGGACTTTTCTCGCACCTACCATGTTCCGCTTCCCCACACACTAAGCACTTTTTAATTCGTTCTTTGCACATCGCCTGAAGGTGTCCAAACTTAAAACATCTAAAACAGTGCTTAACAGGTTCTACGAATGGCTCGATTTTAATGCCAACATGGCCTTGACCTATCAGTAGTCTAGAGGGTAACACGTTACCTTTACACGTAATTAAAATTGACCGTATGGGTTCATACGCTACTTTTCCGTCCACTATTCTTTCCCTCTTCATCCTCTCTAGAACAAATTCTCCTTGAATAAACCTGTAAATTTTGATCATGTTATTTCTCTTCGTTTTATTTTTATTTCCCACCTTAAGGACACAGCACACCACATATTCCTCTCTTACAGGTCCTTCCTCGTACAAATCAACTGTTCTTTCCCTTATATCCCTAATATTTCCCTCTCTGGGGCCCACGTGCTGTGCATAATTTTCACCGTCACCACGTGTTGGTTCGATCACGCTTTCCCCATTCTTATTTTCTATAGTCTTATTTCTACTTTCTATTATCCTATTTTTGTTAGTGTCTATTTCTACAATATAATTGTTCTCTTTACCTTCACTATCGTCCTTTCCTTCCTCCCCGATAATCTCAAAACTATCCTTGTTCACTTCTACAACACTTCCTTCTCCACGCTTGCTAAAAGAATGGCCGTTTTTTTCTCCTTCACTATTCACTTCCCCAGGCCTCCGTATCTCCTTCGTTGGCGCCACCGTCGCCACGCTTGCCAATCCCTGATTCGCGTCATTCACAAAAACCTCACTCGGCGTTCTCCCATTGGTCTCTCCATCTTCCATGTCTGAAACGTCATTTCCTGACTCCTTCTTTTACCTTCTTTTCTCCTTTCTGCCTCTCCCCTCCTGATGTTCTTCCTCCTCTTCCACTTCTCTTCCCCGTTTTTTTCTTTCTTCCGTCTCCATTTTATTCTCTCCTCCTTTCACCACTTTCTCCTCCTCGTTTTCCTGTCCTTTGCATTCCCTTCTGGACGCCTCTAGAACCGCCCTTTCCTCTTCTGCCAAATATTCCAAAGCCCAGTCTTTTCTTAGGCTCTTTACTAAACTATTATCTTCCTTTTCCACCTCTGCTTGTCCTCTTTTTCTCTCCTCGTTCTTCTTTATCATATCCTCTTCCTTTTCTCCCTCTTCAGAACTCATTTCTTCTTCCCATTTCTCCTGGACCTCTTTCCTTTCCTCCACCTTGCCCTCACTCGTCCTTTCAACTACCTCCCCTTCTTCCCTGGTTTCCCTGGTTCTAGGCCAACAAGGGGGCCTTTTATTTTCCTTAACTCTCCACCTTCCTTACTCAAAAGTCTCACCTACCACTAGTATTATACTAAAGTATTTAATCAGTAACAAAATAAAAAGTCACTCTTGTCCAAAATTAGCCAATCGTGCACTAATAACCGCCAATATTTCGGGAGCTCAAACGTATCACGTGTCACTTGTCCGCCGCCATCTTCCTTCTCTCATCTATATTGATGACAATGAGAGTAATAAGAATAATAATTATAGGTCTATCTATAATAGCTACATAATATAAGTAATAATATAAGTTATATTGAGAATAACAAGAGTAATAGGCATAGTAATTATAGTTCTATCGATAACAGATACATAATATGTGTAATAACCTAAGTTATATTGGTGAAAATGAGAGTAATAGGAATAATAATTATAGGTCTATCGATAATGGCGACATAATGTGTGTAATAATATAAGTTACATTGAGAATGACAAGAGTAATAGGCATAGTATGTGCTATGTATAACAGCTCCATAATATGGTTAATAATATAAGTTATATTGATGACAATGAGAGAAATAGGAATAATAATTATAGATCCATCGGTAATGGCAACATAATGTGTGTAATATCATAAGTAACATTGAGAATAATAAGAGTAATAGGCATAGTAATTATATTTCCATCGATAACAGCAACATAATATGTGTAATAACCTATGTTATATTGAGAATAATAAGAGTAATATAAATATTAATTATAGTGCTATCGATAACAGCAACATAATATGGTTAATAATATACGTTATATTGGTGACAATGAGAGTAATAGGAATAATAATTATAGGTCTATCGATAATGGCGACATAATATGGCTAATAATATGAGTTATGTTGAGAATAACAAGAGTAATAGGCATGGTAATTATAGTTCTATCGATAACAGATACATAATATGTGTAATAACCTAAGTTATATTGGTGAAAATGAGAGAAATAGGAATAATAATTATAGATCCATCGGTAATGGCAACATAATGTGTGTAATATCATAAGTAACATTGAGAATAATAAGAGTAATAGGCATAGTAATTATATTTCCATCGATAACAGCAACATAATATGTGTAATAACCTAAGTTATATTGGTGACAATGAAAGTAATAGGAATAATAATTATAGGTCTATCGATAACAGCACCATAATATGCATAATAATATAGGTTATATTGAGAACACCTAGAGTAATAGGCATAGTAAGTATATTTCTATCGATAACAGCAACATAATATGTGTAATAATCTAAGTTATATTGGACCCCAAATGGCAAGTTTTGGGCTTGCAAGTCGGACCTCCACCTCCTCGTGATGGTGTCTGGGAAGTGGGATACCTTTCAATGGTATCTCACTTGCTAACGGAGGCACGGCGAAACCTCAAGAACTATAAGTTGCCTGAAAACGCTTATAGTGTGGGAAGTAGCGATCCCAAGGTATCTGAGCTCTGGTATACCGTAAACCTGTGGTCAAGTTTCGCAGGAACGGGAGTCTTACCTTAGTTGGTTGGACTGCGAGGATGACAACCTCTATAAAAAATCCCTAATCCCAAGTTTTGGCTGCGACGAAGAGGATGCACATCTCCCGTAGCTCAGGCATTGACTGTCTATGTGCGGATGTGTGGCTAGTGGGTGCATCAGTCGTTAGCATGCCACCTCCGGGGCACCTGCCGCCCCTCGGTTGTACAAGGCCTCCCAGTGCATGGCGGCTCTGTGCTGGGAGTATTTCCTTCCGACCACGTGCGTGGGACTAAGTATGAGTCTTAATAATAAACAAACTTCAAATCTTAATACTAGTGTAAGCATATATAATGATAATGATAAGAATGTTGATAAAAATAAGTCTAGGATTGTTAGACAAGAGGAGCTAAACAAGAAACAGAAGGAACTAATTCGGAATTTTTTCTGGGACAGCAGGAGGAGATCCTCGTGCTTTGACGATGGAGCAAATAGTTCGATTGAGGAGTGTAGGGGATCGGAGAATTGGCCAAAGAAGGGGCAAGGTTACTCGTGGCTAGATGATAGTACGGTGTATGAGGATATGGAAAAAAGACAGGAAAAAATTGCGGAGATTATTGGGACCGGCATTGCTGGGAATACAACTGTTGTTGGAGGAGGAAGAGGAGGGAATGATGTGTGTGAGGACGAAGGTAGGATGCAATTAAAGGAAGTAGTTGTGTCGTCAGTTGCAGGGGTTAGCCCTGTAAAGGGGGTGGATAAAGGAAGAGATGGGAACACGGTGACAAGTGAGGTTAGAAAAGTGGTGCGGAAAGATGAGGATAGTGAAAATATGGAGAAATTAAAGGAGACGAAAGGGATAATTCAGGCGAAGGTATCTGGACAGGACTCTAAGGAGTTATTAGATTTATTGAGAGTGGCAGGCGATTTGGGGGAGGCCAGTCAAGAGATGGGAAAAATCATAATTCAGAGCGGGAATTTGAAAAGAGAAATGAAGCAAAAGATAGTTGATAGGATTAGGGAAAATATGATCAGTAATGTAAGGGATGAGGAGAAAGGAGAGGTAGAGGACCTAATTGGGAGCATGAGAAACTGGGTGTGGGACTTGAATAGGATCCTTGAGACTCTTGTAGGAGCTCCGCGCTTTAGCTCGGTACGACTTAAAGGCATTTCAGACCTTATAATGAAGTGTGGTAGATTAGTTGAAGAGGCAACAGGAGGGCAGGTAAGGAAAGAAGAAGCGGTTGGTCTAGGGAAGAAGGTGCATGACATCTTAGGGGTACAGACACTGAACAGGAATATGGGGGAGGAAGATTTCAGACTTGTTGACAGAAAGAGGAAAAGATATCTAAGGGATGACCTGAGGAGCATGGAAAGTGAAGGTTTGCCGGCAGGTATTATTAAAAAGCAGGTTAAAAGGTGGCTGGACGAGCAAATGTCGAGTGCTGTAGAATCTCCAGGACTGAACAATTCCGGAAGGGATGGCAGGACTAAATTGGACGAAGGGAGAAAAGGGGAAAGCTTTCTGGGCGCGGCTAGGAAGCAGAAAGAGGAAGGGGGGAGGAAGAGAGAGGGGGGCTTTCTGAAGATAAAATGTAAGGAGGGGGCTACATACGAGCAGACGCTGAGGGAAATTAAAGAGAAGATCATGATAGGCAATATTAGGATTAATCGTATAAGACAGACCAAGGGAGGGAGAGAAATTTTGTTTTATTTCGAGGAGGAGGAAGAGCTTTGTAATTTTGGCGACAGAGTTAAAGGGGCTGGATTCAAAGTGGAACCAGTTGTAGGCAGGAGAAAGAAAGTCATGCTCACTGGCATAGACTTAGATATTAGTGAGGATGATCTGAAGGGGATACTAAGGGATGGATATAGGATTACGGACATAAGAATTATCTCCTTTAGGAAATCACTGAGTGGCAATAATAATGCGTGTGTAGAGCTTCAGGAGGAAATAGCGGACGAGCTCATTGCGAAGGAAAGAATCAAGGTTGGATGGACGTGCTGCAAAGTAAGTGGCTACACTGATAATAGGAAGTGTTTTAGGTGTGGCTCAAGAACGCATTTAGCCTGGTCCTGTAAGCAGGAAAAAAACGTGTGTTACGCTTGTGGAAAAGAGGGGCATATCAGCAGGGACTGTAGTGTTAAGGAAGGACGATGGGCTATGGGGGCACAGAATGTGGGTGAAGGAGGGCGAACGGCACTGTATCGAGAATATCCGGCTGTGGGCAATGGAAGTAAGGTAAGTAAAGATTGGTTAGTTACAGATAGCAATATTGCAGAGGAGAAATTATGGGAGACGAGACCTAAGGAATCCGGAACCAAGATAGTTAGATCGGTTGGCACGCAAACGGACCTTGAGGTGCAGGCGAATAAAACATGGAGTGAGGTTGTGCAGGAGAACGCGCAGGCGAGGGGTAAGAGGGACTCTACTGCCGGGCTCTTATACCAGGAGAGGGGAGGTGAAGTGAGATTTCTCGGAGATGAAATGAGGAAAAGAGAAGGGGTTGAAAAGGTTAAACAAAAAGGTATTATGGAAAAGTATGAGACTCTAAATAAGGAGAGGAGCCAGGAAACATTTAAGGTAAGGACACATAAGGGGAAAGCGGTCCTAGTTAAATTTGAAAGGAGTGAGGGTACTAAAGATATTGGTCAATTTAAAAGGATTATGGGGACACCCAAGGGGGTGTTGGTTACCTCAATGAGAATGGCCCGGGGAGGGGGAATCTTGGTAGATTTGAAGGGCGACAAGGGTATCAAGGAATGGATTGGGGATATTAATAGGAAAATGGCTGGGGTTGCTAGGGCCAGGAAACTTGAGCCGAGGGAGGGGATTCGCATAAGGAATATTGATCCTTCAGTGGATAGGGAAGCAATTTCGCATAGTCTCAGGAGTGAGGAGGGTATAGAGGTCGAGGACATTGAGATAACCAGAACTATTAGGGAGTTTGGCGGGCACCAGACAGCCTTTTTAAAGCTTCCCAGTAGGCTGGTAGGCGTGCTGTTGGAAAAGAAAAACATCAGGGTAGGATGGACGTCATGTTCGATTCATAGTTATAATAAAATCCTTATTAGGTGTTGGAGATGTTGCGGGTACGGCCATTACACGGAGGGATGTACTAGACCTATGAAGGAGAAAGTGGAAGGAAGTAAGGACAAGGAGGCGAGGAGAAGGACGAGTTTGAGAGGAGAGGAGGGAATAGGCAGGAGAAGCAAACAAGGAGAGAAAGCGGAGGAGGAGGCGAGACGGCGCAGGGGTGAGTCTGCGTCCTTTGAGGCGGAATGCGAGAGAGCAAAAAAAGCTCTGCATGTACTTGACGATCTGGCGTTAGCCGGTGATCTATGTGGTGATGTCGTAGAGGCTGACTTTGGAAACGACCAGTCGGAGGGGTCACTAGCGGATAATTAGCGTTAAGTAGTTGTACTTTTCTTAAGTTTTATTCTCTAGCTTGAATAAAGGTTTTTAATTCCTGACTTTAATGAGTGTGTTAAATTTTATCCAGATCAATCTAAATAGGGCGCCTCGAGCTCTAGATTTACTAGTGGACAAAATGCAGCGAGAGGATCGTAGGTTGGCGATGATAAGTGAACCACCGAAATCCATGGGACATAGCTTAGTCTTATGGAGTAAGGGAAGGGGTGCGTGCATCCTAGGTAGGAACTTGGAAATAGGCTTGGATATTCTCGTGGCGAGGGAAGCTTACGTTATTGGTATATATGGGAACATGGTATTAGTATCAATTTATATCTCTCCTAATATATCAATTAGACGTTTTACCAAGTATTGGGAAGAGTTAGAGGAGGATATTAGGGAGCTCAAAGATAAGGGGAGCCATAAAAGAATTTTGATCGCGGGGGACTTAAATGCCCACTCGATTAGATGGGGGAAACCCTTAGAGAATAGGATTGACCCTAGAGGCAGAATAATCGAGAATTGGCTTGATTTAAGTGGTTTTATATGTGTTAATAGGAATAATGTGATTACTTTCGAGGGCAAGAGAGGGGCGACTAGTATTGACGTTACGATTGCTTCTAGAGAGCTGTACTGCCTTATCGACTTATGGAAGGTGGAGCAGGAAGTTACCTTAAGCGATCATAGATATATTACCTATGTAGTTAGGGAAGAAAGCATACTTACCGATGGTGGCCCTGGTAGACTGGAGCTGGTCCCTTGTGCCGGATGGATAGTAGGCGACCTGAAATTTAAAAGGAATGAACTTAATTGGGAGTTTAATTGGCTAGTTGTAGCATTGAGAGAGCAGGGGGCTGATTCGGGATTTTGGGATATAAGGGAGGGAAAGATTGAGTCTCTCTTCGGGGAGATTTGTGATCTTGTTTTTAAAAGAAGGTTGAAGGGGAGGGGGAATAGGAAATCCCACGCATATTGGTGGGATTCAGAGGTTAGTGAGGTATAGGGCAGATGCAATAGGATGGCGCGAAGGGTGACCAAACTGAGGAGAAAGAAGGAAGGAAGGAGAGAAGAGTATGAATTAGCTCTGGAGCTCTATAAGCGCTGTAAGCAGGAGTTAAAAAAACTGATTAAGATTAAAAAGATCAACTGCTGGAATAATCTGATTAGGGATTTGGATAGGGACGTTTGGGGCCTTGCTTACAAGATTATATTTAAAAAGCTTAGGAAGAGGAATCCCCCTCTGGGGTGGAAGCTAGGGGTCAGCATCATTGAGGATTTATTCCCGACAGGAGAAGGTGTCCCGGAGATTGCGGAGGATGTTCTGGAGCAAATTATTAGAGACTCAAAGGAAGAAAAATTAAAAGTAAACAGTAGAGAAATAGTTTTTCATGCAAAAAGAATGAAGAAGGGGAAGGCACCGGGTCCCGATGGCGTTCCGGGGAATATTGTTAAAACCATTGCTCTGAAGAGTAGTGGAAGTATGGCAGAATTTTTATCGATCCCACTGAAGGCTCTAAAATTTCCCAGGAAATGGAAGGAGGCTCTGGTTGTCCTATTGCCTAAGAATTTGGATTTAAACGAAAGGAAGTATAGACCGATTTGTCTCATTAGTGAGGTCGGTAAACTCTTCGAGAGGGTAATATCCGGTAGAATAGAGGACTGGGTGGGTAAACATTATGGTTTGTCTAAACACCAATTTGGTTTTAGGAAAGGGAGGTCGACGGTCCATGCGCCACTGGATCTGCTTGGCCTGGTAAGAAGACGTTGGGAGGGAGGCGAGAAGGTTATCGCGGTTGCTCTAGACATTAAGAACGCCTTTAACTGTCTGAGTTGGCCAGCCATTATTGGAGCGCTGAGGGGGATGGGGTTGCCGCGGTATCTCCTCGCCCTCATTGGCTCGTATTTAAGGGAAAGAAAAGGCTCTATAGTCTTTGAACAGGGCAGATATGAATTCGAGGTAAGCAGAGGCGTCCCTCAGGGCTCGATCCTCGGCCCGCTCCTTTGGATCCTCACCTACGACCAGGTCTTGAAGAAATGCTTGGCGGTGGGACTCAGGGTGATCTGCTACGCAGACGACACCCTGGTCTTGCTGTCGGGTCGGAAAGCTAAGGACACCTTCTATGCACTTAGTATTAAACTGAATGAAATTGTAAACTCTATTGAAAAGCTGGGTCTTCAGATTTCCTCCGAGAAAACGGAGTCTGTGGTTTTTCGGACGTATGCCACTAATAAGGAATGGCGCCAGCAACCCTTATGGGTTAAAAAGGACCAAGTGTATCCAAAAAAGTGCATCAAATACTTGGGTGTCTGGGTTGACTCCTTCTTAAACTTTGGAGATCACTTAAGGAAATTAGAGACTAAGGTCGAATCCACTTTGGGAGGACTGGCAAAAATTGCCCCGAATCTGAGGGGCCCGAGGATGAAAAAGAGGGCCCTGCTTGCCTCGGTAGTTAGTTCCATAGTATTATATGCGGCCCCTGTGTGGGCGGACTCGCTGAAATGTCAAAAAAACAAGAAAATATTGGGTAGGATATATAGGAAGTGTGCGCAGCTAGTTTGCTGCGCATACAAGACTACAGCCGGCGAGGCGGCGGGAGTTGTCGCGGCGGTCCCATCATTGGATATGGTTGCTCATATGAGGAAAGAGATTTTTACAAAGTGCGAAAGGGAAAATCGCGAGATGGGTTCTTGTTCTGGCAGCGGGAGGAAGGGTAGGATTAAAAAAAGAGCGGAAAGGGCTGTCATTAAAAAGTGGCAAGAAAGATGGTCTGTCAGAGGTCCGTTAGATAGTGGCGCATGGACTAGGCGGCTGATACCAGATGTTACTCTCTGGAAGAGGAGATGTTATGGAGAGATTGATTATTATATGGCCCAGGCGCTTACGGGACATGGAGCCTTTAATGCCTTCTTGTTTAGGATTAGCAGGATAGAGAAGCCCTCCTGCAATCTCTGTGGATCACTATGGGATGATGCGGAGCATACTCTCTTTGTTTGTGAGGCATGGAAGGATAAAAGAAGACAATACGGAATACCGGGGGAGGAAATTTTGAGGTCGCCGAGAGGATTTATCACGATTCTGATGAGTAGCAAGGGTAACTGGGATGCCTTTGCTAATTACGTTAGAGATATTTTGGATACAAAGGAGAGATATGATAGAGAGGTAGGGTTTTAAGCTGCTGGTCGATTACTATTGCTGCGGGTTGGTAGGAAGGATATCTGGGATATCATTCTAACAGTCGGTGGTTCTCTTAAGGTACTATTTAGCTGCCGTGGTACTCATCGAACTTATTATCTAGTCGCCGGGTTACTTATTTACCGGTTACCTGGGTGTGGTTTTTCTAGTCTCTTACTTACCTTTTTGTTCAGTAATTTATTTATTTTATCTAATTTATTATATAGTCATTTAGTTACTTATGTATCGGATTCGGACGGGTGGTTTTATCTAGTCATTTACTTACTCATATTTTTTCTACTGCGTCGGGATATTTAAGGTATTAAAAAGAGATATGATTGAGAATTTTATCGGTTTTTTAGGGGAAGTTTATCTAGTCAACTATCTACCTTTTTTGTTCAGTTATTTATTTATTTTATTTAACTCATTATCTAGTCACTTAGTTATTTATGTATCGGATTTGGGCGGGCAGTTTATCTAGGCATTTGCTTATATTTTCCTAATATGTAAGGGATATTTTAGATACTAAGAGGAGGTATGATAGAGAGGTAGGTTCCTATTCTCTGGGTCGATTACTATAGTTGCGGCTTAGAAGGAAGGATTTCGGTGGTATCATTCCGACAGTCGGCGGCTTTCCTGAGATTCTATCTAGTCGCTGTGTTACTCATTTTATTTATTATATAGTTACGTGGTTACTTTTTTACCGGTTTCTTGTGCGAAGTTTATTTACTTATTTAGTCAATTACTTATACTTTTTCTTTAGTTACCTATTTATTTTATTTACCTTGCTCTTAGCTAGGGAACGTTTTTTACTTATTACTATATAAGCAAATGCTTGATATACTGGTTTGGAGAACCCGTTAGAGAGGGAATCTGCGCTTTGGATCTAGGTAAGGGAGCGTAGCGTTGGGTTGGCAATACAGACATAGAAGCGCAGGGGAGAGACAAGATGGCGACGATGGAGTAAGACGCGTTCCTATTGTGCTCTGTGATTTTTTTTTATTTTCTTGAGTTCCGATTGGTCTGTTTTGGACAATTGTGTAGAGATAGGTTTATAAGAGTTTGTTAGTTTATTTTACTGTTTGGTAGTAAGTAAGAATAAATTACAATATAAGAAAGAGTGTAAGAAAATAACGTGGGCCTCCTGGTTGGCCAAGAACCAGGAACAGAAACATAGAAAGGATAAGGGAGACAAGGAGAGAGAGAAGGAAAGTGGAGGGAGGAAAAGAAACGGAAGAATAGGAAGATGCTATGAGTGGTGATGAAGGTAAAGGCGAAAAGGAGATTACGATGAACATGGAAGGAGAGGAGGGAATTTGCCCGGATGAAGGAAAAGAGGATACGAGCTTATTGAAAAGCTTAAAGAAGGACTGGGCGCTGGAGTACCTGGCCGAGGAGGAAGAGGCTATCTTGGACACTTCGAAAAGGGAATGTATGGAAGGTGCGAAACAGGAGGAAGAAAAGGAGGGAAGAAATAGGGATAAGATGGAGGTGGAAGAGAGAAAGAAAAGAGCTAGGGAAATGGAAGAGGAGAGCGAGGAGGCGGAGGAGGGAGTCAGGAAGGAAAAGAGAAGAATCAGAGAGGTGGGAGGAAGTGACGTAGTGTCGGTTCTAAGTGAATTGGCCAATGAGGTGATCGTATCGGATGGGGAAGGTGAGTTCGACTCGGTAAGGTTGGTAACAGTGACGACTCCAGCGACCCCCGATACAGTGCGGGAGCGTGGGGAAACGGAAAAGGACGCTTTATTTGCGCAGAACAACGGCCATTTTGAAGCCGAGTGTAGTACAGTGAAGATCGTAACAGAAGAAAACAAAGAACGCGAGGCCGTTAAAACAATTGAGGGTGGAAAAGACAATCGGACGAATGTCGCAATCTATAATAGTAATAAGGTAGTAGTAGTATTAGACGATAAGATAGGGGATAAGGGGGAAGTAGAAAGAATAAATACGAACAACGAGGAGTGCGTGCGTGATACGCAACACGTGGTTGAGAACAATGGGGGGAAACGAATAGAAATAAGGACATTAAAGCTAGAGAAAATGAAGGGAATGATAAATTCGAACAAAAAAAAAAGAAAAAATTATAGATTTGTATGAGGAATACGTAGCTGGGGGGGAATACTTAGTATGCTGTGCACTTAAGGTGACAGGGAAAAACAAAACGAAAAGGAACAATCTTATAAAAATTTATAGAATGGTGCAGGGAACAGGGGTTAACATAAAATCCATTAGGATGGTTGGTTTTAGCAGGGCCGAGGTTACAACCAGAAGCAGACAGGAGGCGAATAACCTGCTAAAGCGTTATTGCAAGGGAGAAGAAAGATTTACGACGTTCTTACCGAGAAGAATGAAGTACAGGAGGGGAATAATCTTCGAGTGGGAAGATTCGGTGGATGAGGTAGAGGAGGAAGCAACACCCGGACAAGGAGACTATGTGCTAGAGAGGATGAGAAGGAGAAGAATTATTGATGGAAAGGTGACGTATGAGCCAATGAGGGCAATTATGATTGTTTTTAAGTGGAGCGTTCTGCCTACAAGGTTACTCATAGGGCAAGGCCACGTGGGGATAAAAATCGAGCCCTTCGTGGAACCAGTGAAACAATGTTATCGCTGTCTGAAGTTTGGGCATGTGCAGGCGACGTGCAGGGAGCAAGTAAGGAAATGTGCTGTGTGTGGGGACAAAGAACATGGACAGTGCAATAAGGACCCAAAATGTGTCAATTGTGGCGGCAATCATGGCTCTCTGGCAAGGGGGTGTTGGATGTGGCAGAGGGAGGCCGCAATTAGGAAGGTCATGGCCTTCCGGAATGTTGAGTTCGACACAGCAAGAGGGATCGTAGCAAGATCTTTGGGAGACAGAGAAGTGGATAGAGTGGGAGGACTAGACGAAGGCGAGGATGGAGGAAGTAGAGATTACCCGGCGTTAATACAAAGGGGAAAAAGGGAAATCTGGGAGGAAAAAGAAATCCCAATAGAGAGAGAGTTGGAGAATGTAAGGAGAGGAAGGGAAGAGCTGAATAGAAGCAGAGGAGGAAATCGAGGCAGAAAAAGTTTCAGTGATGTCGTAAGGAGAGGAAGAAGCGGGGAGAGAAAATCGACTATCCCTGCAGGGATGGAAAAAGAAAGAGTAGACGAGGAGGACGAAGAGGAAGAAGGAGCGGTTGGCTGGAACCTAGCTCCAAAGGGAAAGAAGGGAGGTAGGCCCGCATGCTTTAATAGCAAAACGGACCTAATCAAAATAAATAATCGCTACATTTGCCTGGAGTGCAAAGAAAGGACAGAAAGGAATGGGAAGGTACTGGAAGATATTCCCTTCCCACATGAAATGGTGAGAGGAGAGAGACCTGAGGAAGATAGAGAAGAAAGGGAACGGGTGCCCTCGGGTGAAGAGGGAAATAAGGGAGAAGAAAGAAGGGATGAGGAGAAAAAGAAACAGAATAACCTGGAGTCGGAAAAAAGACAAAGAATGGAGGAGGAGGAGATAATGAAGGAGTTTATTAACTTCTTACATGAAAAAAATATGGAGGGAAGATTTGAGGAAATACTAAAGGAGAGTAGAGGGAAGAAACACAGGGCAAAATCCCCCGAAGAAGAGGAGGACTGGAACGCGATAGTAACTCCCCCGTTTGACACCTATATTGACCCGCAGACAAGAGAAAGAGTAAGAAGGAGAGCCGAAAAAAGAAACAGGGAAGCGGAGATAAGGAAAATAAGGGAAGGAAAATCCAGTGAATGGATATTGTGGACGGAGAAGCAGAGGAGAGATAAAGAAGAAATGGAAAGAGTGTTGAAGCTTTGGATGGAGGATGCAAAACAGGCAGAATCGCAGGAAAGAAGAAGGGAGGTGACGGAGAAAGAAAAAGAGTTGGTGCAAAGGGAGAACGAAAAGAGAAATGGGAAGATAGGAAAAGAGCAAACAGAGAGAGTAGAGAAAGAAGAACAAACAAAAGAAAAATGGTGAAAGGGATAAAAATGGATAAGAGAAGAAATAGGAGAAGAGGAAAAGAAGAGGAGAAGAAGGACAACGACAGGAAGAAGAGAAGAATAAGTGCTAGAGAGGGTAAAAAGAGTTTAAAAGTGAAGTGTGGAACGGTAAGATTAGTATATAAGTGGAAAATTGATAAAAAAGAGTTAATAGAATACGGAAAGCTCTTAAAAGACCGACTAAAAAAGGACTTTTCCAAATGGACTTATAGACATAGACATAGTTTAGGTTTAAGACAAAGACACTTAATTGTTAAGGGAAAAATAGTTTTTAAGAAGGCGGAAGCTGATTGCGAGACGCAGTTATTTTTTGTTATTTTTATGTTTATTTTTGTTTTGTTTCTAGTTCTGTTTTATTTTCATTTCTTAATTTTTGAGATTAGAAATATTTTAATCAATACGACCAAAAAGGTAAAGCAGTATTATGTTTATGTTAAGGGTAATAGGTACAACGGAAGATCTGTGTGGGATGAATGTGAAAGACAAATAATTTTAAGTTTTGGTTTTGTTTTTGTTTCGTTATACTTTTTTGATGGTAGATTGAAAGGTTACAGAGGTGCCTTAAAGGTTGTGATGTATGGACAATCTATGGTGCTTTTAGGTATACAAATGTATTATAAAGCGAATATTTTATTTTCTGATAAGTATAGAGAACATAGGTTTGACGAAGGTCGAATAAGACTGATTGTTGCTACAAAGTTTTTTAGTAATATAAATTTTTGAATATTATGCGAGTTTTATGTATACTTACGTTATATGTTTTTATGTGATTGTATATTAGTAAGTAAGAAATCCTGGGGGGGCCCTAGAGGGGGGGAAGAAATAGGAACAACGGTAGCGTCACGAAACATAAAGGAGGGAGCAAAAGGGAAAATATTGGGAATAGGAAAGAGATGAGGTGTGGAGTATGGAATGCTAGGAGTATGAGGAATAAGAGGGAGGAGATAAGGAGAGTGGGGGAAAATTTTGACCTTATAGCAATTACGGAGACATGGCTGCGCCCGGAGGAGGTATATAGAATACCAGGGTGGCATTTCATCAGAAAGGATAGTGGGGGAGAAAATAGAGGTGGGGGCTTATGTGTAATGATAAGAGAGGATATAAAGGTGATTAGGGTGGAGGAGTATATACGGGATGAAAGAAAGATGGAAAATCTGCTGGTAGAAATAGAGACTGAGGGGGGTAACATGGAGATAGTAGTAGTATATAGAAGACCTGGGAACTCGATCACCAAAAGGGATTGGAAAGAGCTATTAGGGAATTCTAGAACCAGGGGAAGTAGAATTTTTGTGGGTGATTTCAACGCAAAGAGTAGAAGTTGGAACTGTGACGAGGAAGATCAGAGCGGAGAGTTGTTGGAGGAAGTTTTGGACGAGGAGGAATTGGTGGTCGTCAACTTTAATACGTTATCGAGAATAGGGAGACCAGATCAGGGGGCTTCTAATTTAGACCTAATAATTGCTCCAGCGGAGCAGGCTCTAGAAATGAGAGCAAAAGAAACGGGGGAAACGTTGGGATCAGACCATCAAATAATAGAATTTGGATGGGAGACAAGGGGGGTAAATCCTAGTCTATGCCTATTTCATGGATTTTTACAGCTATTGAAATTGACTTTATAGATTAATCATATCTGAAATACAGTGAAAGATATGTTGGAAAAGCCTGCTGCACGGACAAGATTCCTTAGCGTGACACAAAGGCTAATTTAATTTTAACCAATAGGCAAGGGTATATATATAAAGAAGCTAGGCTCTCGGTAAGGGCTACTAATATCTTATTTTATTTTACTAAAGCAAACTAAATAGAAGGGTATTGTGAGAGTGTATATACTTCTACCCTACATGAAGTATACGAGGTGTGACACAAAAGTAACGAGACTAGGTCTGTAACTTGAAAAAACAATGGAATTGACAGCAATTGTTTTTGTGGCATCATCCCACATACCTCCTTTATCCATGTTGCAAATTTCGATTGAATCGGTCATACCATTTGGAAGTATTGCGTTATTCAGTGAACACGTGCAACTGCATTTTGCCGGAAAAATGTCTAACGTAAAAACCGAACAGCGAATGAACATCAAGTTTCTTGTAAAATTTGTTGAAATTTGTTGTAACATGTGATGAGACATGGAGTTTTACCTATGACCCACAAAGTAAGTGCCAGTCGATGCAGTGGAAATCTTCAGGATCCCCAAAACCCAAAAAAACGGGCATGTCAAAATCAAAATTCGACATTAATGGAATTGTAATGATTGAGTGGTTTCCCAGTGATCAGACTGTTAACCAGCACTATTACATTGAAGTACTAAAAAGATTTAGTGAAAAAATTAGGAAAAAAAGGCCACAGTTGTGGAGCGATGGATGGCTGTTGCAGCAGGACGATGCACCCGCTCACACGGCACTGTCTGTCAAGCAGTTTCTGACCAGCAAAAATATTACTGTGATGGGGCATCCTCCTTATTCACCTGATTTGGATCCATGCGACTTTTTTTTATTTCCCAAAGTTAAATTTTGCTTAAAGGGAACCTATTTCACCTCAGTTGAAGAGGTTCAGGCAAAAACGGAGAATCTCCCGAAAGAACTTTCAAAAACCTCGCTCCAGAATTGTTACCAGCAATGGCAGCGTCGAATGCATAAGTGTGTGAATGCTGAAGGGGACTACTTTGAAGGTGATAATGTCACGGAGAACTGATTCTACAGGTACAATGATTTATTGGACCAGTCTCGTTACTTTTGTGTCACACCTCGTATGCTCCGTTCTGCCGTGCACTTCCAGGAACATTTCCGGTAGGAGTGCATCGCAAAATCTGAAAACCATACACACTCTAAAGACAGAGGATCATAGGCAGTATAAAGTAATTGTTGAAGTGAGATGATAGAAAGGGTGAAAGTGACAGAAATAAATAGAGGAAGAAATAAATAGAGAGTTTGAACGAGAGACTAGAGGTTAATTGGATTACAAATTGGTGTCGTGGCCACAGGAAAATAATATGGTGAAAATAATAACCTAGGTTAGAACAATCTGCATATGAAAGGAGGGAATTAAAAATAGAGCATTTAACAAATTAGGTTAAGACAATGGATGACGGTAATACTAGATTAGGAAAGTTATTATAGGAAACAACTGGGATCCCTATTTAACTCTGTAACTTGGTTCTAAGGGCTGTGAGCCCGCAGAGGAAGGATAGATAGTAAGCAGACAGAATTCCCTCAGAATATTTGTGTTGTGTGTGTATTTCTTGGAATATTTAAACAGTGAACTGAAGGGTTTATGGACTGCGAAACAAGGGGTTTCTTTCTCTTTACCTCCTATGATACTTGTTGGAACATTGATTCTTTGCCTGGACATAAATTGGACGTTCATTATGACTAATCCTGCTACGGAGTGCTACATTTTTCAAATATCCGAATGCTCCTCAAGTTTGTTAACTGTCTTTAGTGGTATAAAGTGTTGAGTAGTCTGCGATGCCTTTTATCTTAAATAAATGGTGGAATTAGCTCCGGCAAGTGGACTGCAGGTCGCCCATAGAGTGCTTCGCACTAAGCTACGACTGTTAAATACTAGGTTTAGTTAAATATTAAGTATATTAGATAGTGGCACATAGCCATCACAAATATTCTAATTATAACTATAACTATAACTACAGTTTTAACTGAATTGAATTAGTTTGAATTGGGTTAAGTTGAATTAAATTAAATTAAATTGAATAACTAAATATATAAGGTAATTGTAAAATAGAATAAAGGAATAAAATAAACGAAGTAGTGTATTTAACTAAAACTAAAACTAAATATATTGCTAGTTAAGATGAATATTAAAATTACAATAAATATAGCGATGGACAGTTGGGCATCTGGGTGATCTTTTATAAGAAGATAGCCATGGGCTGTGCGGACAATTAGAGAGAATTGTCTATGGTCATTCAGAGAAAATTGAGAACCCAGATGTGAAGTGACGGGGAACCCTTTCACACTGATGCGGTTTAACCAGGGGTTATAGAGGGGATATAGAAGTATGCTGTATGGCGCATGTGTGTTGGGAGTTTATTATTTCTATTTGGAGTTTATTATTTTTATTTTCATGAATCTATTTTACTTACTTCGTTTTATCTTTCTTTTGTTATCCTTGTTTTTGCCCGATTCATTTTCATGCTGGGCAGCAGCCCCATAATAATACCGTATGGGGGTGTTCGAGAGGTGGAAAGATAGAAAGATAGCAGAGGTGACTTACGTTGGACGAGAACCTAAGTGTATTTATATATATAGTTACGTATATGAGAATGTGTTGGTGGGTGATGGAATGTAGGAATTTTTGGTTTTAGCCGGTTATGTTTCTGTTTCTTTGCGTGGGCTTGCGCGTGTGTGAGTGTATGAGGTTGTTTGTAGGAATGTGATTTTAGTTTTTTGCATGCTGTGTGAGGAAGGGGGAGGGTGTGTGGGTGTGGGGCTGCCTAAAAGGGGGTTTCTTACGTAGACTGTGTAGGTAGGTAGGTAAGATAGGCGTTTTAAATCTTTTTAGGAGATAACCGACCTAACTCCCCCTGTAAGGTGGGGCCACCTGAGTTCCCACAGGTGTGCGGACCTTTCTTGGGGGCAACTGCCGTAGCCCGTCCTAAGCAGGGTTGAGAAAAGTAGAGGGGCCTAATCGTACCTAGCCTATAGTTCCCCCTACCGGCCACCCTACGCCAGGGGTGGAAGAGATGCCGAAAGGCGATTGCCCCACCTCCTGGGCTGAGGAATTCCAACACGGCGGTGGTTTCGGTCCCGTAAAAAAAAAGGTCTATCGATAATGGCGACATAATATGCCTAATAATATAAGTTATATTGAGAATAACAAGAGTAATAGGCATAGTAATTATAGTTCTGTCGACAACAGCAAAATAATATGGGTAGTAATATCAGTTATTTTGAGAATAATAAGAGTAATTGAAATATTAATTGTAGTTGTTCCGAAATAAAGATAATAATAATAGACCGAGGCACTTCTGTGCCATATTACGTCGCTGCGTACAGGCACTAATCCCTCCTGCACGGGATTAGCCCTATCGCAACGCCATCGATCGGATCGATGGTTCAAGCGATTGCCGTTCCGATTTTAAATTCAGATCCTTGTAAACCTTTCACGAAAGCAAACGTGTTAGCAATTCTCGACCTAAATTTCAACCGCTTTTCCGAGTATTTCAACCAGTTTGTATTATCGTTATAATTCGTCCATTGTCCCGAGGTGAGCGTGCGTGTGAAGTGTTTAATATACCATTTTGTGAACGTTAAAGTTATATCTTTTATTTTATTTTAACAACTTCACGTGACTCTGCCTAAACATCCTGTGCTCCGTATCCTCGCTAGGATAGAATTAGCGATCCGAGAATCGATCAACCGACTCGAGAAAGCTTGTCGGAAAAAGTGATCACGAAACAAAGTGATATTTCACATCAATATGCTTACTTCGCTGATGGAATTCTGGATTTTTTATTAATTTTATCGTGCTTATGTTATCTACATAAAGTACATAATTCTCATCATTACCGCACTCAGTCAATATTTTTTTCAACCAGATGATTTCTTTGGCAGCTGATGCTGCACTGACATATTCAGCCTCAGTTGTAGGCAACGCTACGGATTGTTGCCGTTTACTCTGCCATGTGACGGCCGCATTCGCGTATTTACATACTATACCCGAAGTCGATTTTCGATCCTTTTTGTCGCCTGCAAAATCCGCATCGCTATATGCTTCGAAAAACCCTGTCCTGCAATAAAGCAGACCTACATCTTTGCTTCCTATAAGATATCGCAGTATACGCTTAATTAATAGCCAATGTTCTTTGCTAGGATTTTCTAAAGCACTTGCAGTTACATTAACGGCGTATCCTATATCTGGTCTACTAACTACTTGTAAGAACATTAAATTTCCAACAGCTTCTCGGTACGGTACATCGCAATTCTCTTTTTCGGACGTATTTGACTCCCATCCCGTAGCAATTGGAGTAGAAACGCTGTTTGCGTTATTCAACTTAAACTTTCCTAAAATTTTCATAATATATTTACATTGACTTATAAAGATTGATCCGTCGCTTAATCTATTAATCTCTATTCCGAGAAAACTATTTACATTTTTTGTAGCTGTCGCTTTAAATCGTTGATTTAATTCATATAGGAATTTGTCCAACAGAAAGTCACGTGTAGCAGCTAGAAATCCGTCATCTACATAGATGGCTAGAAGCAGTTTTTCACTATTCATACTATATATATAAAAACAGGGATCAGCTGTGCTTTGTTGAAAACCAAAATCTTTTAGGAATTTTGAAAAATATTCGGTCCAACATCGCGGTGCTTGTTTTAGCCCATATAAACTTTTCTGCAATTTGCATACCCTCGATGTCCCATCATCAAATCCTTCAGGTTGTTTCATATAAATATGTTCGTCTAATTTACCATATAAAAAGGCAGTTTTTATATCAAACTGTGCAAGACATAGTGCGTCGCGAGCTGCAATACTCAACAGTATTCTTATCGTATCGTGACGAACTACTGGACTAAACGTTTCTTTATAATCTAACCCTTCTACCTGATTGTAACCCTTTATGACCAATCGTGCCTTATACCGTTCAGTACCGTCTGAATTAAGTTTTTTTGTGTAAACCCACCGATTGTTGATAATCGTTTGATTTTCTGGTTTTTGTACTAATACCCATGTTTGGTTTTCACGTAGAGATTCAATCTCATCCTGCATAGCTGCTCTCCATTTATAATTGTCTTTAGATTTGATAGCATCTTTATAACTAGTAGGCAATTTTTCTGCGAAATAAGTTATTGGACATCCGTAAAAATCTGTTGGTCTTATCATTTGCCTATTTCTCAACTGTCGCGTTGAACTACTGTTATCTACACTCAAAGATTTGATATTTTCTACCTGATTATCCTCAGCATCATCCCTCGCACTAGTAAACGCGTCCTTATCTGTTTTAATGACTAACTCATCCTTACTTGTACTTGCATTTTGCATTTCAAGAATAGTCTCTCTCGCAATCAACCTTTCCTTCGTAACCAAAACATCGCGGCTTAAAACTACGTCTCTTAAACTAGGAATATAAACGTGAAATCCTTTACAGTTATCTACGTATCCAACAAAGAAACCTTTAACAGCCTTTTTGTCAAACTTCTTCCGCCTCTCGTCTGGTATATGAATGAAGCATTCCGTACCAAAGACCTTAAGGTTATTTACATTCGCGGTTTTGCCGTACCACAGATCATACGGAGTTTTTCCTGTTTGTTTTGATGGACCTGTACGATTTATAACGTATACCGTTGTATTCATTGCCTCTGCCCATAGAAATAAAGGTAGATTTGAATTTGAGTAAATCATAGATCGTGCAGTCTCGGTTATAATGCGATTGTCGCGTTCCGCTACACCATTTTGTTGTGGTGTGTAAGCAATGTTTACCGAGTGTTTTATACCTCTACTATTTAAAAGATTTTCTACCTTTTTAACCGACTTCGAAAAAGGAGGAGGTTACTCAATTCGATCAGTATATATTTTCTTTTTTTTTTTTTCTATGTGTGCCCGCCGATTACGCCTAGCTGGATGGACCGATCGGAACGAAACCTTTTGCATCTGCTAGGTTCTGACTTCCCATTGGTACCATTATCAAAAAATTTTTCATTTTTTAATTGCAAAGTATTGTTATTGCAAAAAAACCGGCAACTTTTGAAATAAACTTTTCTCGATTTTAGTGCGCTTTTAATATCTTATCACGGTCATGATTCTGAACAATTTTGTTCATATACAAATTTCGCGGAAAGGTTTAGTTTTCGAGATATTAACGAACAATTGTTGAAAAGTTATGAAATCAACTTTGGACGATTTTCATGTCCTTTTAATATGTTATCAGGAACACGATTCTGAACAACTTTTTCTTTATCCACAATTAAGGGGAAGCTTTAGTTTTCGAGTTATTAGCGAAAAACTATTGTTACTAATATATTGAATTCTACGTATGCTTCCGTGTCTCTGGTGGTGTATGAGTCAACATGCAGTCGCCGATTTTCTACTGTTTCTACAAACACGTCTTGCCGGCCGATAAAAAGCGTGAAATAAAATAATTTTTAGAAAAAAAATACGCCGACTTCGAAATGCACTAGAAAGTATAAAATAATTTCTATTTCCTAATGAAGTAATTTCTATTTCATTCAATCATACAATTACGTAACAGATATGAATGAAACCTATTTACTCGTTAGGTATTATATTAAATGCATTTCAACCTTTTCGGAGGCGGCGCAAAATTAAAAGATTATTTTGAATATGTTATTTAATTTTGCGCCGCCTCCGAAAAGGTTGAAATGTATTTAATATACTACCTAACGAGTAAATAGGTTTCATTCATATCTGTTACGTAATTGTATGATTGAATGAAATAGAAATTACTTCATTAGGAAATAGAAATTATTTTATGCTTTTTAGTGCATTTCGAAGTCGGCGTATTTTTTTTCTAAAAATTATTTTATTGTTCATGTACTCCTTGCCACCGTCGCTATGAAGTTCTTCTATGTCTCTACCAAACTGGTTCTTAATCTCTCTGCAAAACATTTCTAGTTTTTCAAAAACTTCTAACTTCTCGCGTAGAAAATAAATTTTTCTAAAACTTGAATATTCATCTTTGAAAATCAAGGAGTATCGCTTTTTACCTAAAGACTCTACCTGCATTGGTCCACAAACATCGGTATGTATAACTTCTCGAACCTCGGTTGCACGTTCCATTCTTTCATGAAAAGTTAATCTATGCATCTTTCCATACGCACATCCTTCACAATAAAATAATTTTAAGAAAAAAAATACACCGACTTCGAAATGCACTAAAAAGTATAAAATAATTTCTATTTCATTCAATCATACAATTACGTCACAGATATGAATGAAACCTATTTACTCGTTAGGTAGTGTATTAAATACATTTCAACCTTTTCGGAGGCGGCGCAAAATTAAAAGATTTTCTTGAACATGTCAACCTTTAGACAGCCGAACATAGGCAAAGCTTGTATAGCTATTTTTTTTCTATATATATAACTCGACAGCACGCCGCGAAGTAGGTGTTAGTGCGTATAGAATGGAACTATGGTCTATCTAGATTCATAGAGTATGCGACGGAAAGACTCGATCGCCGCATATTCTATAAAGATAGAGCCGATCTGCCGCAAATTTGGTAATTCCCGCGTCGTGGGCTCCGTTTATAGGTTCTTAGATCCATGGCTTCCACACGCGAAAGAAGTAGATTCAATTTCATTTATATCAGAAACGTTACGAAATGAAGATGCAGTCGTTACATTTACGTATAGTCCCAGATATATCTATAATGAATCATATTCTTTCTCAGGATTTATTAATTTCCAATACGCCATACCACAATCAACTGATTATTGGCAGCAACGTTTACTGAGGTATTTTTAATTTTGCGCCGCCTCCGAAAAGGTTGAAATGTATTTAATACACTACCTAACGAGTAAATAGGTTTCATTCATATCTGTGACGTAATTGTATGATTGAATGAAATAGAAATTATTTTATACTTTTTAGTGCATTTCGAAGTCGGTGTATTTTTTTTCTTAAAATTATTTTATTTCACGCTTTTTAGTGGAATGGGGAGAATTTTATAGGATACTGTGAGACAGTTCTTCCGGGCTTTTTTTTTGTCCGCGTAAATGCCATGAACATAATTAAGTAAAAGACAACATGGATATTCGTTTTTCAATTTTTTTTTTTTATTAATTGTTGTAAAATTGGTAAATAAAATCGGCGATTGCATGTTGACTCATACACCACCAGAGGCAGGGAGGCATACGTAGAATTCAATATACAGTATTCACTCTGTAAATGTTAAAAAGATCTCTACCGTAAATGTTAAAATTGTATCCCCACTACTGGGGGATCCCCCTCGAAATCAGTCAAGAATGAAACACGATCGGTCGCCGAAACGACGAGGATCGAATATCGGTGAGACACAACTAATGCAAGCAAAGGAAAAGATTGTAACTTTCTTATTTCTTACTATTTTTTCATGAAACTTTTACTGTTGTATTTGTCTAGATTTCCTGATTAAAATGACACCAAACATGATATAATTACGTTAACAATTGTGTGTGTAACGAGTGATTAAAGTTTTTAACATAAAAGAGGACGGCGAATAGGAAAGAAAGAGAAGCAGAAGGTTGACGCGTTCGGCAAACGTGAAACACTCGTGCGTCTTCTGTCTTTTAAATTAAAAAATAAAAATTCTTTATTTTTGGGGTTTCATCAATGAAGCTTTGATTATCGTATTCGTCTTGTTTTTCTGATTAAGATTAAAATGGTACCAAACACGGTATAATTAAAATCATAATTACTTGTATAGCAAGCCTTTAGAAGGAATTCGCACCTCTACCGTAAATGTTACATCCCAAACTTTTATGGCTTGTTACATAAGTAATTACGATCGTAATCATATCGTGTTTGGTGTCATTTTAATCAGAAAAACGAGACAAATACGATGGTAAAAGTTCCATTGACGAAAAACCAAAAATAAAGAATTTTAATTTTTAAATTTAAAAGACACAACACGCAGTCTTTCATGTTTGCCGAACGCTCGAAACTCTATCCCTCTTTGTCTTTTGTATGGCTGTCTCTTTCTACGTTCGGCACACTACAAAGAATGTAGGACCTCTACCGTAAATGTACAATCGAGACCGGCAAAAGTAACATTTACGGAGTGAATACTGTATTAGTAACAATAGTTTTTCGCTAATAACTCGAAAACTAAAGCTTCCCCTTAATTGCGGATAAGGAAAAAGTTGTTCAGAATCGTGCCCCTGATAACATATTAAAAGGACATTAAAATCGTCCAAAGTTGATTTCAAAACTTTTCAACAATTTTTCGCTAATATCTCGAAAACTAAAGCTTTCCGCGAAATTTTTATATGAACAAAATTGTTCAGAATCATGTCCGTGATAAGATATTAAAAGCGCACTAAAATCGAGAAAAGTTTATTTCAAAAGTTGCCGGTTTTTTTGCAATAACAACACTTTGCAATTGAAAAATGAAAAATTTTTTGATAATGGTACCAATGGGGAGTCAGAACCTACCAGATGCAAAAGGTTTCGTTCCGATCGGTGCATCCAGCTAGGCGTAATAGGCGGGCACACATAGAAAATAAAAATAAAAAAAAAAAAAAAAAAAAAAAAAAAAAATATACTGATCGAATTGAGTAACCTCCTCCTTTTTCGAAGTCGGTTAAAAATCATTATCAACTTCTAAGTTTACCTCGCTATTACCTAGAAACGATTTGACGTGTCGTTTGTTTTGATGACAAAGTCGTTTATGCCATAGTTGAAGAGTATCTACTTTATCGACAACGTAACATTCTTTCGGTTTTACGACACGGGCATCTAATTTGTACAAGTTACCGCTATCCGAACCTGTCGCTATGACATTATTATTACGCGTAAATGAGCAACGCTTTCCGCAATTTGTAATAGAAAAATTCACGCCTTTCTTCGCGACTACTTTTACCGAGAACAAATTTTGTTTAAACACGGTACATATAAAACATCATACATAGTCCCTGGAATCCAGTCATTGTTTACAAAAGTCTCTATTTCAATATTACCTTTCCCATATGCACAAATTTCTTCTCCATTTCCAACCTTGATATTTATTGGACTCCCGAACTCTTCAAAATCATGGAACCAATCCCGTCGGTGCGACATATGATCAGATGCTCCTGAGTCTATCAGCCAGCCATCTCCAGTGATAGTGCCATTGACACCTACGAATGCCTGCCTGGTGTGCATATGTTGTGTTGAACTCCCACCATCCAACTTTGCTATTCTCCTTCCTTTCTTAGGACAATTTCTGCTAACGTGATTCTTCGAACCGCACGAATAACAACCCGGACAGTTTTTTTTCAAATGATCTCCCCGTCCACAAGTATAACAGATTATCTGTTTATTTCTCTGTACATACTCGTCCTGACCTTTTCGATCATTCCTATTATTCGTCGAACTTTTGTGTCTTGAATTTGTAAACAGCGCAACCGTTGTCTCACATGACTCTTCTTGTGTTTGAATTCTTAATTCTTCCGCCATTAGCCTCGTGGTTAAATTTTCCAACGTTTTCTTCTGTTCGTCTACTGAATCCCACGCGCTATGAAAATGGTTGAATTTTGCTGGTAGAATACACAACACTCGCGTTAGCACCATGGAATCAGGAATTTCACCACCAAGACTTTTCATTTTTGTAACTAAGTTCTCCAGTTTAGATAAATTATGCGCAACACTTTCACTTGATTCCCACTTATACTCAAAGAACTGTTTCTGTATCAGAGATAGAGTTTCGTTAGATTTCATATCATATATGGAATTCAATTTCGTCCACATATCCTTGGCGGTTGTACAGTTCAAAAGTAGATCCAACGGCTTTTTCTCAACCGTCGTCAAGATTAGTTTCCTAGCAGCTCTGTCGGCCTTTCCAAACCTTTTAAGCTTCACGTCCCGATCCAGTACACTATCTGTAGGTTTTATCAGTTTTCCCTCACAGACATCCAATAGATCGTCCTCATTCTCCAGCAAAGTACGAATAATGAACCGCCATTGATGCCAATTATATTTGTCACGTAGTTTCTCAATTTTCAGACTTGAAACATCCATCTTGGATTTTGCAACACTCTTTCACCTTTAGTAATTCACTTAATATTCACTAAAGACGCGATAGGCTGGGCCCATAACCTGTTAAGGTTATTTATTTAAACAAAAATAACAATGTTTATTTAATACAGAAAGAAACAAATAATATTTAACCGAACGCTTCGTACTTTTGAACTAGTCCTTGCTATCTGCGCTGCGCTCTCGCTGAGCCGGTATTTATATACACTAGGGTAACAAAAAAACGCTCTCCTTAGTTCTTACATATACTAGAATCTATGGTGTTAAAGTTTTCAGTTTTATCGATATCTTTAACAAAAACAAAATCAATGTATTATTTTATAGCTATTGTAATAAATGTATAATTCTATAAGGAAAATTCCGCAATGCTATGTGTGTTTACGTGCCGCGAAGCTCGTCCCGAATTTCCTGGAATTCGCGCGTAGTCCTAGAGAAGGATAGGAATATATTTTACAATTGCGATATTATTAGTTATTGAAAACTATTAGCTAAACAAATCAGTCAATATATGTCGAGCGTATTAATATTATGTTATCCGGAAATAGAGTCAGATGTTAGTTTATTGCAGTATATATTGTAAATTATAATATTGTTCAATGGAATGTTCTAGAAGCATCGTATGCTTATACATCTAGCTCCGATCCGTATAGAAGTCGTGCGTAGTGTAGAGAAGGAGATAGAAAATGCAATTTCATTAAAACACTATTAAATTACTATTTTTATATCAGGAATATAAACTATTATGTAAAATGCGATATTAATAATATAATTGAATCGTTCGTTTTCATAATTAATGCCTAATTGCGAATTTATACGACAATTATATATTTCGACATTATGGGGGTTTTCCAAGAATTTGCCAGACTGGCGAGTATAAAAGGCCGAGCGAAACTCGCTAAAATCGCAGAACAGTTTTCGAAGTCGAGCCAGCTAGAAGTCTCCTGGATAAGTATAACCGGAACAGTTTTCGCTGTCAAGAGCCGCAACGATTCTTAATACTTGACTGGTAAAGCGGGTATACGCCATTTGGATACTTGGTCGTGGGTCGTTCTAGTAGCCAGTGAACAAGAGGCTCCCCAATTAAGCGATCTGGTTTTGGCTGTCAGTGTTTGTTTTGACAAAAAGGGTCATGGACAATTAGTTGTCGAGTCAGATTAAAAGAGTAACTGTTCCGAGGAAATAATTCATTTAGATTCAAACAAACTTTGAACTTGAATTAGTAAAAGAATATTGTTCTGTCATCAGCGTAAACTCAGTAGTCGACTACACCGCGTTAGATATCAGATAAAATCATTAATCTGTCTAACTTTGCGAAAGCGTATTTAGGTACAATTAGAGAATCACACTTAAGTCGTGTTCCTCGCTGCGGTAGACTATCACGCGCTAACATTAATAATTCCGTAAAGAATATTCATTATATAAACTGCAAACATATTAATCAATATAAGCTTGGTCATTGCGATAGCGTTCGAAACAAGAATTAAATAACATAGAATATCAAATTCAGTAATTATATGAAAGCGAAGTTAGCTTTATCCGAAATAAGACTTAGGTACAATATAATATAAAGTATTAACTAGCAAGTCATTTTGTTAGAATCACAATTACCTATTACGTATTGTTTAATTTGCCATGTTCTATTATTTCTATTATTAATATTATATAAAAATCTATTTAGTTTCTTTTGATCAAACCAGTATACTTTTCATATTTTGTTGTTATTTGTTACTTGTTATTTGTTAAATTCATCATCTTCATTGTTTTATTGAATAAACCTTATTGTTGAAAGATATTGACCTGTGGATTTCACTCCATAACCGCACACCACACGAATCCCACAATCTTTATATTTAGTTATTTTCCAAAACGAGTCGTTTAGTTGGTAAAAGCCGCTCTTTACCTTCCTAGTGCTAGTAACTATCTGAACCTAGTGTAACGACTCTGGAACCTAAGTTCAGATAGTTACTAGCGCTAAGAAGGTAAAGAGCGGCTTTTACCAATTAAACGACTCGTTTTGGAAAATAACTAAATCTAAAGATTGTGGGATTCGTGTGGTGTGCGGTTAAGGAGTGAAATCCACAGGCCAATATCTTTCAACAATAAGGGTTTATTCAATAAAATAATGAAGATGATGAATTTAACAAATAACAAGTAACAAATAACAAAATATGAAAAGTATACTGGTTTGATTAAAGAAACTAGAATAGACTTGATATAATATTAATAATAGAAATAACAGAACTTGGCAAATTAAGCAATACGTAATAGATAATTATGAATCTAACTAAATGACTCTCGCTAGGTAATACTTTATATTAGATCGTACCTAAGTCTGTTTTCGGATGAAGCTAACTTCGCTTTTATATAATTAATTGAATTCGATATTCTATATTATTCAGTTCTCGTCTCGAACGCTATCGCAATTACAAAGTTTATATTGATTAATACGTTTATAATTTATATAATGAAAAGTCTTTTACGAAATTATTAATACTAGCGCGTGATAGTCTACCGCAGCGAGGAACACGACCTAAGTGTGATTCTCTAAGTGTACCTAAATACGCTTTCGCAAAGTTAGACAGATTAATGATTTTATCTGATATCTAACGCGGTGTAGTCGACTACTGAGATTACGCTGATGACAGAACAATATTCTTTTATTAATTCAAGTTCAAAATTTGTTTGAATCTAAATGAATTATTACCTCGGAACAGTTACTCTTTTAGTCTGACTCGACAACTAATTGTACATGACCCTTTTTGTCAAAACGAACACTGACAGCCAAAACCAGATCGCTTAATTGGGGAGCCTGCGTTAGCTAGCTACTAGAACGACCCAACGATACAGGAAAAGGGTGAACAGTATAAGTTGACAGGGTAGCAAATCAATTGATTCTAATATAAAATCGTAATTGCTGAACTGCCACCCAAAAGACACGGACTTCAGAGACCAAGCCGCTCAAATGGGGAGCCTGCGTTAGCTAGCTACGAAACGACCCAGAGCGAGCTCCGAGAATCTGATGGCGCGTTAGCAATCCGATGTAAAATCAAATATGAGTAGCTGAGAGCTATCCTTTCGATATCTTAGCCTTTCTTGGCGCAAAGTATAGCACTCTCCTAGCGGAGTTTCAGATACGAGACCGTTTGAATGGGAAGCCTGCGTTAGCTAGCTACTAGAACGACCCACGACCAAGTATCCAAATGGCGTATACCCGCTTTACCAGTCAAGTATTAAGAATCGTTGCGGCTCTTGACAGCGAAAACTGTTCCGGTTATACTTATCTGAAGACTTCTAGCTGGCTCGACTTCGAAAACTGTTTTGCAATTTTGGCGATCTCCGCTCGGCCTTTTATACTCGCCAGCCTGGCGAATTCTCGGAAAACCCCCATAACGTCGAAATATATAATTGTCTTATAAATTCGTAATTAGACATTAATTGTACAAACGAACGGTTTAATTACATTATTAATATCGCATTCTACATAATGATTTATATTCCTGATATAAAAATAGTAATTTAATAGTGTTTTAATGAAATTGCATTTTCTATCCTTTTCTATGTACTACGCACGACTTCTATACGGTTCGGAGCTAGATGTATAAGCATAGGATGCTTCTAGAACATTCCATTGAATAATATTATAATTTACAACATATATTGCAATAAACTAACGTTTGACTTTAATTCTGGATAACATAATATTAGTACGCTTGATATGTAGTAACTGATTTGTTTAGCTAATAGTTTTTGATAATTAATAATATCGCAATTGTAAAATGTATTTCTATCCTTCTCTAAGACTACGCGAGAATTCCAGGAAATTCGGGGCGAGCTTCGCGGCACGTAAACACATAGCATTGCGGAATTTTTCCTTATAGAATTATATATTTATTACCGACAGTTTACTGAATTCTTATGATACTCGATTTGTCTAATGTCGCGGTCGGTAAGGGTGAAATACAGTCGATAATTGAAGAAATGACACTGCAATAAAAGTTTAAAAATTCTTCAGGGATGTTACACTAGGTTCCAGAGTCGTTACAGAAGCAACGCCCGTCTCCGGGCGTATCTAAATAAACAAACTTACGTTTACAATGTTTCAGATATAAAAGTAGTAATTTAATAGTGTTTTAATGAAAATTGCATTTTCTATCTTCTTCTATATACTGCGCACGACTTCTATACGGATCGGAACTAAATGTATAAGCATACGATGCTTCTAGAACATTCCATAGCATAATATTATATTTTACAGCATATCCTGCAATAAACTAACATTTGACTTTAGTTCGGGATAACACAATATCAGTAGGCTCGACATGTATTGACTGATTTGTTTAACTAATAATGTCGCAATTGTAAAATATATTCCTATCCTTCTCTAAGATAACACGAGAATACTAGGAAATTCGGGGCGAGCATCGCGACAGGTAGGCACATAGCATTACGGAATTTTTCATGTAGAACTAAACATTTATTACCGATAGTTTACTGAATTCTTATGGTACTTGATTTGTCTAATGTCACGGTCGGTAAGAGAGAAATACAGTCGATAATTGAAAAAATGACACCGGGATGAAAGTTTGTAAATTCTTCAGGGATGTTACACATGTCTAAACGCGATTTGTAAAATTTGTTGGAATTTTCATAGTGATAATGTTAATTGCGACTTTCCAAGTAGGTTCAACCCATTTAGAGTTGAACAATTATTAAAATTTGTATTTGTCGAATAATACTACTAATACTAATAATACCAAACTCACACTTATTTTTTATATTAATAAATACTGCTTAAAAAATCTTTCTGTTGCTTTGTAACATATTTGATTTTAATATTTTGGTGGCAATTTTATTCTCTTTTTATTCCACGGTGTTAACTATTAATCTACCTCTATTATATCATTATATTAATATATGTTCTTTTGTATTATTTTTTATTTTTTCTTGTTATTCTTTAGATGTTGTTTATTGCAATATTTTTGTAATGACATTTATTTTATGCAATTCGTATAGTGCAATATTTTTGCTCTTTCTTCTTGTTTCTGTGACTGTACGAATCTCGAGCAATACCGACGACGGGCTCAAGTTGACGCCTCGGTCAGTATACCCAAATCGTAAACCGTCGGTTCGCGATTAGCGCGCCGAAAAAATCTCTCCGAGCGCCCGAACGGTCACCGAGTACACCTGTTCGTTGCGATCTTTCAAACGTACCGCATCAATTCAAATTCGCTCAGTTCTAAAGTGTTCGTGGCGATCAATAACCAATTCCGTTTCGTGTATTTCTGTTCTTTATTTGTATTTTATTGTTATTGTAACGTTAACTAGTTGTTTAGTTGTATTAAATTGGAAATACAACATTCAAAGAACAGTGCCGATTTTGCTCCTCGAAATCCAGTGACTATCCCACGCTAAAGTAAACCAGTGATTTCCTACGGACTGGTGTCCCCATATTCACCGAATCACCACACCATCCGAAACATTATACAAGGACGAACCCCATATTAGGAGGTACACCCCATAGGTGGGGGGAGATATCTTATAAAGGAGACACTTAATTTAGAGGTCACATTTTGTTATGTGCGGAATTTGTGTAACGTGCGGATCATATGTGTGTGGATCTTATTTATTATTGTGTTTGTTCTTCATTAGAATAGCTTTTGTAAATAGTATTTATTACTCATTTACTTAACCTAACACCCCCTGGAAGGCGGCTACCTTGCGTTCCCACAGCAAGGGGCGTACCAACCAGGGGGCTACCACCATAGCCGGTCCCAAGCCCGTATTGCGAAAGGTAGAGGGGCCTAACCTAATCTAACCTTCAGTCCCCTGCCGGCCACCCTACGCCAGGGGTGGAAGAGATGCCGAAATGCGAATGCTCCGCACCCGGGCCAAGGAACACCAACTTGGCGATGGTTTCGGCCCCCCCCCCCCCCCCCAAAATTGAACGCACAGCGTTCGAATGCAGTTACGGGAGAGGTCGGCCAGCTCGTGACCGAAAAGCACCTCGACGTCCTGTTATTGCAGGAACCGTACTTCAGGTTACAAAGCTCGAGTTACGTCACCGGTGGATGAGGATCCGAAGCACGAGTGGTAGCCATGCGGTCGCAACCTCCGGGGGCGGCTGTCGTGGTCTGCAACTCTAGCTTCGACGCTGTATATATCTCGCAGCTCAGTACCAGCCACTGCGTATACGTGGAAATACTAGCACCCAGTTTTTCGTTTTACGTCGTATTGTGCTATTTTCAGTTCAGCGACGAAATTGAAGAACACCTCAGGTACCTAGAGGTGGTGTTTCATGACCTGAGGGGACAGAGAATTCTTGTTTCAGTAGATGCAAATGCAAGATCGTCACTCTGGGGTCTCCAGAGCACCAACGAAAGAGGCGCCCTATTCGAGGGGCTTCTCCGAGCAGTCTGCATGGAAGTTGTGAATGACACTTCGCAGCCACCAACGTATTGGACGCCAAGGGGTCATCGTTCATCAATGTTACCCTGGTTTCCGCCTCCATGTTTCGTTCTATCGGGAGCTGGAGGGTGAGGAATGACTGGACGAATAGTGACCATAACGCCGTGGATATCGAGTTGAGGGTACTGAAAGCCGCTGCGGTTGATCGGTGTACCGCAAACACTCGGTTCCGCACAAGTCGAGCTGATTGGGAGCTGTATGCAGATAAACTGGGTGATCTCTCCGGATCGAGGCTCGAGCCCCTTCGGTTCGAATCTGCGGAAGACGTTGAAACCATGGCGGCGACGCTCACGGAAGTCAATATTGACTCTTGCAGGGTGTCCATGCCAAAAAAGAGAGTTTTTAGGAAATCGAACCCATGGTGGACCAAGGAGCTTACGTTGCTCAAAAAGAGCGTTTACAAGAAAAGACGAGCCTTCCAGGAGGAATCAGATGAATCCACACGACTCCGATTTAATATTAGACTGGTGTTCTTCGGCCAAGCTCGAGATCTCAGCCCGCAAAACTAAGGCAATTCCACTCAGGAGTAGCTGCATCGAGAAGGCCCCGATAGGCCGACGGGGAGGAGCGCGTCCAGATAGGATACGGAAAGTCGTCCGGAAAACCAAAGCGAACCTATCCAGCAGAGCCCCAACCATAAAAATCGGCAACGCGAGCATTAGCTTTAAATCTTCCGTCAGGTATCTAGGAGTGCACATTGATAGCGGAATGGGTATGCGTACCCACTGTCAGTACCTAGATACCAAAATGGGGCCTCTCTTTGGAAAATTAAGTAGACTAGCGAGGTATCAATGGGGCCTCCGCTTCGACGCTCCCTTTGTGATCTACAGGGGTGTGTTCGTCCCGGTGGTGACGTATGCCGCCGCCGGTTGGGCCGACCTCTGCACGGAGAGTGAGTTGAAGACGTTCCGCTCCGTACAACGCCGGATTCTGATCCCGGTGACTTCGGCTTACCGCAAATCATCGTGGGACGGTCTGTGCGTGGTGACGGGCACGGACCCGATTGACATCGCTTTAGAGAAGCATAGGGCATTACATCACCTTCGAAAGGGACAAGACGCAATCGTAGGGCAGATTGTAATTCCAGCCGGGCTGGATGGAGCGAAAGATCGTGTGATAGACAAGGTACACAGAGTTTGGCAATCCCGATGGGACTCCTCCCAGAAGGGTCGAACCACGTATACCTTTTTCTCAGACATTCGTGGTAGGTTAGACGCCAAATGGATTAAACCGCACTATTGCATCACGCAGGTGCTTACAGGTCATGGCAACTTTCAGTACCGACTCTTCAGCTACTGTGTTGTCGATGACCAGCACTGCGTGTGCGGCGCAGAAAGAGACACCGTCGGACACTTCCTTCTGGAGTGTCCAATTTTCGATCCACAAAGAGAGGCTCTCCGCGTCATAGTACCGGCCGACCAGTGGAGATGGCCGGAGGCGGCACAGTTCCTCGTGTCGTCACCAAAGGCCTTCCCATTACTGGCCGACTTCAGTGTCGAATCGTTCTATATTAAAAACCACATCGAAGCAGAAAATGGGCAAAGTCAAATCGAGGCACGAAACTAAAGTAAACGCGACATATCTATTTATTTAATTTATTTATTAATTTATCGAGCAGAGTATTTCTTTTCAGGAGAATGAAAGGACTGATGTGTGAATGTGTGTGAGAATGGGCGCGTGGTGGACCGCCTGACCAAGCCTAGCGGCTCCACAAAACGGAAGAAAAACCCACCCTCTTTCCTTCTCCTTTCTCCCCTTCCCTATTCCTTATTCCCGCCGCCTTAAGGGGGGAAATACCTTTAGACCGATGAAAATAGGCTGATTTTTGTGACTTTTTTTGTATAGGATATCTTTGTTTTGCGTTTTTGAAATTTCAGGTATAATTTATTATAACTATTGCCTATTACACAATATTTTTTGTTTTTAAATATATTTAAAAGTGGCGGAATTATAACAGTCCATCCTGGAAGTGTTTGGCGCGTCTCGTGAATCGGTGTGGGTTCTAGCCTTAGATCTATTGGTCTGAAACAAGTTTGCAGACAATGTTTCGAAAACTAACATTCACAGTTAGTAGATGAACCTCAGAAATGTGCAAAATGTGTAAAATTAAAGAAATGGCGCGCTTTTAAAGAAAAACTTTGAATTTTATTGAAAATTTTTGCATTATTTTGCAATAAAAAGGACTTTAATGTTCAATTTATTTCATACATTTAGGTTCATATGTTAGATACTATTGTCATGGATATGTGCAAAAAATTTGAGCGCGATTGATAAACTAGTTTTTGAGTTATCAGCCACACCAATTGTAAAAATGCAGTTTTGAGAAGAACGCGTTTAAAGTTTCAGTCCTCCGCACTGAACGCGTCTATACCCGCGGCGCTAATCGGCCATGACTTCAAAAGGGCTTCGTATTTCACTTCAAAATTTTGAGACCATATTTTTAAGATGTTGCACTAACATTTTATGGAAAAAAAAATTTTTCAATTTTTTAAGATTCTAAAGGTATTTCCCCCCTTAACAGGGCCTCGGCGTGCGTACTGGTGTGTACACAGCGAATCCGCCTCCTCGCGGTCCCCGTGGACGCGGTCACCGGCAGTGATCGGTACCGTGACGAAAGGATTCGCTCGCAGTAACAGCCCTACGACGCCCTGGATTTTTCCGTTCTCTTGGTAGCGGTCAGCGAAGAGTAGATAGCAGTTAGTTCGCGTCTAAGCATCTGGTGAGGTCGCATATCCGCGCTCATCCTCGGACGGCCGGATTTACACTAGTCTTATCCGTCCTCACAACAGAAGTATCTGATGCGACGGAGGCTGCTAGTGAGTGCGCCAATGAACCTATGCGACTAAATGACGAGTCGCCTAAAGCCGTTCTTTATAGAGCTTTATTAAAGTCCAGTTGCCCTACTTTGTGCCAATTTTAAGTGCTTCACTATGGATAAACAAAGTGATAACACTGTGATCGATAGTAGGGGTCAGATCAAATCTGATCCCACCACTGCAAAGAAGAAGCGCCCAGGACGGGCTTCAAGAAAACGAACCACGGAGACCTTTCGTGAGAAGGTCGGTATGAAGTAGCTGCAGGAGAGAAACAAAGCCATTTTCAAGAAATATGGTGTGTTTGAACCGGATGCAGTCGAGGTGGAGCAAATGCTGAACAATTTATCTTTAACTGTACAAACGTTTGCTGTTCCACTGACATTGTACATTACCACTATGTGCTAACGCTCGCGAGAACCAAGTTGAAGTACCTGATTACATCGTCAAGGAAATTGTAAGTAAACTTCTTACATGAAAGCCTACAGAAAAGGATAAAAAAGCTCCAAATCAGATTCGCGTAATGATCGGAGGCGCAAGAATGCGAGCGGCAAGGCGCGCAACAAAAATAGACTCAGCAAAAAAATAAGGGAACGTCAGTTCCAGTACTTAAAATATCAGTGTCTATACGAAAAATGTCCCAAACGATTGGCTTATATCGTCGCTAGTAATGGCCTTACATTGTATGAGTGTTGACCTGGCGGCCATTGGCGTGCCGCCAGTGGTCCCCAGGGTGGCGGCTACCAGGGCCTTTAAGTTAGAGGTCCCGGGAGCAGATGGTGCCGCCAAGGCGGACCTGCTCGCCGCCAAACTGGTGGAAGTGCTAGCAGGCACGGGAGTCAAGGTGGCCCGGCCGGTCAAGACGGCCGACCTCCGCGTGCGGGGGCTGATGCCCTCGGTGACGCCACAGCGGACTAGTGCGACCTGGTCTAGTCGTGGTAGGCTGGGGACCCTATGGGTGCGTTGCCCAGCGGCCGCGGCTCGGAAGGCGGCCCTAGTCGGCAATTTGGTTATGGGGTGGACCCGCGTGCCTGTCGACACGCTACAGGCCCGCCCCATGCAGTTCTACCACTGCACCGGAGAGCCCGCCCGTTGGTTCGACGGCGACCCCAGCGGCTGAGAACGCGGAGGACACGGGGCCGAGGGCAAGCGGTTTAGGTATTGGGGCTGATGGCCCCATGGACATCGCCTGAAATGGGGCCCACGGGCCCTATCCTTCAGGCGAACCTAAACCGCTCGGCTAGGGCGCAGGACCTGCTTTTGCAGGCTCTGGCCGAGTGGGGTGCAGGTTTAGGGGTGGTGGCAGAGCCCAATAGGGTCCCGGTCCAATCAAACTGGTCCGGTGACGACTAGGCCTCTGTCGCTATTTTTTGGAATGGCCGCCGGGGATCCCCGCCATGCTCGCTTGTTGAGCGAGGACGGGGATTCGTGGCTGTTAGTTGGGGTGACACCGTGGTGGTGGGTATTTACGCTCCTCCGAGCTGGCCCCTCGCGTCATTCGAGGTATTTCTGGACGAGGTTGGGCTTTGCGTGTCCCGCTGCCTGCCTCGTCCAGTCATTGTCCTGGGGGATTTCAATGCTAAGGCTACGGCCTGTGGATCTCCCTGGACAGACGCGAGGGGTGAGACGCTACTCAATTGGGCGGCAGGACTGGAGCTCTGTTTGCTGAACACAGTCTCCGTCCATACATGCGTGCGGCACAATGGGGGGTCTATAGTAGACCTCACTTTTGCTTCCGCTGCTGCTGCGCGCCGTATCTCGGGGTGGAGGGTGGTGGCGGAGATGGAGACTCTTTCGGACCATCGTTATATAACGTCCACCGTCCCGCATGACGAGCCCCGAGGCCGCCGGATGGAGGAGCGCGACAATCGCCGCGGTGGTCACTCCGTAAGTTGGACAGGGACGCCTTGATGGCCGCTGCCCACGTCGTGGCCTGGCACCCAGATTGTGCCAGGCCTGCCGACGGGCAAGAGGGGGCCGGGTGGCTTCGCTGCGCAATCACAATGATTTGTGATGCGGCGATGCCACGTGCGGGCCCCCAGGGAAGGAAATCAGTGTACTGGTGGTCGCCCGAGATCGCTGAGCTACGCAGCGATTGTGTTCGGGTGCGCCGCCGGTACACTCGTGCCCGTCGGCGGCGTAATGAAGATCCGGCGTGGGTAGCTACGCTGTACGGGCTCTACCGTGAAAAGGTCGTAGCCCTGCAGCTGGCCATCAAAGTGGCCAAGGCCCAGGCGTGGGAGGAGCTCCGCGCGACTCTTGATCGGGATCCGTGGGGGCGTCCGTATAGGATCGTTCTGGGTCGTCTACGACCCTTGGCGCCCCCTATGACGGAATCGCTTGACCTCCAGTTTCTGGAGCAGGTGGTGGGTACCCTTTTTCCACAGGGTGTGGATAACGCGCCACCTGCGTCCACGTCGGACCCCGTCATCTGGTCCGACGAACTGGGGGTCACGGATGAGGAGCTCGCCGTGGCGCTGAAGCGGCTCGGGGCAAAAAACCGCGCGCCGGGACTGGACGGCGTCCCCGGCAGAGTCTGGGCCTTGGCTGCGGGCGTCCTTGGCGCCGCGCTGAAGGGTGTGTTTAATACTTGCCTTCAGCGCGGCGACTTCCCCGCAGAGTGGAAGACCGGACGTTTGGTCCTCTTGAAAAAGCAGGGAAGACCCGCGGATTCTCCCTCCGCGTATAGGCCCAAACGCCTGCTAAATGAGGCGGGAAAGCTTTTTGAGCGTATCATAGCTTCGCGCCTCGGCAGGCACCTGTCCTCGGTTGGACCCGATCTGGCTGATAACCAGTACGGCTTCCGTGAGGGACGTTCTACGTTTGATGCGATCGAGCGCGTCAAACCCCTCGCGGAGGCGGCAGTTTCCCGGGGTGGGGTGCATCTGGCGGTATCGCTAGATATCGTCAACGCCTTCAACACCCTACCCTGGACCGCCATTAGGGAGGCACGTCGTGATAAACAAGTGGACAGGGGGATTGTGTACACGGGCCGGTACAGCACTGTGCGGAGGGAGGTAAGTCGTGGCGTACCCCAGGGGTCGGTGCTTGGACCGATTCTGTAGGCCCTGGGGTACGACTACGTTCTGCGGGCCTTTCTCCCCGACGGCGCGTATGTCGTCAGCTACGCAGACGACACGCTTATTCTTGCCGTCGGGGAGACAATCGAGAGGGCCATTCGTCTCGTCGAGGAGGCAGTTGCCGTCGTCGTCGCGCGGATCCTTGAGCTGGCGCTGAGGATAGACACCCGTAAGACAAGGGCTATAGTCTTTCATGGCTTGCCGCGGTCGAGGAGTCTGCCCCAGTCTTGGGTCCAGGTGGGTGATGCCTTGGTCGAGGTCAGGTCCGAGATGAAGTATCTTGGACTCGTCCTCGACAACCGCTGGCGCTTTGAGCGTCACTTCGATTGTTTGGTCCCCCGCGTGGAGCGAGCAGCGGCCGCACTAGGCCGCATTATGCCGAACCTTGGGGGACCTCAGGAGAGGATTCGCCGCCTGTATGTGGGTGTGGTGCGGTCGATGGTCCTGTACGGCACAGCCGTATGGGCGGCCGCCCTGATGGCCCGTCGGTGCAGCGGCAGCATTATTCTGCTGCACCGGCTGCACAGAAGGATGGCCATCAGGGTCACTAGGGGATATCGCACCATCTCCTACGCGGCGGCGATGGCTCTGGCGGGCCTGATACCATTTCAAATGCTGGCGGTGGCGGACGCGTTGGTCTATACGCGCGTCTGTGCCGTCCGCCGGCTCAATGGTGTCTCGCCAGAGCCCAGAGCGGTCGCAGCGTTCAAGCGCCAGGCCCGACAGCAGGCTGAAAATCGGTGGCGACGCGAGTTGCGCCGTTACACTGATAAGCCGGTTGTTGGGGCTCTCCTGCCGCTACTCAAAGAGCGGCAGGATAGAGGTCATGGTAGGCTCACCTACCGTGTGACGCAGGTGTTCACCAGACATGGTTGCTTCGGTGAATACCTGTGTCGAATCCGGAAGGAGTCGACGACGGCATGCCACCACTGCGGGGAAGGAGTGGACACGGCGCAGCACACGCTGGAGGAGTGCCCCGCCTTTTCAGCGCTGCGCCGTGTCGCGCAGCAACAAATCGGGCACGACCTCCCGCTGCCAGCAGTATTTGGGGCAATGCTGGCAAGCGAGAGAAATTGGAGAGCGGTCGCCTCCTTCTGTGAGCAGGTAATGCTCCAGAAGGAGGCCGCGGAGCGGACTAGGCGCAGGCCGGCCCGCTCTGCCACGAGAAGGGGTGGCACTGGGGCCGCAAGTTCCCGGTCGTCCTCCCCCAGACGTCGGGGGGGGGGGGGGGGCTCGGCGGCCTCAGGCCGCCGATTGTCCTGGCTTTGTAGCCCGGCGGCTCTGGGGAGGTCTTACGCCTCCCCTCGCAGATCCGCCGCAGGGGCCGTGGCGTCCTGGGTGGGGGCCCAGGACGCCCTGCACGCGGGCCCGGGGGGGAAGGCGACACCTCGGTGGTCCGGGTGTCGCCGTGAAAATCGGCCTGGAGGAAGGGCATTTAAAGCTCGGGCGCCATGGGGAGTCCCAGTTGTGTTCTTTGAGAGTTCCTGGGGCTCCCCAGCACGCCATGGAGGACCACCGTGGGGGTTTTAGCGGGTAAAAATCCGGCATAACCCCGCGCCCGTCCCCAAGGGTGCGGGGTATCTTTTTGAAGATTTCCCCCACGTAAAAAAAAAAGGTACGGGCGTCCCCCACGGGCTTCGGGACCGTATGGGTCCGTTGTCCACTGGCGGCGCTAAATAAGCTTGTTGCCGCCAGGAGGATTAGAATTGGGTGGTTGTCGGCTAGGGTGGAGGCTCTGCCAACTCGCCCACTCCAGTGTTACCGCTGCCTCGAAGCGGGGCATGTGAGGCAGCGGTGCAAAGCACCTGTTGACCGGTCCAACAGGTGCTATAAGTGTGGTGAGACCGGTCACCTTGCGGGGCAGTGCTCAGCGGCCCCCAGGTGTCCCCTGTGCACCGATTTAGGGAGGCCGGCTGGGCAGAGATTGGCTGCCAAAACGTGCGTCTAATGTTCCCGGCGACGTGGGAGACAACTCCGAAAGGAGCAGGCGGCTGCAGCTGCGGAAGCTGTAAAGGAGAAGAAGTCTGTGTCATCGGCAGCCGCAGATAAGCCTGCAGCAAGCGGGAAGAGTGAAGATGCCCCGGAAGGGGCGATGGACGTCAGCCAGTAATGGCCCCCAAAGGCTGCGTTCTCCAGGCCAACCTAAACCACTCAGGCAGGGCTCAGGATTTGTTCGTCCACACCCTGGCTGAGTGGCAGGTAGGGTTGGCCGTAGCTGCGGAGCCCTACAAAGGCCCCAAACATCCGCACTGGTTTGGGGACGATGTGGGCTCTGTGGCTATTGTGTTGAATGCTCTGCCCGGGTCCTCGGTCTGTGCGTTAATTTACCGCGGCCGAGGATTCGTGGCGGTAAATTGGGATGATACCGCGGTAGTGAGCATTTATGCAACCGCCCAGCTGGACCCTCGCGGCGTTCAAGGAGTTTTTGGACGGGGCATCCACGTGCATTGCACATTGTCTTCCCAGTCCACTCCTGGTGTTGAGAGACTTTAACTCCAAAGCTCAAGTTTGGGGGTCTCCCAGCACCAATGCGAGGGGAGAGGCGGTGCTCGACTGGGCGGCGGCTAACGGGCTCCGGCTGTTGAACCGGGGCACCGCGAGCACGTGTGTGAGGCCGCAGGGGGAATCTATCGTCGACCTTTCATGGGCAACGCCCCCTGCGGCGCGCTGCGTGTCCGGTTGGAGGGTGGCGGAGGAGGTGGAAACACTCAGTGACCACCTCTATATCCGTATGCATTACTCCGCCACCTATCGCCGCCCAAAAGACGTACAACCGCGGAGATGGGCGCTGACGCGCTTGGACGAGGACACCCTGATGTCCGCCTCCCACGCCGTGGCCTGGCCGGAAATCCCGGCTGGGCCTGTCGCGGATGTAGATGCGGAAGCTGACTGGTTCCGGGTCGCGTTGTCTATGATTTGTGACGCGTCTATGCCCCGGACGGGCGGCTTCCGCCGACGGGCTGCATACTGGTGGACAGGCGAAATCGCGCAAATGCGCAGAGAATGCTATCACGCCCGTCGCCAGTTCCAACGCGCTCGCCGGAGACGGCACCGTGATGCGGCGAGGGAAGAGATTTTATATGGGACGTATCGCACACTTGCGACGTCCTTTCAGGCGGCCATCAAGAAGGCTAAGGCCCAGGCGTGTGACGATTTCATCCTCTCTTTGAAGAAGGACGCGTGGGGGCGCCCATATAAGATGGTCATGGGCAAGCTTCGACCATGGGCGCCCCCTCTGACGGAGAGTTTAGACCCCCAGTTTTTGACCGAGGTGGTGGATACCCTATTTCCTAGGGACGACGAGCCGCCACCAACGGTCACGTCGGACTCATTCCCATGGTCGGACGATCTGGGGGTCACGGAGGAGGAACTCGCGGCCGGGATTGCACGCATGGCGGCCCGGAATACTGCTCCGGGTCCCGACGGCATCCCTGGCCGTGTCTGGGCAAAGGCCTTATGCGTCCTCGGTCCGCGACTGCTACAGCTCTTTAACAGCTATTTGCAGCGCACGAGATTTCCTTCCCAATGGAAGATTGGTAGGTTGGTCTTGATCCAAAAAGAGGGGAAGCCCGCAAGTTCTCCTTCCTCGTTCCGGCCAATAGTGCTCCTGGATGGTGGGCAAATTATGGATGGTGGGAGGTGGGCAAATTATTCGAGAGAATTCTAGCTGCCCGCCTCGCCAGACACTTGTCCCGCGGTGGTCCCGATTTGGCCGACTGCCAATTTGGCTTCCGTGAGGGACGCAGTACGATAGATGCGCTGCATCGCGTGCGTTCCCTCGCGGAGTCGCCTACCTCTTGGTGTCTTGCTAAACATCAAGAACGCCTTTAACACCCTGCCCTGGGGGAGGATTAGGGAGGGCCTCATCTATCACGACGTGCCTCGTGAATACCCGGGTCGGGATGGGGAAATGCACCGGAGATCGGTGGCCCGCGGCGTACCCCAGGGAGCAGTTCTAGGACCTTTCCTGTGAAACCTGGGATACGACCGCGCGTTGCGGGTTTCCCTCTCTGCCGGGGCGCGCCTTACATGTTATGCCGATGACACGTATGTGCTCACCACCGGAAGGTCTTGGATCGAGACCACCCACCTCGCGGAGCTTGCGGTGACAGCAGTCTCCTCTGCTATCCGACGACTGGAGCTAGAAGTATCGGCGCACAGTGGAGTATTTGTACCGGAAAAGCGAATATGAGTATTTTAAAATTGACGCGCTCTTTAAACTTCTGTAACTTTGTCAAAATTCGTCCAAAATTAGTAAATCAAAGAGTATTTTAAAGCTTGAACTCAGTCTTCTTTAGATTTTTAACTATTTTTATCACAGTTAGTACGAAAACGGAAGAGACGGGATATAAGTAAGAGTACTTTTATTTGCATAAATTTCTTGACATTTGTTACATACTACGAACTGCAGATATTTTTCTTGCAATTTTTAAACATATTATTAGTATTACAGAGTATTATCATTTATATTTAAATATGTTAATCGCTATAGAAACAAAATGTTTGTTCAGAATAATATTTGCTGTATCGTCGAAATCTTTCTAACATGGAGAAATTTGATGTTTCAAAATAATAAATCAAGTTGATTTAAGAGGTTGAAAAGTACAGAGTGGAAAGTTGAAAGGGCGAAAGAGAAACTCAACGGAAAAATATAGACCCGCACAAGTCTGGCTGCCAAATGTGCACTCTGACATTGACCAGACTTGCACTAGAGCCTGCGAAAATTAAAGATTGCAGAATAGGAAGTGCTTAGAAATACTAAGGCAATAGAGAAAGTTAGAAAAGTTTAGAAGAAAAGATAAATTAGCAAGAAGGTAGTGGCGGACACACCACAATACAAAAAATTAAAATATATTGTTATAACTAACTCTGAAGGCACTGTTTCAACTGAATGCATTTAGAAAATAGAGAACAGAGTTGGAGTCTTATTTGTACCATAGTATAAACATCACTTGGACCCTTAATCGTCGACAGTCTAGATAATACTTTCGAAGAATTTATGAGCGTCCCGTGCATGGTCAATGAACGCGGGCGTGTAAGCCTACGAGTAAAATCCGGTGACAATTAAGTTTCAAATTGCTATAAAATCTGCAGTCGGACGCGATCGGAACCAAATTTTTTGGCATTGCAATCAGGACATGTTACAGAATAGAATGACACCAAATAGAGTATCGGAGCACACCCGGAAGTATAACAAAATCATTAATGAAGTTTTAAAATCGTAAAAAAAGATGATTAAATTATCGATCATATTCAAACATTAATTATTAGACAAATATGTATGATAACAAAGTAAAACCTGTTGGAAAATGAAGGTTATATTTGTCTGAAAAGTTTGAATATAATAACAATGTATTCAATGTTTTCAAAATGATGAAAAATTTTGAATATAGAAGCGCCGCGTTTTGGACAATTGTCAAGGAAGGAAAGCGCGTCATAAAATCCTTCAGTTTCATTGAAGAACATCGCTTTATGATTGCATAAATCAAGAAAAGGATGTTGATACATTGTTCCTCATATATTTAACTAACTCAAGCACCAGAAATTTTACACTTATTCCAAAATTTTTTAAATTCTGCTATGTCCGCTTTTTCTGTGCAAATAGTCCACTGTGCGACGTCCGAATACCGATATTCGATCTTGCGCTTGGATTGGAGTTAGTATTCTATGGACAATCGAACGAATTTATAAACCAGGTTAAATCACATACATACTGCTTTTCAGACGATGAGTTGCTAAATTTGAACGAAAATTTTTATACGATTACCTTGAACGGTGGATCACTTGACTCGTGAAGAACGCAGCTAATTGCGCGTCAACGTGTGAACTGCAGGACACATGAACATCGACATTTCGAACGCACATTACGGTCCACGGAGCTACACGGTATTTCGCGGCTAGCTCGGTAATTGCTCGCGACCGCGCTTCGCTCACGAATTCTCGAACGGCCCTACCTGGACTTGCCCGCGACGTTGACCGTCGCGGCGCCTCCGCGGATTTGCGAGCGAGTAGCACTTCGGCGCCCGATCCGAATCCGTTCGATATCGCTTTATTTTATTTGATAATTGGGCACCAGACGCTTCTCAGCGTCGCGATAAAGAACTTAGACGAAAAACGAGACTCTAGAGCGGAAAGATGGGAAAATCGTTTATGTCAATCTCGGGAGAACGTGGAAGATTCGAATCGGCGGCGGAACAGCTCGGTAGCTCAGTATCCGAACGAAGTGGTAGAGTGGCGGGATTCTTTAAGGGTAAAGGAGCTAGACGCGGAGGCGGACGAGAGTAATTGATTCGGGACAATTCGCGAGAAACCTCAATTTAGCGGTATTTGTTAAACGGCTGTGTTTTATTTAAAATCTAATTAACCTAGGCGTACAATGTCATTCAGTATCGGGATTCGATTTAACTGTAACACTCTCAGCGGAAGGCCGAGATACAATCTCCGCGAGATTTTAACCACGGAAACGAAATATGCAAGTTCCTAAGCGGAATACAGTCTTTGATATATCCTCGATTCCCGGAACGGTACGCGACGCGACTAATTTAACGGAAACGCAACGCAAATACTTAACAAAACGCGACGCAATTATTTTAACGGAACGCAACGCGACGAAACGCAATTATACTAAACGCAACGGAATCTAACGCACTTAAATTTATACGCGACGCGACTTGATTCTACACGCGGAACGATTCTGTATCGGCGACCGTCTAGAGAGCGAAGGCGAGAAGTTACGCGACAAACACGAAATGTCCGGTACGACAAACATGCACTTTACGTTCTACTTCCGTACCAAAAGTTCGTGAAATCGAGACGTGGGAGGGTACAATATTGGGAAAAGCCTACTCGTGACGATACTTTGATTGTAGCTTACGCTGTACCATTCCCCGATACAGGTTCGGTGATCCAGCCGAGTGGCGATTCGAGAGATCGCTTCTCGATCTCTCGACGACGCGAACAAGTCGGGACGTCGGGATCCGCGACCGTCCCGGACAGGGGCCCCTGGGTTTTACCCTTCTAACTTAAACTAATTTCCCTACGATACAAAGCCACTCCGGTCACACTTTGCAGAACCTGCCCGTGAATGGCAAGCCAGGTGGTCTACAACCCACGATATGTTAATCACGATTTCGCGCTCTTTTACATATATATATCGGTAAATGAGGGGGCTTACCAAGGTGTCCAGACACTAGGCGCGATAGCTCAGGGTGCTTCCCTTTTTTCCTCACGGAACGATAATTACTTTCTTAAAGGAAACTCTAGGCAAGTGCCGAATACAGAATAAGGACCCGCGAGCCCTTGCGCCGGTAGTAGGACACCTCGTAGCCTACCCCCACCCTCTGCCGGAGTTTCCGAATTCTGTCGAAGTCTTCTTCGGCAGGGCTTCATCCGTCTCCGCAGCCTCTCTTCTTCTATCGTAGGGCCGGAGCGGGGAAGCGGCAGGGAATCGGCACTCTCCTTCGGGGTACGTCGTAACTCGCTGGGTTCTTTCCTCTTACTCCGCTGCCTCTCTTGGTCCATCGGAGGGTCCGAGCGGGGTAGCGGCAGAGCAGCGGCGTGTTCCCTCGACGTACGTCGCTCCTCGGTTGACAGTGACGTCATTCTCCGGCGGTACATACAAAATAATGCAGCGGCAGATTTCGTTCTTACGATATTATACGCGCTTCGTTCTCTCTCTAGACGGTTTCTGACCACGACCTATGACCTGTCCGGTCTCCCGAGGAGGCTCCTTGTGACGGGTATAAAATACCACGTCACAAACCTTAATATAACCATAGCCACTAAATCCAGCGTTGGCTCGGGCAACGTCACAATGAAATGGCTAAAAATTCCCGCTTTTCGAACGCAAATGACAAACACACGTATGCGCTCAAAAGGCGAGAATTGTTATGAAGAAAGAAATTGCAGTTGAATAACAATTTACGTCGCCGTTGTTTCGTGTTTGTGTCCTAATCCACCGCTTTAATCCTGATCATTTTTATTGATAAATTGACAAAAACGCCGAAAAAATGTGGTCGCGGTTTGATCGATGGATACTGCGCGTTCGTCGTGATGCGACGTTGTCGATCGCCTGAAAACGATTTTTTTTGTATTTCTTGCTTGGTTAAATCTTATAAACTGTCGAACGCAAGTCGTGTCAGAGATGTGTCGTTGTTTATATAATTTTGCGTGATTTGGGAAGAAACACACCCATCGGGCGGATGGGAATCCGGTTCCCATTCCGGAACCCGGCAGCGGAACCGCATACCAATCGGGCCCTCGTAAGAGTTTTCGTCGGGGCAACCCAAAATGACCTACAAACGCCGTCGGGAGATCTGGGACGAGTTTTCTTTTTTGTATAAGCGTTCGAGTTCCCCGGAAACCTTTAGCACGGAGATAGGGTTTGGAACGCGAAGAGCACCGGCGGTGTCTGGATCTTCCCCTCGGACCTTGAAAATCCAGGAAGAGGGTCACATAGAGCTATCGCGCCGGTTCGTACCCATATCCGCAGCAGGTCTCCAAGGTGAAGAGCCTCTAGTCGATAGATTAATGTAAGCAAGGAAAGTCGGCTAATTGGATCCGTAACTTCGGAATAAGGAATGGCTCCGAGGAGCGGGGAGTGTCGGGCTTGGTCGAGAAGTTGGCCAGACTGACGTGCCGGGCCTGGGCGAGGTGAACGGTTGGCGGCTTCGTGTCGCGTCCCGGAATCCATGCTCAGTCCCGTGCCTTGGCCGCCAACAGATCTTCCTTGCTGCGAGGCTTCTTGTGACGGCTTCGGCCGTCGTTTTCGTCTGTTCAGCCGCCATTCAACGATTAGCTCAGAACTGGTACGGACTAGGGGAATCCGACTGTCTAATTAAAACAAAGCATTGCGATGGCCCTCAAGGGTGATGACACATTGTGATTTCTACCCAGTGCTCTGAATGTCAACGTGAAGAAATTCAATTAAGCGCGGGTAAACGGCGCAAGTAACTGTGACTCCCTTAAGCGTAAATCGCTCCGGGTTTGTCCTCCGGTTTGCCGGGGGAAAAACTCTATCGCGTACGTGGGTCATAGTTGCAGGGATGGCAATGCGTAACTCAGACTTCTTGTTAGGTCCTTCAGCCTCTCCCGTCCAAGTCGCACGACCTACCTCCTAGTGGTACCCGCCGGTAACGTGACTGGTTGGTAGTTTGGGTGACTCACGTCGCCATTGCAGTCCCAGACACGGCTAAACGGCGTGAGGCGAACCTGGCGAAAGCCTAATGGACTCTTCGGGTCTGCAGCCCGCTGGGTCCATGCCTTCGGGCGAACGGTTCAAGCAAAAAAGAAGACTACAAGCCTCGGATTGGCCGGACCCCCAACCCAAGTGGATAGTAATCCCTTGGCGGATGACGACACTGGCACTTCTTCAACGGTACACGAGTTGAACGAAAATAGGAACCTGGTAACTTGTTTATCGTAAGGATAGGCGGAGTTGCAACGCACCACCGATGCAGGAGGGCGATTACGGTTGCGATAAGTGCGGCCGAAGTTTTGGCTCCTACGCCGGACTGCGCCAACACCCGCGCAGAGCTCATATAGAAGAGCACAACAGTGCGGATCTGGCGCTGCGGGAGAAACGGAAGAAAACCACTCGAGGAAAGTACTCGGACGACGAATTACGTATTATCGCGTATCACGAAGCTAATATACCACACAAAGATGACATGCTGCTCAAGGATGTTCTTAAAATTTTGTTGGACTTCCCCGGTAGATCGGCAGAAGGCATCAAGAAATTGAGAAATAAAGAGGCATATGTTCAACACTACACCAAAGCGTCCGAGGAAAGAACCGAAGCTGCTTCGTGTGAGGCGGCCGCGTTAGCGTCCCCTCTGCAAACTTCGGCTTCCCCGCAGCATGACCAAAGTACACGCGTAAGTACCGATGAACAGCAAACGGTACACCTCGAATCTACCGATAGTGACAATGCGCATACTGATGATCATCACCACCTGATCCCATCGGAAGATATCCGACGCGTGTTAAGCGAGGCTAGGGGCGACGTGACTGTGGAAATGGCGAAGTTAATAGATGCCGTACTGGCGAATGGCGACAAAAAGGACGTCATGGAGATGCTCGACAAATACATTGAGGCTATATCCGAAAATTACGCACAAAGTACAAATAGTCAGAATGATCACAAGCACAGAATGGCTTTCTACGGTCTGTTGGGGGTTTTTCTACCTCAATGGCAGTATGGAAGCGTGGATTAAAATTCCTTACGCAGCAATGGAGACAAGTGAAGTCTTCTCCTCGCTGAGTGGACCAGGTCTCGACTCTTCTGTGGTGGCGTAACTGGGGGTGGATGGGTAGTAGTTTGCATATACCCTAATGGGTGAGGTGGCATATCCGCAGCCCTGTTCGGCAGGGCCCAATTCACATTAACTCTCACAAGCACAGAAACCGTCCCGGACGTAACAATAGAACACAACTGCGAATAACAGGAACTAACAAGAAAAATAGAAGCCCAAACAGAAATCAAAGTAAGAGTAGTGTCTCAACGAAATATAATCAGGATACATATTGTTTATATGTCTACCGATTTTGAAAATAAACCGACGAGCGGTACCGGTGGGCTGTCGTCGCCTCCTTCCCCGCGCTCCTCAGGCATCACGGGTGGACCGAGTAGCTCATGGCCTGGGGGGGGGGGGGGGGGGGCAGCGAGGTCTTCTTATCCTTTGACAATAGACGGCAGTTCAACCGTGTCACGCGACTCACAATTATTGGATTAAGAGCGATTAATTTCTTTCCCCGAATTCTCTTCGGTTCAGCCTTTCCGACCTAATTCCCCCCTTCCGTGTATGTGTTTTTTGTCTCACATTGATTCTTATGCGGTTAGGGTTATTTTAATCCCGGGAAGCGCGTATCGAAAATACCCGAATTACCGGTCAACGGATTCAACCTGCTAAGTCACGGGAAAGCCAGGACACATATACAAAAATAATTGGCAACCGTTCGAAGAAAACATTTAGTGAACATGCACGGATACTAAAAATGTACCAAAGAAATCCAACGCAGGTTGCTGAGCATACAGGGTGTCCGCGCCAAAGTGTTACACCGTGATATCTCATGAACTATTGATGTTTCGTAAAAGTGCTTATATGGAAATTGCAGGGCAAAAGAGGCCTTATGTTTTGGCGGAAGCACAATTTTTTTTATTGTTATTAATGTAAAAGATATGACGGTGAAGTTTCGTTTTTTAAATGGAACTATATATTTTTTTTCCGATCAGGCAATAGTGCTTTTCAAGACGAATTCATCAAGGTTTCATGTACTTACCCGATTTTCATTAGTTTTCAAGATATAATGGTTACAAATTTAGTGATTTTCAGCAGTGACGTCTCGGTTTGACGAGTGAGTCATAAAAGCGGTCTTATTGTTACGGTAAGTGCCGCAAGTTTGACTCTGCCTGCCGAAACAAATAGGCGGGCTCTATGGTCGAAATGGCAGATCCGAAGAGTAAGAAATGTGGAAAGTATTGTCCATTACGGTCTAGGTTTTCCGTATCGAAGATGATATTAATTGTATGGAAGGTTGGGACATTTATTTAAATATTTCAGTAGAATGTAGGTATAAAAACAATTTAACAAAAAATAATATATAAAAATTTATTCTACGCGCTTTCCGCTATTTGAAATACAAGTTTGTATACGTTTTACAAATTCGTTCTCGACGTTTTCCATAATTTCGCGCGGAATATTTACGCATAGCATTTCGTTCATAGCATTCCAAGTTAAATTCTGGACATACCATATGTATATGCACAGATTTACGTGCATGCACACATGCACGCGATTCTTGGTTCTATCAGTTGTTTTCGCAGAAAGCATAGTTAAGTTTCTCGGCCATAGCTACACATTTACATGGGACACATATATGCGTTTCTCGGCTCAATCAACTGTTTCCGCCAAACGCATATACGAGTTCTTCGGCCAATTTGATGATTTACGCAGAACGCATATATGCGGCGGTAGTCCGCAAAGGGCTAGATTCATAGAGTATGTGACGGAAAGACTCGATCGCCGCAGATCTATAAAGATAGAACCCATCTGCCGCAAATTTGGTAATTCCTGCCTCGTGGGCTCCGCTTATAGGTTCTTAGATCCATGGCTTCCACATGCGAATGAAGTTAATTAAATTTCATTTATATCAGAAACGTTGCGAAATAAAGATGCAGTCGTTACATTTACGTATATTACCAGATATGTCTATAATGGTTCGTATTCTTCCTCAGGATTTATTAATTTCTAATACGCCATACCACAATCAACTGGTTATTGGCAGCAACGTTTACTGAGGTATTTTTAATTTTGCGCCGCCTCCGAAAAGGTTGAAATGTATTTAATATACTACCTAACGAGTAAATAGGTTTCATTCATATCTGTTACGTAATTGTATGATTGAATGAAATAGAAATTACTTCTTTAGGAAATAGAAATTATTTTATACTTTTTAGTGCATTTCGAAGTCGGTGTATTTTTTTTCTGAAAATTATTTTATTTCACGTTTTTTAGTGGAATGGGGAGAATTGTATAGGATACTGTGAGACAGTTCTTCCGGGCTTTTTTTGTCTGCGTAAATGCCATGAGCATAATTAAGTAAAAGACAACATGGATATTCGTTTTTCAATTTTTTTTGCAACAATAATCCTTTGCAATTAAAAAATGAAAAAATTTTTTGTAATGGTACCAATGGGGAATCAGACTCTACAAGATGCGAAAGGCTTTGTTCCGATCGGACCACCCACTTAGGAAAAAACCGGCGAACATGCATAGAAAAAAAAATGAGGGACACTCTTTCAGGGACAAGTACAAACTAATTACATCATGATTGAGTGTGCTTCATCCATTTGTTCTTTGTTAACTTTCTTTGCAAAAATTTATTGCACATGTGTATCTCTTACGGTTTAGGACTGCGCAAGGGTGAAGGTATCCGTAAAATAATAGCAGATCCTGCGCAACAAATTTTCTAACAAATCAAATTGATGCATTTTTAGAACGATACGGAAACTGTACCAAGCAATGGGAATAATACACCAACGTCAACGTGAACTCATCTTGCTATATAAGTCGCTTGTCAGAGCGGTAAAGCTTAGTTAGTGTTTTGGTACAGTGCATTGTAATTGCCCTTTCTTGTCTTTCCTGTGCATAGCACGGGGCGTTCCACTAATATTAATAACAATAGTTTTTCGCTAATATCACGAAAACTAGAGTTTTCCGTATATAGCCCTATACCTACACTGGGAGTCACATCCCAGCTTAAATATCTAGAATATCCGTTTAGATACTGCGGCGTACTAACACAATCGACAGCCAACATAGAGGATATGTTAAGCAACTTAAAAACTAGCCCTGTGAAGCCATGGCAAAAATCAAATATACTACAGAGATACCTAATCCCACGTTTGCACCATAGACTGCAGAGTATGGATATCGACAAGAAAAAATAAAAATTCATAGATAGCAATATAATAAAATTTGTCAAGCAAACCCTCCACCGACCAAAAACAACGCCTACACCGTACATCCATGCACCGCTACGCACTGGCGGGCTTGGAATTCCTGCTCTCGCATTACACATACCCGCAGTTTATCTGAGACGGATAGAGTGCCTGAAGATCCGTGGCGATAACCAAACACGAGGCATCCTTTGTGCCCCAGCCGTAACCAACTTAACGGCGCGTCTGATGAGACTACTAAAGGACATCGACTTGGCCACAAAGCAATCAGTGCAACAATACTGGTCTACCCAACTGCACAAGGGTGCTCTGGGTGCCGGACTACAGTCCATGACACCCAGCATATCATCCTGGATATACGACCCGCCATATTTTTGGAAAGGCAGAGACTACATAGGAGCAATACACCTGAGAATTAGCCTTCTACCAACGAAAGGAGCCCCATATATGAACGACACGGACTGCAGAAATGCATCGTGCGCGCGAATCCCTATACCACGTTATCCAGAAATGTCCGGTAACACACTTAGTAGGAGTAAATAGGCACGACAACATAAACAAAATGGTCAAAACTGCAATCGAAAAAAGCAATGTAAGAGTAGAAAATGCACTCAGATTCACAACAAAAACAGACCGATGTGTTCCGCACCTAGTCGCGCTTAAGCAGGATACAGCCATTATAATAGAAGCAGCAATAGCATACGAATCTAAACATCAATCACTAAATAATTCATATAGGCTAAAGAAACAAACATATACTACCCCCGATTTGCTAGAAAAAATTAAACAAACGTACCACGTCTCCAAGGTGAAAGTGATGCCGTTTGTTGTTGGTGCACGCGGGTGTTGGCCTGCTACCAATGAATATGTAGTGGGAGAATTCAATTCTCACGAGATTTTAAAAGCAAAGTTTGTACAACATCCCTACAATGGGGTATATCATACATAGAAGCTTTATGAACACAGTGTGGAGGCAGACGCGCCCCACGATTAAAAGAAGATAAATATATATAAATGAATAAATGAATAAATAGATTAGCTTAAATAGATAAGTAGTAAGATTAAATAAAAAATTAAATAGAACCATTCATGCGCAAAATTAGAAAAATATCAAAATTCTCTACGCCTTTGACGAGTGCCATACAGACTAGTGTAAATACGGTCATCCGAGGACGAATGCGGATATACGCCCTGACCCAAACGGGTATACGCGAACTAACTACTATCTACTCTTCGCTTACCGCTACCGAGAGAACGGTCTCGGAAAAATTCAGGGCGTCGCAGGGCCGTATCTGCGAGCGAATCCTTTGGTTCGGTACCGATCACTGTCGGTGACCGCGTCCACGGGGACCGCGGGGAGGCGAATTCGCTGCGTACACGCATGTATGCACGCTAAGACCTTGTTAGGGGCGACTGGAAATCGGGATAGGGAGGGGGAGGGGATTGGGGTAGGGGTTGGGTGGTTTTCTCACACATTCTGATCATTCACACATAAATACATTCGTTCGTTCATTCACCTGAAAATGAAGGCGGCGGATATTGATATTACTTAATGATATAGTAATATGTGTTCGACTCACGTATCCTAATGTCATTCGGACAGATCCCTTCGTGCTTAAGTATCGTTTTGCCCATCTTGCGGTTCGATGTAGTTCTCGATGTACAAGGATTTTGCGCAGTAGTCAGCCAGTATGGAGAAAGCTCCGCGTGACGGCTCGAGGAATTGTGCTGCCTCTGGCCATCTCCACTGACCGACTGGGACAAAATCTCGGAGGGCCTCTCTTTGTGCGTCGAAAATTGGACACTCTAGTAGGAAGTGGTTCACAGAATCGACTTCAGCACCGCACACACAGGACTCGTCCGCGACAACGTGGTACCTGAAGAGTCGGTACCAGAAATTGCCGTGACCCGTGAGTACCTGCGTGCTATAGTAACTGGGTTTTATCCAACCTGCTGCTAATCTATCACGGACTAACGGGAAGAAGTTGTACGTTGTGCGACCCTTTGGGGACGAGTCCCATCGGGATTGCCACACGCTACACACTTCTTCAACTGCACGTTCTTTCACGTCTTCCAGCCTAGCTGGAATCGTTGTTCGGCCTACTATTGCATCCTGACCTTTACGGAGGTGGTAGAATGCCCTATGCTTCTCTAGGAGATTGTCTATCGGTTCCATGCCCGCTACAACGCACAGACCATCCCACGATGACAGTCGGTAAGCCGATGTCACCGAGATCAGAATCCGGCGTTGCAGGGAGCGGAACGCCTTCAAGTCTCCCTCTGTGCACAGGTCAGCCCACCCGGCGGCGGCATAAGTCACCACCGGTATGAAAACTCCCCTGTAGATCACAGAGAGAGCGTCGAAGCGAAGTCCCCATTGACATCTCGCTAGCCTACTATATTTCGCGAAGAGAGGTCCTACTTTGGCATTTAGATATTGACAGTGAGAGCTCACGCCCATACACCACTGTCAATGTGCACACCTAGGTACCGAACGGTTTGAATTTGATATTCACGTTCCCGATTTTCACGTTCGGTAGCCTGTTGGCCAGGTCCGTTTTGCGGTTTCGGACGGCTTTTCGTTTTCTGTCTGGTCTTGCTCCTACCCGTCAACCTATAGGAGCTCTCTCGATGCAGCCGCTTCTGAGAACGATTGACTCAGTTTTGCGTGCTGAGATTTCAAGTTTGGCTGAAGAACACCATTCGAGTATAATGTTGACCATGTGTGGACAGTTGATTTCGATCTCTCGTCTGCTGTCTCCGCCGACAACGTCTAGGAGATCGTCGGCGTACGCAATGACTCGAAAACCTAACGATTCTAGAAGCGCTATCAGACCGTCGAACATTAGGTTCCAGCACTCCGGGCCGAGGACGGAGCCTTGCGGACACCCCTTCGTGGACTGCTTAGAGACCTAACCTGACGCTATTCTAATTGATACGGACCGACCGCTAAAGTAGCTGCGAATTACTTCGTACACGTTTCGCAGGCAAAGTTTCGCCTTTAAACTAGCTAACACCAAAGGCCACCAAACGTTGTCGAAGGCACCTGAGATATCGAAGAGCAGTGCCGCGACATATCAATGCTGTGAGGCATCAACTGTGCGGCGCAGCTCCACGCCGTCGACTTTCCGGGCATGAACCCGAATTGTCGGTCAGAGATCCGCCCAGGTGCCAACGCTGTTTGGTGGATTCGCTTCCTTAGAAGCTTCTCGAAAAGTTTCCCTACGACGAAGAGGAGACAGATTGGCCTATTAGATTTGGGGTCTCTTTCGTCCTTGTCCTCTCCCTTCAGGAGGATTCGGAGAGATCCTTCTTTCCAGACAGATTGGAAAACGCCCCACCGAAGGCAGCCGCTGAACAGTCTTGTTATCTGTTCGGGGATTGCCCAAACAGCATGCTTCAGGATACGAACTTCAATGAGGTCCGGTCCTGGCGCTTTGTTGTTTTTGAAGCTTTTGACTGCTGCCACGACGTCTTCCTCCGTGAAAGGAGGGGTGTCTTCCGTTTCCGGGGGGGAAATTATGCTTTCCCTAATCGTTCGTTGGACTGGTGTGTCCTCTTCCTCGACATCTTCGGGAACGTGGGCGGCAAGCAGTACTTTCGCAGTTTCTTCGATTCTAACCGTTGCGGTTCAGGGTGCTCAACACCCCCTGCACGCGGATTTTCTGTGTCTCTAGTTTGTAGACGATGCCCCAGGGTTTGTCGTTTCCTTCCGTTGAGACGAGTTTTCACCAGCTTTCTCGTTTCGTACGTTTCATCAACTTATTGTAGCTACGCAGAGCTATTCGGTACTCCTGTTTTTTCTGGAGTTTCGCGGATTCGTCTTGTTCTTCTTGGAAGGATCGTCTACATCTATATGTTTTTTTCTTAAGCCGGGTAAGCTCCTTCGTACATCACGGATTTGATTTTCTAAATACTCTCTTTCGTGGCATTGACGCTCTACAGGAGTCGATGATGACTCTCCGTGAGTGTCGCAGCCACGTTTTCGACATCTTCTGCAGATTCAAGCATCAGAGTTTCGAGCCTCGATCCGGAGAGATCGGACAGTTTCTCGGCGTACAACCTCCAATCGGCTCGACTAGTGTCGAATCGAGTGTTAGCGATACATCGATCTACCGCGGCGACTTTTGGTTTCCTTAATACTATGTCCACGGTGTTGTGGTCACTATTTGTCCAGTCGCACCTCACCCTCCAGCTTCCGACAGAACGAAGCAAGGAGGGGGACGCCAGGGTAACATCGATGAAAGATGAACCCCTCGGCGTCCAATAGGTTGGCGACTGAGAAGTGTCGTTCGCAACGTGCATATCAAATGCTCGGATGAGCCCCTCGAATAGGGCGCCTCTTTCGTCAGTATTCTGGGGATCCCAAAGTGACGACCTTGCATTTGCATCTAAAGCAGTGCTCGGATTTAGATGCCCTTTTCGAGCCGATTTCGGAGTCGACGCCTACCGTGCTCCTACTACCGCGCTCGACTGCCCACATGACGCCGTGCGCCAGGGACGTCGCACGATAGATTTGTCGGGCCATGGGGCCCGTGATTAGAAATTTTCCTTACACTGTTAATAATTATTATTTTTAGAGATTATTAAAATTGTTAATACTATGTTTGCATTTACAAACATCTTCCATATATACATATAATAACAATAACACAAGTTATAATAATTACAATTTTGTCAATAGCTTTCCACATCACCCAGGAGGTACTATTGTTGACCCAGAATATCAAGAGACTTTTGAAATATTTTCGACTTCTATTTTCCTGCCAAGTCACTGTCGTTCTTCTTATTTAGTGGAATAGGCCTATAGGGGAAACCACTTTAAAAAAACGCATCAACAATAGTACCTCCTGGGTGACGTGGAAAGCTATTGACAAAATTGTAATTATTATAACTTGTGTTATTGTTATTATATGTATATATGGAAGATGTTTATAAATGCAAACATAGTATTAACAATTTTAATAATCTGTAAAAATAATAATTATTAACAGTGTAAGAAAAATTTCTAATCACGGGCCCCATGGCCCGACAAATCTATCGTGCGACGTCCCTGGCGCACGGCGTCATGTGGGCAGTCGAGCGCGGTAGTAGGAGCACGGTAGGCGTCGACTCCGAAATTGGCTCGAAAAGGGCATCTAAATCCGAGCACTGATCTAAAGAAACGAGAAGACTCTGGCCCCTCAGGGATCGAAACACTACTTCAAGGTGCCTGAGGTGCTTTTCGATCTCGTCGCTAAATTGAAAGTAGCTCGAGAGTGCATAAAGAGTGCAGTGGGTAGTGCTGAGCTGCGGGACAAAAACAGCGTCAAAACTCGAGTTGCAAACTGTGATAGCCGCGCTCGGGAGCTGTGACCGCGCAGCTACAACTCTCGTTCCTGTACCCAGTCCGCCGATGACGTAATTCGAGCCTTGCTGCCTGACATAAGGTTCCTGCAATAACAGGATGTCTAGGTGTTTTACGGTCACGAGTTGGCGGATTTCCCCCATCACTGCGATCGAGCGCTGAGCGTTCAATTGTAGCACCTTAATTCCCGTGGTGAACAAGTCATGCACGGCCTGCGTGCTGCTATTTCCCGGAGGGTTGGGATTAGTGTCCATAATCTTTGCCGCTTTTTTGCAGTTAACGCAGGCGGCAGCTATCGCCTTGTTCGGGCAGTTTTTGTGGTCGTGGCCAGCATTGGCACAGTGTCCACAGACTACAACTTCTGATCTGCAGTATTTTGCTGGATGTCCAAATCCGTGGCACTTGTAGCAACGCGTGACTGCAACGTAATCCCGGACTTGAAAACATTGCTACATTATATATAGCCGTTCCTTTTTGATGAGCGTCTCGCGGGCTTCTCGAGAAACTTTCAGGACTAGGTTGTGGCTGTCCTTGATGTTCTTGTTCCCGATTTTGAAGGCGACCTTGATTTATTTACCGAGCTTTTCGGCTTCGTGGGGCGTGACGATCGCTCGACGATCGCTCATACCGACTCCTCGTACTTTCTTTCTTCGGTGCGCCATATACTATAAGTCACGGGCTCTTCTTTGGTCGTACATCGACTAGTAGTCCCGCTGCTTTAAGTTTGTCGTCCTGCATGAGGGTCGCTATGGTTTTGGCAGGTGGTGCTTCAGTCGCTGGCGTCCAATATAGCCGCTAATATGGCGTCCTAATCTAAAGCCTGAAATTTCTACAAGAACTACGCTTAATTCTATTACTTACCTACAATTCCGCTTCTGCAATGTTCCCGTAGGCCTCCTACAGTAGCTGGATGTGTTGTGCGTCGTGTGGTACCGGAGTAGCAGTCGGTTCGGATAAAATCCGGGTTAAAAGTCACAGCGTCGGTGTGCGGCCACGCCCGAACGGCTTCGTCGAACACTTTCACCGATATTTTCTGAACCACTGAAGTTTTCACCGAACTTTATATCTCTATTCACTCAGGAGCACTAACTGCACAAACTGAAACGTCCGGAATAATTTTCCTGGCAAAGATACCACGCAAAACTTGAGTTTTGCACAGAGCGACGTGACACGCGTCTGTACTCGACAAAACCAAGATGGCGACTCTCGATGAGTGCCATACAATGCAAAGAGCCTACCAGCGGGCCTTACAATTAACAACTTAAATCACTGGAAATATTGTAGCACAAAATTGCTGCACATGTACTAGCCAAATGCCTTGTCATCTAATTAGTGACGCGCATGAATGGATTAACGAGATTCCCAATCTGTTCCTATCTACGGGGTTCCCTCCAGTCTGTTGGGTGCTTTCTAGCCCAATAGCAGTAACGGAACCTGGACCAAATTCCTTACAGCAGGCAATGGAGTCAAGTGATGTCTTCCGACCTCGTTGGTTGGACTAGGCTCCGACTCTTGTGCAGTGGTGGGTGTATGATCTCGAACACCTGCAGATTATAAGCTATGAAGTTTAGGCGCGGCGGAGCGGCATTAGGCCAACTAAACTCAAATTGATAATAAACTGTCCCTATCTACTGTCTAGCGAAATCACTGCCAAGGGAACGGACTTGGAAGAACTAGCGGGGAAAGAAGACCCTGCTGAGCTTGACTCTAGTCTGGCACTGTAAGGAGACATGAGAGGTGTAGCATAAGTGGGAGATGTCCTGCCGCCGGTGAAATACCATTACTTTCATAGTTTCCTTACTTACTCGGTAAGGCGGAACACGGGCATCGTGGTTTTGACCCGGTTGTCACGGTATTCTTGAACCAAACGTATAAGAATGGTGTTGAAAGCCCGCGCGCCAATCACCAATAATAACTCCTGCGTGATCCGATTCGAGGACACTGCCCGGCGGGGAGTTTGACTGAGGCGGTACATCTGTCAAAGATTAACGCAAGCGTCCTAAGGCCAGCTCAGCGAGGACAGAAACCTCGCGTACAGCTAAACGTCAAAAGCTGGCTTGATCTCGATGTTCAGTACGCATAGAGACTGCGAAAGCACGGCCTATCGATCCTTTTGGCTTGAAGAGTTGTAACATCCGTGGGCTCCCGGTGAGCCCGCGCTGTGTGGATCGTCTGAGCGATTGCACCTTCCGAGATCGAAGAGAGGAGGGTTCAAACTTCGTGAAAGGCCAATCCGCGGGATACCAACTGCCTGCAATAAGTCGTGGCTGCTAGGTGAACTTGGGGTTGAAAATCTCAATTTTCCACTTTTTTGCATATCGCGCGAAAACGGTTCGAGTAATCGACTTGAAAATTTGTACAGAAATGCTCGAATGATGCCTCAATCGATCGCATGCACCCAATTTAGCCGCCCACCCCCCGGGGGTGGATTGAGAGGGTTGGAAGTAGAAACCCCCTCAGCGGGGGTTGGTTTCACACCAGGCCGAAACCATGAACAAGAACGATACCGTTGGCACGCGAACAAGTTTTTCCGTGAACTGCAGGTCCAGAATTGACTTTTAACTGTGAATGAATGAAAAAAACAGCAAGGGGTGATTTTTTGACAGCGTGTAGCGACCAAGGGGTTGGTGCGAACGCGACCAAACTTTTACCAGGTATAACTGGGGTCGAGAGGAAGCTTCTGTAAAAGTTTGAGCAAAATCGAAAAAACCGCCCCTTTGGGAGGGGGTTGGGGGTGTCGCAGGCGGTTGAGCCGGGCATTTTCGGAAAGGCTGCAACCTATAGAACCTCATTCTGTAAAGAAATTTCTGATTTTTTCTTTTTTTCTGTCGTATTTAGAGCCTTTTTTCGGTTTTTCGACCCCCTAGCATTCAAGGGGTCGCCGATACCGTAAGGGGGCAGCAGGCAACAATGACACTCCTGGAGCATTGAGATAACCCATGGGCCCAACTATCCTCAAAATTTCAAAGTCCTACCTCCAACAGAACGTAAAGAAAGTTAACACGGGTTAGAAGAATAAAAGAGTGTATTTCAAAGAGAACTTTAAATGTATTTGAAAGAATATAAGCACAAAACAAAAAGGAAACCTTGACGTTTATTCGCTCGCTTCTATTTACGTACTGATACGCGACCGCGATTACCCCTCCATTTAAAATAGGTTTCCAAGAATTCTCCAGAACTATTGCATTACTCGAAATTTCACGATGTCTCGCGGCTGCCCTCCCGCTCCGCACCACTCTCCCCGAGACCAACTAGGCGGGAAGTACACAAACGGAAGGGAAGCACGTCGAGACATCGTTCGTCAAATTTAAAAATAAAACATGATTATAAGAGCGTTCTGGGAATTTCTGGAGCGATTCTTGACCGTTCCTTGAACATAGGTTGAAAATAAAAGGAGTATTATGTACAATAATTATCGTTCATTTGATACTAGCAGCATAATATGGCTAATAATATTAGTTAGATTGAAAACAATAAGAGTACTAAGTATAATAACTATCGTTCTATCGTTAATAGCAGCATAACACGGCTAATTATATTAGTTAGATCGAAAATAATAAGAGTAATAAGTATAATAATTATCGTTCTATCGATACTAGTAGCATAATATGGCTAATAATATAAGTTAGATTGATAAAAATAAGAGTAATAAGTACAATAATTGTCATTCTATCGATAATAGCAGCATAATATTGGTAATAATATAAGTTAGATTAACACTAATAAGAGTAATAAGGACAAAAATTATCGTTCCGTCGATAATAGCAGCATAATATTGGTAATAGTATAAGTTAGATTGATAATGCTAAGAGTAGTTCGTATAATATTTATCTTTCCATCGATAATAGCAGCATAATGTTGGCAATAATATACGTTAGATTGATAATAATCAGAGTAATAAGTACAATAATTGTCGTACTATCGATAATAGCAGCATAGTATTGGTAATAATATAAGTTAGATGGATAATGCTAAGAGTAGTTCATACCCATATTATGTTGGTATTATCGATAAAACTCTAATTATTATCGTTATTACACTTGTTAATGTCAATATAACATATATTATTCGCAATATTATGTTGCTATTATCGATAGAATTGCAATTATTATCCTTATTACATTTGTTATTGTCTATATATCTTATATTATTACCCATATTATGGGGCTATTATCGATAGAATAGTAATTACTGTCCTCATTACACTTGTTAATGTCAATATAACTTATATTATTACCCATATTATGTTGATCTTATCGATAGAATTGTAATTACTGTCCTTATTAGACTTGTTAATGTCAATATAACTTATATTATTACCCATATTATGTTGCTATTAGCGAGAGAACTGTAATTACTATCCTTATTACACTTGTTAATTTCAATATAACTTATATTATTACCCATACTATGTAGCTATTATCGATAGAACTGTAATTATTATCCATACTACACTTGTCATTGTCTATATAACTTATATTATTACCCATATTATGGTGCTATTATCGATAGAATTGTAGTTACTATCCTTATTACACTTGTTAATGTCAATATAACTTATATTCTTACCCATATTGTGTTGCTATTATCGATAGAACAGTAATTATTATCCTTATTACCCTTGTTATTGTAAATATAACTTATGTTATTAGCCATATTATGTTGCTATTATCGATAGAACTGTAATTATTATCCTTATTACCCTTGTTATTTTCAATATAACATATATTATTACTTATATTATGTTGCTATTATCGATTGAAGTGTAATTATTATCATTATTACACTTGTTATTGTGAATACAACTTATATTATTACCCATGTTATGTTGCTATTATCGATAGAACTGTAATTATTAATCTTATTACACTTGTTATTCTCAATATAACTTATATTATCACCCATATCATGTTGCTATTATCGATAGAACTGTAATTATTATCCTTATTACCCTTGTTATTGTGAATATAGCTTATATTATTACCCATGTTATGTTGCTATTATCGATAGAACTGTAAATATTATCCTTATTACCCTTGTTATTGTGAATATAACTTATATTATTACCCATGTTATGTTGCTATTATCGATAGAACTGTAATTATTGTCATTATTACCCTTGTTATTGTCAACATAACTTATATTATTAGCCATTGTAACGAGGCATATTTTCATTGGGTTGATTGCCTCCTTTTTTTTTTGGGTTATGCCTCGTTACGATGATCCTCCCGAATTGCCAGCCCCACTCCTCCGCCCAAGCGGACCACCTCGCCGCTGGGGCAAGTATGAATGAGCGGGCGTGTGTTTGCGTTTGTTTTTTCTTTTTCTTCTCTTTCTTTTTTTTTGTTGCGTTTGCGCGGGCCCCGCTTTTCTTTCTCCCCTTTCCCCTTCTCCAACACCAGGAAGGAGCCGCTGCTGCCCCGGTCGCGGAGGAACCTCTCCCTGAGCGACGGAGGCGCGGGATGGGCCCATCGAAGGAAAGTCGCCGGCTGTCCGGTTGCGCCGCCACCCCGTCATCCTCCGCGGGGGCGACCGGCAGCCCACCACCGAGGGACGCCAGGCCTGGGGACAAGCCACCCCCAACCGCCACCTAGAGAGGGCCCCAGGACCTGGCCGCAGAACACCACGGGATGGCCCATCCTCGACGCCGAAATCCCCGGGGTGGGGGCATACCGCGAACCGGGGAAGAAGAGGATGGTGAACAGAAGCCAGCGAGCCGCCGCGACGTAAAGTCTCCGTTTTTCGCCAAAAGCCCCGTTTCAGCCTGAATCGTTCCCTGTTTTTTCTTTCTTTTGCGCGTTGCGCCCAGTTTTGTTCCGTCTCTTTCTTTTGTTAATAGTAGTGCGTTCCGTTTTTATACTTTGTGTCATTTTGTATTGTGTGCCTGTGGATTATTCGTCGCCGCCGCGCCACCGAGGAATTTGTTTTTTGTGGAGTCCACCAGCGCAAAAAGGTAGGAGTCATCTCCTTACCCTTCTCTTTTTTTTGTTGTTATTCATTTGCGCGTGGGCGAGGGCGATAGGACCCCTGGCCCCAGTGACGAGGACCCTAGAGGCCGCGGACGGTTCATACGACACCGTCCCCTCTCATTTAGTTTTTTTGTACGCTGTATTTTGGTATTTAGGACCAACGTCCCCTTGCTGTCCACGACCCCTGAGAGGGCGTGCTCCCTGCGGGCGAATACCTCAGCGTTCTTTTTGCATTTCTATATTTTCTGTACTCGCGCGTACCGTGAGCCCCCGCGCCGCGATAGCCTCCCTCGCAACTGGCGAGTCGACCCCTTTTCCTCGACCGTTGCTTGTAACGCGTGGGGCCCACGCGAATTCATTTTTTTTTCTGTTCTGCTTACGTGGCCTACTTGGAGGCCCGAATAAAAGCACTTTCTATTGGATACGAACTCGCGGGTCTTTTACTAGTTTTTTTCTGACCCCCTCTGATTCCCGCTCCCGACAGAGCAGCCGGAAGGGCGATTACTACGGACGAGTGCATTAGCACTGGCGCCCCATTAAAGAAATCGTCCGTGGGTGTGAGCATCGGTGCGTGGAGGGCCGTTTTCCGTAACTGCCCCCACTCCAGGGAACCCCCTTCGGGTTTTCCCCCACCGATCCGTCACACCATATTTTGTTGCTTTTTTCGATAGGACTGTAAATATTATCCTTATTACACTTGTTATTTTCAATATAACTTATATTATTTCCCATATTATGTTGCTATCATCGATAGACCTGTAATTATTATCCTTATTACACTTGTTATTGTCTATATAACTTATATTATTACCCACATTATGGTGCTGTTATCGATAGAACTGTAATTATTATCCTTATTACACTTGTTAATGTCAATGTATCTTATATTATTACCCTGTTATGATGCTATTATCGATAGAACTCTGATTATTATCTTTATTACACTTGTTACTGTCAATATAACTTATATTATTACCCATATTATGTTGCTATTATCGATAGAACTGTAATTACTGTCCTTATTACACTTGTAAATGTCAATATATCTTATATTATTTCCCATATTATGCTGCTATCATCGATAAAACTGTACTTATTATCCTTATTTCACTTGTTAATGTCAATATAACTTATATTATTACCCAAATTATGTTAGTATTATCGATAAAACTGTAATTATTATCCTTATTACACTTGTTATTGTCATTAAAACTTATATTATTACCCATATTATGTCGCTATTATCGATCGAGACTGATTGGCTACGACTGTAGCGGTCCTACTTTAAACATCTCAATGTTCTCCATCGTGGACCAGCTCGACTGCTCTCCGGGAAACATCGAACCGACTACGGAATTAAGGAACATACAGCTGCTACAATTGGGTGACTTCAACGAAACTCCTGTCATTCAGTGTCGGATAGAAATCGATAGAAGCATCCACTACTACGGGATGCATTCCCATGTGTGGTACATAATGGACGCCAACAGTATGTATTTTCAACGACTCAGGAGACTTGTCGGAATTTACAAGCAACAGGGGCCATAGGCATCACACCATCGGTACACGTCACGGGGATTCAGTCGAATTCAAGCTCACACATCAACCTCACCATCGCTGGAAAAATTGACACTCAGGGATCCTGTTCCGGAACCACATACGCAGACCCTTATGGTTCATGGACCGTCGTAGTGGTGCAAGCAGTGGTCACAGTATCCATCAGAAACTACATCGCACCTGTCAAACTGGATACAAACCAGGTAATCCTTCGCTCGTGGCAACGCTGCTCCCTACAAACAGAAACTTGTCTGGATCCGGAAAATGGTTACACCTACTGGGAGGCGGTGCCTAGCGACTCGTGTCACTTTAACCACTACGATGTCTTGTATGAAGGGCGAGCAAACAGGATAACAGCCCAAGTTCAGCAGGCACCCACAATATACGTGGTTACGTCCGAGGACAACACGTTCGCGGTAACAAAGACACATGAAATGACGATTTGCGGATATCGGCTAATAAAAACGGAGCGTCCGAAATTATTTATCATCGATGCAGCAACGGATGGAAAATTCAAGGCAAGAACGCGAACATCGGTTAACAACTTAACAAGTGCAATTTGGAGAGACAGGTCATAAGGAACGCTCTCACACTAATGCACACCTCACCCGAGGAGGTGGCCTACGCAATCACCAAAACACCCGGACATATGGCTATTGCATCGGGAGAGGCGATACTCGTCGTGCACTACATACCGGTCGCCTGCCGAGTGAACAAGACGGAGGAGTGCTTCGATGAATTACCTGTAATATATAAGAACGAATCCTGGTTTTTAACCCCGAAGAACCATATCCTCGCCATCGTGGGAACCCGAAGAGAGTGCAACTCATTGATGCTTAACCATGTACAAGTTAAACGGAGCATGGTACCGCCTCACACCCGATCTGACTGAAACAGTTCCACCTCAGGCTCTGCAATCCATCACCAAACCTACGTGGAAGTACGTCGATCCGCACAATTTGGCGAACGGAGGCATATACTCGGCTGAGGACCTAGCCAAGCTGAAAAACCACATCATGTTCCCTATTGAGAAAGCTTCGGTGATCAGTTCGATCGCCCACGGAGCCACCGGCAGGCAGTATACCACAGGCAGCGTCCACATATCAAATTTACTTGACGCTGCCTCGATAGAGAAAATAGCGAAATCCATTGGAGAAAAGTTGTGGACCACGTTCGTGCAGTTTGGTTCATTTAGCGCAGAACTCATTGGCATATACCTAACTGTCCGCATCATGAAACTTATCATCAACTCAATCTTGGATGGAATCGCCCTACATGCAGCATATGGTTGGAGCCTGCACCTACTGGTCGCCGTTTGGAGCTCCATGACACACTTTTTCTTGTTCCGAAGCGGCGAAACGAAGAGAAGCTAAACTTGCCCGGCGGTAACATCGAGTGTGTCCCACAGAAGGATGAACCATTGTGTCCCCAACAACCAGGTAGCAGTGCCAAAGAAGTGACAAGTGACCCCCTCTACCCCTCCCTTAAAGAGACATATAAACTCCAACAGTGAAAATCCCCAGTGTCTCCGAATAAACTCTGCGTTCGCGAGCGTTTTACCCGCGAAGTCAATTTTCCCTGCGTAAAAATTGACTTTTTCTGGAGGGGGAGGTGTGACGTCAAACGACCGACGTTAATATTAGTATGTAAGCACGCCTGTACTCATATAACGTAAGGCACTATATATTCAAACATATATTATCATAGATGTAAGATATTATCCGATTCCTATTTTACCGACATAAGACTCATAGTTACCGACATTCATAGTTACCGACATCCATAGTTACCGACATAAGATTCATAGTTACCGACATCGGATATAATTACCGACGTAAGATATTATCTACCGTAGGCTTAAGACACATTGTATTCACATAGCACGTAAGACATATTAATCATATTTTATACCGCTTAGAGTTAGTACACTTTGTAACCAAGTAGCGTAGGAAACACTCGACATTCCTTTCCCATAAGATAAGTCCTTTCCTCTAATCCAAATCTTATAAACATCCTTTAATCACGTTTCCTAAACACCCTGTAGATAAACCCAATCCTATCGATCCTATAAACATCCGCCACATAACTCGATCTATAAACATTCTTCAAGATAGATTAATCATAATATCCTTATCGACTACAGACTATAACATCCGCTCAGAACAAGACCCCTTTATTCCAAATCGTTACTCCTCGATCACGTTTCATAAACTTTCTTTAGATAAACCAAATCAGTCACGTCACCATAACATCCTGTTACATCAGCCGCGAACGTTCCAGAACAATTCCCTTTGTCCGTTATCGCTATTAAAGCCACCTCATATTATACAACATTATACACGTGGGTATTCGTATCAGCTATTATAAAGAATATATTGGCATCTATATATAATTATATTGTGTCACATTTAATACTGAACATGCCGGCACGACTTGACTTGTCCTATCGAACCTCCGATCTCTTGTGATAAATAATTCGAGATTAGTTAATCAACTACAACGAGGAAATAGGATCATTTTAACGTCTCTTCAACGGCGATTGATCACGGACCCAGAGCCACGACGTACGCTTCAAGAGCTACGCTAACCCGAAAGCTGATATACAGTCAGCGAGGTGCACGAAATAATAATTTATTTCGTTGGGCACCCCTGGCCGTAACACCTTATGTTTTCGCTCTGAGTCCCGTCACCGGTACATTCGATTTCGCTCTAAATCCTCTTCGGTACTTTCGAATCGATGAAACGATCACCGACAACTCCTACAAACGGCAATTTTAATCGACAGGAGAACATTTTTCAAGTTTATTCGCTGCGGTTTATCACGTGCGGTACATTCAGGTTGAAATTAATAAATGTTTATCGTAAATTCAAATATAAGCACAAGTTCTGGCAGCGTATTGCTTTTCGCATACGTGGCTTAAATACAAGTTCTGGCAACATATTGCTTTTCGTATACGTGATATGAAGACAAGTTCTGGAAGCTTATTGCTTTCGTGATTCGTAGCGAAATTTAAAGCTTCCTGCGGCGTATTGGTTTCTCTCTCTTTTGTAACAAATAACGAACGTTCTGACTCGAACGTTTTTACATGAAACGGAATGGTAGAGTTCTTTCCTCTCTCCTGTTTCTCCTTTCTTTCGCCTTCTTCAGTCTCATTTCTTACGATATATTATTATGTATATATGTTTATCTATATTTCTTCTTTGGGGTCCTCGCCTAACCGACAAGACGAATCCCCAAGCATAGGACTGAGTCTCGACAGATCGCAGCGTGGTAACTGCTCTACTGAGTACAACACCTCGCCAGGTACCTAAGTCGTCTACAGACGATTCCGAGTCTCGACGTCGAACTTGGAGTACCCATGATCGAACGTTAGAGCGCCGTGGTCGTCGTACGGTGAGATCCCGACGACACCCATACGACAAACTGGGGCCCGTGCGATGAACAATCCGAGGACCGTCCACCAAGTAGTGTCACATTGTTTTGAGCCTTTCGACCCACACGAGACTCCTAGAAATATCGTTGCCAACTTTGTCTAGAAAGAATACGGCCTTAGAGGCGTTCAGGCATAATTCCATGGATGGTAGCTTCGCACCACCGGCCGCTCGACTGAGTGCGTGAACCAAATGTCCGAACCTGCGGTTCCTCTCGTACTGAGCAGGATTACTATCGCAACGACACAGTCATCAGTAGGGCAAAACTAACCTGTCTCACGACGGTCTAAACCCAGCTCACGTTCCCTGTTGGCGGGTGAACAATCCGACTCTTGGCGAATTCTGCTTCGCAATGATAGGAAGAGCCGGCATCGAAGGATCAAAAAGCGACGTCGCTCTGAACGCTTGGCCGCCACAAGCCAGTTATCCCTGTGGTAACTTTTCTGACACCTCTTGCTGAAAACTCTTCAAGCCAAAGGGATCGATAGGCCGTGCTTTCGCAGTCTCTATGCGTACTGAACATCGAGATCAAGCCAGCTTTTGCCCTTTTGCTCTACGCGAGGTTTCTGTCCTCGCTGAGCTGGCCTAAGGACACCTGCGTTATTCTTTGACAGATGTACCACCTCAGTCAAACTCCCTGCCTGGCAGTGTCCTCGAATCGGATCACGCAGGAGTTATTGGTGATCGGCCCGCAGGCTTTCAACACCATTCTTATACGCTTGGTTCAAGAATACCGTGACAACCGGGTCGAAACCACGGTGCACGCGTTCCGCCTTACCGAAAAAGTAAAGAAACTATGAAAGTAGTGGTATTTCACTGGCGACATGACATCTCCCACTTATGCTACACCTCTCATGTCTCCTTACAGTGCCAGACGAGAGTCAAGCTCAACAGGGTCTTCTTTCCCCGCTAATTTTTCCAAGCCCGTTCCCTTGGCAGTGGTTTCGCTAGAAAGTAGATAGGGAGAGATTGGGAATCTCGTTAATCCATTCATGCGCGTCACTAATTAGATGACGAGGCATTTGGCTATAGCCTATGCCAGTTCCTAAAACAGAACGAGACACATTTCCGAGGTGACCCCCTCGTAGGGAATAAATAAAACACAAGGACGCATTGACAAGTCAATTGCATAGAGTTAATACAAATAAAACAATAAAGTTAATAAATTAATGTTACAATAATTTTCGGGAAAAAGATACACCGACTTCGAAATGCACTATAAAGTATAAAATAATTTCTATTTCCTATTGAAGTAATTTCTATTTCATTCAATCATACAATTACGTAACAGGTATGAATGAAACTTATAACTCGTTAAGTAGTATATTAAATACATTTCAACCTTTTCGGAGGCGGCGCAAAGCCGAACATAGGCAAAGCTTGTATAGCTATGTTTTTTTCTATACATATAACTCGATATTGGCCAGGCTGACGTGCCGGGCCTGGGCGAGGTGAACGGTTGGCGACTTCGTGTCGCGTCCCGGAATCCGACCTCAGGACTCGGGAGGCTGGTGTCTCAAAGCCAGTCTCAGGGAAGCCGGGGGCCTAGAGAAAAATTCCTTACAGCAGGCAATGGAGTCAGGTGATGTCTTTGGAACCCGCGGATTGGACTGGGCTCCGCCTCTTGTGCGGTGGTGGGTCTATGACTCGAACACCTGCCGATATGAGCGAAAGCTCAGGAGCGACAGAGCGGCAAAAGGCCATAAATGCTCAACTACACAATAAACATATAACTCGACAACACGCCGCGAAGTAGGTGTTCGTGCGCATAGAATGTAACTATGGTCTATCTAGCCCTTTGCGGATGGGACGGTTCGAAGTGAACCGTACCGTGGGGCCGAGCTCCTGCCGCGAGAGTCATTAAAAATTGCCAGCGCATATTTCTGCTTAAACGCGGTTTTCGTTCATAGCATTCCAAGTCAAATTCTGGATATATTATATGTACATGCACAGATTTACGTGCATGCACACATGTACGCGTTTTTCGGCTCTATCAGTTGTTTTCGCGGAACGCATAGTTAAGTTTCTCGGCCATAGCCACGCATTTACGTGGGACACATATATACGTTTCTCGGCTCAATCCACTGTTTTCACCAAACACATATATGAGTTCTTCGGCCAATTTGATGATTTACGCAAAACGCATATATGCGACGGTAGTTCGCAAAGGAATAGATTCATAGAGTATGCGACGGAAAGACTCGATCGCCGCATATGCTATAAAGATAGAGCCCATCTGCCGCAAATTTGGTAATTCCCGTGTCGTGGGCTCCGTTTATAGGTTCTTAGATCCGTGGCTTCCACATGCGAACGAAGTCAATTCAATTTCATTTATATCAAAAACCTTGCGAAATGAAGATGCAGTCGTTACATTTACGTATATTACCAGATATATCTATAATGGTTCGTATTCTTACTCAGGATTTATTAATTTCCAATACGCCATACCACAATCAACTGGTCATTGGCAGCAACGTTTACTGAGGTATTTTTAGTTTTGCGCCGCGTCCGAAAAAGTTGAAATGTATTTAATATACTACCTAACGAGTTATAGGTTTCATTCATACCTGTTACGTAATTGTATGATTGAATGAAATAGAAATTACTTTAATAGGAAATAGAAATTATTTTATACTTTTTAGTGCATTTCGAAGTCGGTGTATTTGTTTTCCGAAAAATATTTTATTTCACGCTTTTTAGTGGAATGGGGAGAATTGTATAGGATACTTAGAGGCAGTTTTTCTGGGCTTTTCTTTTGTCCGTGTAAATGGCATGAACATAATTAAGTAAAAGACAACATGGATATTCGTCTTGCAATTTTTTTTTATTAATTTTAACGAAACTTATTTAATATTAGCGATTAAAAAAATTGTAAGTATAATTGGGCCCGCCTAGCCCCCCGCGGCCGCCTCTCCCCCCTCGGCCGCCTCACCCCCCACGGCCGCCTTGCCCCCCACGGCCGCCTTGCCCCCCACGGCCGCCTCTTCCCCCACGGCCGCCTCAGCCTCCTCCCCCGCCTCTTCTTCTGCCGCGCCGTCCGCCGCGATACGGCTTGCGTCGTGTTCCAGCGGCTGTCCCCCTGACTGCAATGTAAAATTTGAACTGTTACATAGGTTATACATTTTTGGACTTAATTCTTTATTATGTACGACACGGATTGGTTAACACTACAACGAGTGATGCCCACTTGGACGCCGACCGATTGGACGGTCCCGATTCGACGCGTTCCAATTCGAAGCGGTGCCGATTGGACGCGTTCCAATTCTAAGCAGAGCTTATGGAACATAACCAAACCAAATTTAACAGCTTCAAATTGGGGCGCGTCCAATCGGCACCGCTTCGAATTGGAACGCGTCGAATCGGGACCTCCCAATCGGCACGCGTCCAATCGGTCGGCGTCCAAGTGGGACACCCCCCACTAGAACTACCAGCGTTCGATGTGCATGACTTTTAAATCGGAAATAAAATAATAAAACAAAGGATGAAATATAAACTTACCGTTGCACATACCGTAGTTCTTTATCTCAACACTAGGATCAACATATATTCGAAGAAGAAACAATTTTACAAGTTTTATAATTTAAAAATAAGAAACTTTAAACAATTAATTTTGATGCCTTCGGTAGTTGTAGTGTTAATCATTTGTGTGATAGAATCTCTGATGCTTACCACGCGACGGCTTAGCGCCTTCCCCCTTTTGCTGCTGCTGCTGCAGTTGTTGCTGCTGCGGCAGCGCTTCTTGCTGCTGCTGCTGTTACAGCAATTGCTGTTGCTGCTGTAACTGCTCCGCCATCAGCTGCATCTGCTGCTGCAGCTGCTGCTGTTGCAGCTGCATATGCTGCAGAGCAGTCATGAGAGATTGTTCTGAAAGAGAAAAAAACTATCTGAAAAAATAGTATAAACACGAAAAAAATGCATACTTCATTATGTTGATTATAAAAAACACTATCACTTTGTCCTCTTTCATTTTTTTCTAGTACCAGTCATTTACGAGAAAAACGCTGGCAAGTAAATCGCTGAACACCCTGTATATCTTACGTACATTTTCTTGAATCATGCATTATATTAATTTTCTATTGAAATTTTAATTATACTTACGGGTACTTTCATCAGCAGCCATATTTCTGCAAAAAAAAATTGTATTATTTAAAAAGTAATCAATTTGCATTTGTGAATAAAGTTCCGAAAAGCACTCATCCCCTATTTTTATTTGAAACTTAATATTCTTGTTTTTATATCTTGATTACGAATATCATAATGAAATTTAGTGACTGCTTGATTTTTTCACGGCAAAAAGAACCGTGACAGGAACGTATAACTGTGGTTCAATAATTCAAGACAATCGGGAGTGAGCGGTTTTCAGAAGTATATTCAACCAAACCACCAACCGTTAGAGACTAAATGTATATTATATATAAGATATATGAAAATGAAATAGTACTTACCACTTGAGAGCACTATGATTGAACTCAAACTGAACAGAACTCTGCGGTATGTGACTTCCAAAGGAAGAGGATTGGTGGGGCAAATTCCAGGATTCCATACTTTGTTTATTCGTTTCGTTATCAGGTCATTTAGATTGTAAGTATAGAATACACAACAAGAGTGCGATACGCTTTGGGACAAGCCGTTCCACTCTTCATCATCTCCTACATTCGTTCAAGTTTGCCGACCGCTTTGAACGTAAAGAAGGATAGCGAGTGAAGAGGAAGACATAGCATAAACAAATCGGTATACGTCGGCGAAACAATACCAATGCAATAATGAAACTTTTTGTATTTTTATTTTTTTTGCGATGAAACGTTCATCGACAAATTAGTGATATTTTTCTGATTAAAATAAGCCTAAACACGATATAATTCGAACCGTATGTACCGTGTACGTTTTTTTATTTAGTTACTGCCACGATATAAGTTCTTGCAAATAAATATATTCCGAATTATATCGTGTTTGTTATCATTTTAAACAGAAAAATATCTGTAATATCATGGTATAATTTTTTTTAAAGAAAATGACAAATAACAAAGTTAAGACGTTTAGATGTAATCATAGGAAGAAAATGGACCCTGATGAAAATGGCACCAATGGGTTGCTGAGATACTTCCGATTAAAATATATCCAAACACGACGTAAATCGAGTTAGTTTTGTTATTAAGCAATTTAAATTGATGAAGTCAATCATTAATCGCCAATGAAAGTAAAATTAAACCAATTTATTTCGTGTTTGGACTCATTTTAATCGATAGAATCTCAACAATCCATTGATGCTATCTTTTCCAGAGTAAGACGAAAATTAGTGCAAACGAAATGTTCTCTACTAGATGATGATTTGTTTTACTCGCGGCATTCCTTTCAAATGTATCTATCTCGCTATCTTTCGTAACACGTATTCTTTTTCCTCGGTTACTGATCCGAGGCTATGCTAGGCTTGCAAAATTGATTCATTTATTTTACGCACACCTCAGTAGATGTAACTGCTTCGTCTAATAACAGATTACGACTACAAGTCCGTGTGCGGTATGGTGGGGCATGACCAATCAGACCAGCATCTCTTCCGGCGTTTAAGAAAGGTAAACAGCAGTCAGTTGTAACGAATATCGTGCTACGCTTTCTTCAGCTCAACGCGATATACGCAAAATTGAAGACTGCGTAATAGGTATCACAACTATAGTTTTTCCTATTTTCTATTTCTTATTTTTTTTTATTTTAAGAAGCTAAAGTAAGATAAAAACAGGGTCCCATTCAGGTTACAGGGAATTACTGTTTATGAAAAAAGACGGACCAATTCTTTGTTTCAGTAAATATAAGAAATAAACTGACTGATTCTGCTTTGAGCGAATAAAAAAAAAAGGGCCAATTCTGCTTTGAGCGAATAAAAAAAAAACGGTCCAATTCTGCTTTGAGCGAATAAAAAAAACGGGCCAATTCTGCTTTGAGCGAATCGAAAGAAACCGGGCCAATTCTGCTTTGAGCGAATCAAAAAAAAGAAACGGTCCAATTCTGCTTTGAGTGAATAAAAAAAAACGGGCCAATTCTGCTTTGAGCGAATCAAAAAAAAAACGGTCCAATTCTGCTTTGAGCGAATAAAAAAAAACGGGCCAATTCTGCTTTGAGCGAATAAAAAAAAAACGGGCCAATTCTGCTTTGAGTGAATAAAAACAAAAACGGGCCAATTCTGCTTTAAGCGAATCAAAAGAAACGGCCCAATTCTGCTTTGAGCGAATAAAGAAAAACGGGCCAATTCTGCTTTGAGCGAATCAAAAAAGACGGTCCAATTCTGCTTTGAGCGAATAAAAAAAAACGGGCCAATTCTGCTTTTAGCGAATCAAAACAAGCGAGCCAATTGTGGTTTAAAGTAATCACTTTTTTAGAAGTCTCATATATACAACTATGGGCAGACCGACAAAAGATGCATCCCGAAGGAAAAAGAATCGAGCGAAAGAATCGCACGAAGTTAAACAATTACGTCTGTCAAGGAATCGTGAAAGAACTGCAGAGGCACGGCGTCAAGAAACTATTAATGAACGCCGTTCGAGATTATCCGCAATGCGGAAATACGCACGTTCGAAAGCGTCACGCGAAACAACAGATGAACGAAAAAGGCGGCTAAGTATAATTTCTAACCGTTTGAAGAACGAATCTTCCGAGGAACGATCACGTCGGATCAGATTAATCCGCCGGCGATTAGCAAACGAATCGGCCGAGGAACGATCACGTCGGATCGGATTAATCCGCCGGCGATTAGCAAACGAATCAGCCCAGGTACGTTCACGTCGGATCGGATTAATCCGCCGGCGATTAGCGAACGAATCGGCCGAGGAACGATCACGTCAGATCGGATTAATCCGCCGGCGATTAGCAAGCAAATCGGCGCAGGAACGATCACGTCGGATCGGATTAATCCGCCGGCGATTAGAGAACGAATCTACGAAACAAAGTTCACAACGTCTAATGGCCACAAGAAATCGTACGCGGGAAGTGTTATTAGCAGAACGTACCGAATCAAGAAATGCACGTTTAAAGGATATGCGTGAACGTGCTAGAAACCGAAGAAAAGAACTTCTTCTTCGGGCAGACAGTTTTTAATCGGCTATTAATATTTTCGCCGATGTACCGTGTGCGGTGTGCTGCAAAACTTTATATCCGCAGCAACTTACGCTTTGCACACGCAGCCTCTGTCTCATCTAATTCCTGCAAATCTGATAGAATTAGAGAAGATAACAACATGTTCTCGCTGCCTACATCATCTTAAGAATCACAAAGTTCTATCGCAGGCATTCTGGAATAAAATGGAAGTAATGCACGTACCTCAGGAGATATCATATTTATCGGAAATCGAAAAACACATGTTGTGCAGAATAGTTCCGTTCCTTAAAATCATGAAAATTCAAAATCGCTTCAGTCAGAATTGGTGCAAAGATCAGGTAGTCCTATTTGCCCGTGATGTATTCGAAGTTGCCGAACAACTTCCAGTTAGGTTGAACCAGACCGGTATAATGATTGTCGTAGAAAGCCTAGAAAATTTGGAACGACAGCGACAATTTGAAATAGACATCGGTGAACTTCGAAGAGCTTTAGAATGGCTGCTACAAAATAATGCTTTGTATAAAGATGTGCGACCATGTTTTTCTAATATTGTCAATAACATTTCGGAAATAGCTCATGTCACTGAAGAGCTTCCTGTTGTAACAACAGAAATTGAAGTTGCACAAAGAAGTACTGAATCAAACAGTAAATTTGCGCATGTAGGCCATAATGTAGCTATTTTACGAGGCTCGTGCCATCAAGCTAGCGATCGCTTCAGCATCGAATCTCGCGGTAAGCAATGCACAGGCATAGCTGCAGTTGCTTGTGTTGCGTTTAATTTACTGGATTCTAATACGTGGTGTATTAGTGATGTTGATTATGTACTTTTAGTAGGAGATAAATATTACCGTGATTGCATTGAAGCGCGAAATAACCCTGACCCCGGAGAAGTGAATGTAGACTACTTAACTGTGACAGAATTATTGCCACACTTATCGTTTAATAATACAAGAGTCGGTATTGACATTGGCTATGATGGCTGTAAATGGTCATATTGACATTGATAACGGTGATGAAGGATTCCCAAATTTAAAGAACGGTTTAATTATGTTTTTCCAACAGTATACATACGGAATTCTTACCGCGAATTTTATATCAGTCGCTGTATCATGCAGCAACCAATCGGAAAGTCCCTGCTATTGGTTGTTTGATTCCCACGCAAGAGGTCCGAAAGGATATAAAGCACCGTCACGAGGCCTTTCATGCTGTATGAAATTTACGAATATTGATGATTTACACATAATCTTGCGTCGTAATTTATATGCTAAAGGAAGCAATAGCAATGTGCTAAATATCTACTCATTAACACCTCTAGCAATTGCGCCCGAAAGGAATAGATCCCCACAAGTAGAAAGGATACAACAATCACCTATTGCGACTGCTCATACAGAGTCCGGCGAGGCACAAGTTGTTTTCGCAACAAGTATGTTACGTCCGATTGATGACGATATTCCCAATATCGATAATATCGTCTCTATCGGTAATAATAACAACGCAGAAAATGACCCGATAAGATTGGCGAATATACATAGAAAAACTGCGCCTCCTTTGAACCTAGAGAGGGAAAGAAGAATGGAAGAACTGTGTTGGTTCTTTCTATAATATTTCCAGATGGAAAAAATGGTTTCGGAGTGCACCGAGATATCTCAATAACACCACTGGATTACTTCCAAGCGCGTATTCTGAGCAATGACAAACGATTTCAACGAATAGATTATGTGTTCTTCGCATTATCTGTTGTTGAATATTACCGCGCAAAAGCTAGCGTTTCAGTATCATGTAGAATGCGCTAAGGAGAACATACTCCAGAGCGATTAGTAGATAATATGCACCTCACGATGAGAAATATAAGAGGATCGGTATCATACTGGAAACGTTGTTGTTCGGAATTAATCGCCATGGTTCGAAGTTTTGGACCGCCCACATGGTTTGCTAGCTTCTCTTGCAATGATCTAAACTGGCCAGATATGTTGAAAGCGTTACTCTTATTCGATGGTTGTAGAAGATGTAATAATCAGCCGGAGACGTTAGACCATATCCTTGGTTTGTGTATATACACAAAATCCTCTCGAATTAAAAGGCATGATGATGTAAAAAACCTTGTAGCAAATAGACTTTCAAATAAATACGAGGTTACGGTAGAACCAACCATCCGTGTCGGTGATAGTACCCTAAAACCTGACCTCTTAGTCAAAAAAAAGGATAAGGTGTTCGTACTCGATGTTACTGTCCGGTACGAACACAGGGACTATCTACAAAGAGGACACGATGAGAAGGTTCGAAAATACTCACCCTGCCTTAGAATACTAAAAGAAAAGTTTGCATGTAGTATGGGAGAGGTACTCCCCATTGTAATAGGCAGTCGTGGCGCGTTTCCTGCCTTAACCATTAATAACACTGTTCAACACGAATTTTGTTTTTTAATACCCATTGGGTGATCCTTGTAGAGTTTCTCGTCCTGAACAAGAATCCGAAAACCGAATTGCCCCATCACCCTCAGTTTTTGAAAAACACGAGCTTTTGTAAAAACACGTGTTTTTGGTAGAAAATGCGATATTTCGTGAAAACTAAAAGAGCTAGGATATTCAAATTAGTTTTAAAAAATAGAGGAGAGTGCTCCGATTAAATTGGTATATATAATTGTTATATTGCATAATTCTAAGTGGGTGTAAATATTGATGAAAGTTTAAAAAACGGCCGTGGTACGCATTTCCTACGTATTATTTTTGCATTTTTAGAAAAAGTTATTTGTCTAGCGCGAATTCGCTATACAGCATCGAATTCTATAGACATTTCTGATTAAGAAACTATGTGGGGTAAGTGTTGTAGCTGTATGCAATTCCAGTAAATCGAAAAAATATCTGCCGAGAGCACGCACGCGGCGTTTTGCCGCCAGGCGGCCATAGCACGCTCTCCTCGCCAAGTCAGTGCCGTAGGCTACGCGCAATCAACATCAATGATGGGGCTTAATATACATATTATATTTTTTTCTTCTTTTTTTTTTTTTTTTAACGTGGGGGAAATCTTCAAAAGATACCCCGGGCCTGGGGGAGGCCACGGAGTTATGCCGGATTCTTACCGGCTAAAACCCCCACGGTGATCCTATGAAATCTGTTTATAATATAGAAAAAATAAAATGTATACAATAGAAACTTACCTGCAGTGAGTGAATTTAGAAATGTTTTCGTCTTGCCTGACGTTTGTATCCCGCATCTTTGTTGTCCTGCATTAGAGTCCAGCAATAATCCGCTAACATCGCGCACGATTGTTTTCATCCATGCTCGTCACTCACGTCACCGAGATTTTGCGGAAAAAAGTCCAAATGCGAATGTAAAAAATGCATCTTTAGTGACATGTTGCAGCCAAGTTTTTTGCACGATTTTAAAAGTTTATTGACTAATGAAACATAATTTTCTGCTCTATAATTTCCGAAAAAGTTTTCTATGGTTTTTTTAAAGGCAAGCCACACTGCCTTTTCCAAGTTATTCAGTTTTGCAGTGAAATTGTCATCATTCACGAGCTCTCTCATCTGAGGACCAACGAATATTCCCTCTTTTATTTTTTCCTCGGATATTGATGGAAACTTTTCTTTCAAATATTCAAAACCGGGACCTGATTTGTCCATTGCCTTGACGAAATTTTTCATTATACCTAGTTTGATGTGCAGTGGTGGTAGATAAACGTTTTCCGGATTAATGAGGTTGTTGTGTTGTATATTCTTCTTGCCAGGGATGTGTTCTTTTCGTGGTGGCCAATCTTTTTTAATATAATGTTGCTCTCTTGCCCTGCTGTCCCACTCGCAAAGGAAACAACAATGTTTTGTATAGCCGGATTGCAGGCCAAGTAATAATCCAATTACTTTTAGATCTCCACAGACCTTCCAATTATATTTTACGTATTTTATATGTGATATTAATTTTTTGAAAGTGTCATAACTTTCTGTCCTATGTGTGGAGTACGCGATTGGAATAGAAGGATATTTGTTTCCAATATGTAGTAACACGGCTTTTAAGCTGAGCTTCGACGAATCTATAAACAATCGCCATTCATTCGGGTCATGTTCAAAACTTAATGCTCTTATTAATGCATCAATATCGGTACAAAAATGTAATTCGTCCTCTGTTTTAAAATATTCTACTAAGACATTATTTCTGGACCTATAATGCGTCACTTTCGTTGTGCGTTCCAATAAATTCCACTGTTGTAATCTGGATCCTAGGAGTTCTGCCTGCTCCTTCGATAACTGCAAATCGCGTACCAAGTCGTTGAGATCACACTGCGTTATGAGATGTGGCTTTTCCGAGGGAGAGGGAGTGTTTCTGTCCGATTCTTTCGATTCTTCAATTTCTATTTCCATATCTTCATCCAAGTCTGGTATAGTTGATGGTGGAACTGGTACAGGTAAATCTTCGGAATGTGGAACAGGCCGTACAGCAGAAGGCACATTTGGGTAAACGATTTTCTTTTTGCCCTTTTTATTGATGCCAGAAATCTGACATAGGCAAAAATAACAATCTGTCGCATGATTCGTGGATTCCCTCCATACCATTGGAATCGCGAATGGCATAGATTTTCGTTTACCCCTTACCCAAGCCAGAAGGGTCGTTGCACAACGTTGGCAACAAACGTGTGGAGCCCACTGCTTATCTTGATCACTAAGAGCGCATCCAAAATAATGTTCATACGCGAACTTTATCAGAGGTGTTACACTTCTACACTGAGATCGTAGAACTAGCTCCCCACAAATATAACAAAAAGAGTCTGGCGAATTTAAGCACGATCGCGACATTATTACTTTATACAAAAAATACTATAAAAAACACTATAACTTACAAGTATTTGTAATATTATAATAAGTATAATAATAACTATAACTAGAATAACTATAATAATAACTATAATAACTATAAGTATAATAACTATAATAAGACAAAAACACGCTATACACTATAATTAATCAAAATGTATACACCAAGGTGTTTGTACGATCGAAACACAACCAAAGACTCACAATGTGTTCGATTCACACTGTTCGTTAAAGTTGGAAACTCAGATCGTTTTAAAGTTTCGCCGCCGAAATCTCGGATACGAATGTTTTACTGTTTGACTGTTGTTACAAAAATTTTCCTGTTAGAGTTAAGAAACGTGGTACAGGTAAACTCGTGTGGGTGTGTCTGACGGGGGTAGTTTTCTGTGATTCGTTTAAAAAATTCGTGGTGAGGGTTATTAAGTGACCGCCTACATGTGACGTCAAGAAATTCGGGAAAAACCCTGAAATGGTCATGTCGATATTATGGTTTATTGTCTGGACCCTTGACCTTAGCAAGCAATAAAATTAGGATGCGCCTAGACGTTGAGAAAACATGTTTTTAGAGACAGCAAAAAGCTAAAGAACTATTACCGGTAATAAACGCAGGCAAACGCTGACTTTAAAGAAACTCGCAGGGTTCGTAAGGGCTTCATGAGTTTATTGCTGCCCTAGAGGGTTCAGAATTCATAAAGACGACAGTTATACTGTTTAATGGTTTTTTACAAATATTAAAACATTGTATTCTTTGTGGAAATTAACGGACGCGGTATCTGAGGATCGTTAAATAACTCAACGCTATTTCAAACTGTGAACAATATGGTTTATTTAGCAGGCAACTTTCTATTGTATACATTGTATTTTTTCTATATTATAAACAGATTTCAAAACTGTCCTCAATCATTTGATTTTTAAATTTTGAATTATAATATTTTATAATTGTACCGTTGCTAGCTAAAAATAATAACAAATAATAACAAAATATGAATAATAATAATTATGAAATAATAATACTAAAAAAAATTAAACATTATAAATATAAAAAGTGGATGTATATTAAGCCCCATCATTGATGTTGATTGCGCGTAGCTACGGCACTGACTTGGCGAGGAGAGCGTGCTATGGCCGCCTGGCGGCAAAACGCCGCGTGCGTGCTCTCGGCAGATATTTTTTCGATTTACTGGAATTGCATACAGCTACAACACTTACCCCACATAGTTTCTTAATCAGAAATGTCTATAGAATTCGATGCTGTATAGCGAATTCGCGCTAGACAAATAACTTTTTCTAAAAATGCAAAAATAATACGTAGGAAATGCGTACCACGGCCGTTTTTTAAACTTTCATCAATATTTACACCCACTTAGAATTATGCAATATAACAATTATATATACCAATTTAATCGGAGCACTGTCCTCTATTTTTTAAAACTAATTTGAATATCCTAGCTCTTTTAGTTTTCACGCAATATCGCATTTTCTACCAAAAACACGTGTTTTTACAAAAGCTCGTGTTTTTCAAAAACTGAGGGTGATGGGGCAATTCGGTTTTCGGATTCTTGTTCAGGACGAGAAACTCTACAAGGATCACCCAATGGGTATTAAAAAACAAAATTCGTGTTGAACAGTGTTATTAATGGTTAAGGCAGGAAACGCGCCACGACTGCCTATTACAATGGGGAGTACCTCTCCCATACTACATGCAAACTTTTCTTTTAGTATTCTAAGGCAGGGTGAGTATTTTCGAACCTTCTCATCGTGTCCTCTTTGTAGATAGTCCCTGTGTTCGTACCGGACAGTAACATCGAGTACGAACACCTTATCCTTTTTTTTGACTAAGAGGTCAGGTTTTAGGGTACTATCACCGACACGGATGGTTGGTTCTACCGTAACCTCGTATTTATTTGAAAGTCTATTTGCTACAAGGTTTTTTACATCATCATGCCTTTTAATTCGAGAGGATTTTGTGTATATACACAAACCAAGGATATGGTCTAACGTCTCCGGCTGATTATTACATCTTCTACAGTTTACAGGCCGCGCTTTGTCATATCGAGATAAAACAACCCGCGTACCGAAAGTATTAGTGCGCAAGCGGATAGCGTCTATAAACCTAGATGGTTTCAAGAGTGTATGTTCTTTAAGCCAACAGTTACCAATTGGATCCTTTGCGAAATCATCGACGCCTTGACCTTGATTATTTAGTGCACTCCACTGTGATACATGACCTTTTTTTAAACGCATTTTAGCTTCATCAATATCTTCGATAGTGACTGGCCAATTTATTCGGAGACTATTAGCTATTGTTTTTTATCTTTGCTCAGCTTTTTCATCGAAGAAATCCTTCACAGCTGGATCTAAGGACGTCTTCATTTTAATTGCGTTTTTTAACACCGCTAATTTAACTAGGTACTCATAACACGGTAGTCCTAGACCTCCGTTCTTTTTAGGAGAATTGAAAAAGCCAGTAGCGACTGATAATGGTAAGTGAAGGATTTCTTTGATTTGTTGTCGGATCTCACTATCCAATAATTTTAATGTAGTATCACTAGGTGGGCTCATTAGTAAATTGTAAATATATCGCGGTAGTACATAAGTAATTAATAATTCTATTTTTTGAGCGGGTTTTAGCGCGAGCGTTCTGATTCGTTTTATAATTTGCACAATTTCCGGAACAATGATATTTTGGTGGAGGCCTTTCCAAGGTCCCACTTTAGTGCCGAGATACTTAAACACGTCCTCTGGCGAAGCATTTGGGATTAATTCATTTTCAGCAGCTATAAAATTAGGTTTTTGAACATACCAAGAATCTTTTGTTTGTACTATTTGAAAAGAGAGGCACTTTTTTGCTGATAAGCTCATACCTATTTGTGTAAGATAATCAATAACCATTTTAATTTGTTCTTGCGCTTCGCTAGCGTTCGCAGCTATCAGGACAATGTCATCGGCGAAGGCGAGTACACCGATCCTAGTTTCATCATCTATTTGTAAACCCCTGGTTTCTTCAATCAATTTATCTAGTAATGGCTCTAGTGCCAAATTGAACAACAGAGGCGACAAGGGGTCACCTTGTTTTACTCCTCGCATGATATTTATTTTAACTTGCTCTTTATTTCTACCTTTTATCGGCGTATAACAGTTCGTATACATTTTAATAATTAGGTCACAAATCCACGTAGGAATCCGCTTTCTTTCAAGACCCTTTTTAATCATATCATGCGGGACAGTATCAAAGGCTTTACTAATATCTAGTTCCGTAAACACTGCACCGTTGTCAATTTTACTTTTTGCAATGGCCTTATTAAGCAGCACTATGTTTATCTTACAGCCGTTCTCGGCTGTGAAGCCATTCTGCCTAAAATTTTGTACTACAATATTCCTAAGTCGCGTGTCAATCAAACTTGAGAAAATACGGCTCAGCACCGAACTTATTGTAATCGGCCGCCAATTTGATATACAATCAAGATCCGTTGTCGATTTTGGAATTAGGGTAGTACTGTTTTCCAACCATGGATTTGGAAAATGATTAATAACAGTCAGAATATTGTATAGAGTGGCCAATAATACTGCTACACCCGGCATCGACAGGTGCTCCTTCTGTAAAGTGTCGGGGCCACCTGCCGTTTTCGTTGAAGTTTTAGTAATTCGTGTTTTAACCTCATCTGCCGAGACTGGTTGGAAGGTGTCGAGGAGATTCATAGGCACTCCAATTGGGTCAGAGACATATGGTTACTTTTTGGATTAGAGGTAACGATCACTCTCATTAAAAAACAATAATGGAAACGACAAATAATGGAAGGGGTACCTCGGACGCGATGACACCGGGCCCCGTGGGCGTCGTGGCGGACTTGTCCGCTTTGCAGGGGGCCTTAGTTGACGACCAGGCATGTTCTTAGGATTATGAGTCTGTCAGTCCCTTAAATAATGAAAATTTATGTATTCGTGTTATGGTCCCCCTATGTGAAGAGGGCATCAATTGTGATGCATGTGTGCAACAAGGGCGGAATTTACACTTTATTACCGTAAGGGACTTGAACAAACACTTAACGACCCATCATTTGCTATGTAAAATAGAATGGGTTTGTAAAGGTTGTAGCAAGGTATGTCCATCCTTGCATAGCTGGCAGTGCCACTTTTATCATTGTAAAGGGCCAGCGAACGAAGAGCCCTCAAAAGACTTCAAATGCGAAGCGTGTGATGCCAGCTTTTCCACACAACGTGGACAATCGACCAATGAAAGATTGGTACATCCAGCCCTGCGTAACGAAAAGAGGCGCTTGTTGAACCAAAAAGGAAATCCTTCTGTCGCAGGTAGCGGACAACCATCTGAAAAAGCCAGACAAAATATTAGTAATCGGATTTGGTTTGAAGAGGAGGAAAAAAAGCTCATCGAGCTTGATAACATATATAAGGATACTAGGATGCCATATAACGAATTAAAAGATTTGTTCCCGGGTAAAACTGTAAAACAAATTCGAGATAAAAGATCGGACCTCCGCAGAACCAATGTAATCGCGTGTAAATCAAGTGAACACGCGATATCACTGAGATCCGAGAATTGCCTGGATGTTATAATAGAGTCGCCTGAGTTGACCAATCAAGCGTTCGTTGAAAATCGTCCTGATATAAATGTAGCGACTGTATCAGGAACTACAGATGAAATAAACTTAACGGCTAATTTGTCACCGCAGTCAGAGAACAATAGAGTAAAAAATGAAGAATGGTTTAATAAAATGGTCAAATATATGGAGGATATTGATAATATTCCAGGACAGATTTCATGCATCTATAAAACACTATGTGACCTTTGGGCACTTTATAAAAATGATACGGCACGCCTAGCAAATGAAATCGATGAATATATTGTTAAAATACTTACACCGTTCCTATTAGTAGAAGGAGTTGAGAAAACTAAGAACAATAATCGCGATAAAAATAAGCAACAAAATAATAACAATAACACGAATAAAAACAGAAATAAAAACAGAAATAATAATAGAGGCAGAGTAAATCGAAACCGCATAAAATGTTTTAGATATTCGCGCTGTCAAAATCTATTTGCTGAGTGTCCTAAAAATTTAGCGGAAATTGCTATAAAAAATGATTTCACCTTATTAGATCCACCTAAAATAGGACCATCGGCCGAGGAAATAGAGAAATTTTATAGTCGATTATGGAAAACGCTGTATAGATCTTCATATGACTATCTTAAGAGAGTCATAGTTACGACCGCCACCGGGGGGGTCTGGGGGGGTTGGTTAGACCCCGCCAGTTGCCCGTTCCGGTTGGCTCGGGGCAGCCGTTTCACCGCCTCATGACGCTAGGCTTGGACTGGGAACCGGGGGTTTTCCCCTTACAGCGGTTCTGGTTGCTCCTCCCAAGGGGTCGTCCCGCGATCGCCCGGACAATCCCAGACCTCGAACGTAGGCAGCTCAGCGGCGCTACTATGCTCTGGATTTTGCCTGGATGGTCCGCAGGCAGCACAGACCGCACGTCGGCGACGTGGTTCGCTCAACGAACCACACAATCGCATCTCGATGCGTGCGGCGGGGACAGAGGTCCTTGGGAACCCCCCCTCCCATACTTAAGAGCGTGCTCGCAGAATGGCAAACAAGCCCCACCATGTCACCTAGTACTCTACGCTGCCCCTTAGAGACTGACGCCAGATGAGGGGGCGACTGAAGCCGCCAGCCGGGGCTCCCCCTCCCCTAAGTAACCCATGTCGACAAGATTCCTCCCGTCACGTTTGATGGGTAACCGCTGAAGACGCTTACGCGATCCTTTACCGCACATCATTTGCTCCCGACGACCGCCCTTTGCCCACGGATGTGGGATCGGACGCATCCGCACGGGAGCTTTAAGAGTAACGCCGTGCGGTGCAGCGTTTACCCTGTAGGCCCCGGCTTCCATGAAACTGGCTATGAGACACCAGCTTCCCGAGTCCCGAGCTCGGATTCCGAGACGCGACACGAAGTCGCCACCGTTCACCCCGCCCAGGCCCGGCACGTCAGCCTGGCCAACTTCCCGACCAAGCCCGACACGCCCCGCTCCTCAGAGCCAATGCTTATTCCGAAGTTACAGATCCAATTTGCCGACTTACCTTACCTACATTAATCTATCGACTAGAGACTCTTCACCTTGGAGACCTGCTGCGGATATTGGTACGAACCGGCGCGATACCTCCACGTGGCCCTCTCCTGGATTTTCAAGGTCCGAGGGGACGATCCAGACACCGCCGCAACTGCGGTGCTCTTCGCGTTCCAAACCCTATCTCCCTGCTAGAGGTTTCCAGGGAATTCGAACGCTTATACAGAAAAGATACCTCTTCCCAGATCTCCCGACGGCGTCTCCAGGTCATTTTGGGTTACCCCGACGAACACTCTTACGAGGGCCCGATTGGTATGCGGTTCCGCTGCCGGGTTCCGGAATAGGAACCGGATTCCCTTTCGCCCGATGGGTGTGTTTCTTCCCAAATCACGCAAAATTATATAAACAACGACGCATCTGCGACGCAACGACGACACGACTTGCGTTCGATAGTTTGTAAGATTTAAACAAGCAAGAAATAGAAAAAAAATCGCTTTCAGGCGTTCGACAACGTCGCATCACGTCGAACGCGAAGTATCCATCGATCCGAACCGCGACCATTCTTTTTCGGCGGTTAACGTTTTTGTCAATTTATCAATAAAAATGATCATGTTCGAGCGGTGGATCAGGACACAAACACGAAACAACGGCGACGTAAATTGTTATTTAACTGCAATTTTTTTCTCTCTTTAACATTTTTTGCCTTTTGCGCGCGTACGTGCGTGCGAGCGTACGTATGTTTGTCATTTGCGTTCGAAAAGCGTGAATTTTGGGACACCTCATCAACATTAGATTTCTCTTAGGGCTTAGGATCGACCGACTCGTGTGCAACGGCTGTTCACACTGTTGAGGCAATATCGCTCTTGACGAAAATCGCCTAGAGTTGGATATTGTTCCCGAGGAAATAAACGCTAGTTTTTTGCCGGACTTCCGACGGAAGAGTAAACTTATATTTTAAACAAAAAAGAACTATACATTGGTCAAAATATTAAATATAATCGCACGACACACACACAAATCAAATGTCTTTTTTAACTTAACTCTATAACTTATTAAATACGAAAGAAAAGACTCCGAAGCAGTACGTTTTACTGTTCGTGATCGTGAGAATATCTCAAAAGCGAAAAAGGTATCGTTTCGTTTGCCGAAGTTGCTTCTAACAATTCGGAACAACAAGAGAGCGTTAACCGTCGCGGGACAAAACATATATCGTTGGAGGCTACTTCCGCCCCACCGCGTCACCCTCGCCACGAGGCTCAGCAGTCGCGCGAGCTGACGAGCGAGCGAGACAGAACGCGCGTACCAAAACATTTCAACCGTTGCTCGAACAACACGAAACCCTTCTCCACGTCAGTCCTGCAGGTCCTCGCTGGAGTATTTGCTACTACCACCAAGATCTGCACCGACGGCGGCTCCAGGCAGGCTCACGCCCAGACCCTTCTGCGCACACCGCCGCGACCCTCCTACTCGTCAAGGCTTCATGGAGAACGGGAACTGAATACCGTTCCTGCGCACTTGCCGTTGACGGCGGAGTATAGGCGCGACGCATCAGCGCCATCCATTTTCAGGGCTAGTTGCTTCGGCAGGTGAGTTGTTACACACTCCTTAGCGTATTCCGACTTCCATGGCCACCGTCCTGCTGTCTTAAGAAACCAACGCCTTTCATGGTATCCCATAAGCGTCGACTTAGGCGCCTTAACTCTGCGTTTGGTTCATCCCACAGCGCCAGTTCTGCTTACCAAAATTGGCCCACTTGGCACTCTGATCCAAGAAAAATTTTATCAATTTAAATCTCGTGGCTTCATGAAAATTCAAGCACGCCAGAGGTCTCACCCATTTAAAGTTTGAGAATAGGTTGAGGTCATTTCGGAGGGAACCAGCTACTAGATGGTTCGATTAGTCTTGCGCCCCTATACCCAGTTCCGACGATCGATTTGCACGTCAGAATCGCTACGGACCTCCATCAGGGTTTCCCCTGACTTCGTCCTGACCAGGCATAGTTCACCATCTTTCGGGTCCCAACGTGTACGGTCTAGGTGCGCCTCTTCTCGCAATGAGAACGAGACGCCCCGGGAGTGCGAGGCCTAATCGTAACGAGGCCCATCCCCCCTTAGTCGACTTCACGGACGACTTTCACTTTCATTTCACCTTTAGGTTTATCAAATCCCAATGACTCGTGTACATGTTAGACTCCTTGGTCCGTGTTTCAAGACGGGTCCCGAGAGTACCCAAAGCAATAGCGTCGCCGACCGGTAATTCAAAGTTTGGCTAGTCCAAGGACTCCGCCTGCCAACAGCCCGCCAGGCCCGGTTACGGTGCTAAGTCCGTACATCCGGTATCTAGACTGGAACGAGCTTGCGGCGGTCCTGGACGCAGTGCGTTCGAGAATTTTGCGGCCCGATACCGTCTGAGTACCGTCGCGCAGTCGGCCGGGCATCCAAGGGGCTGTCATCGTACGCTAAAAGCGACGGACAGTCTTCGCCTCGGGCCTTAGACCGACACGCAACGGGTCGCAACGTTCTACTAGGGGAGAAGTGCACGACTACATAGCCGGAACATTCGCCGCGGGTGGTGTGCCCACGCCGATGGGAAACCCGCCGTAACGGGACCATCCGGGGCACTATCGCACCAACACGGGAGCCAGCTTCGTTGACGATGAATCTCCCCATTCGATCTTTTGGGTTTCTCGGGTTTACCCCCGAACGGTTTCACGTACTCTTGATCTCTCTCTTCAAAGTTCTTTTCAACTTTCCCTCACGGTACTTGTTCGCTATCGGTCTCGTGGTCATATTTAGCCTTAGATGGAGTTTACCACCACTTAGGGCTGCACTCTCAAACAACCCGACTCTAAGGAGAGATCCACCAGAGACGCGTACCGGTCACTACGGGCCTGGCACCCTCTATGGGTAAGTGGCCCCATTCAAGATGGACTTGGACGCGATTCGATGTCTCGGGATAAACGGATCCTCCTGAACACTACATTTCCCAGCGGCGTTAACCGCGGGATTCAGTGCTGGGCTCATTCCTGTTCGCTCGCCGCTACTAAGGAAATCCTTGTTAGTTTCTTTTCCTCCGCTTATTAATATGCTTAAATTCAGCGGGTAATCTCGCCTGCTCTGAGGTCGTCGAAATTTTATTATTTCTTTTCAACGTTATACACAAACTGTACGCTCTTTTCGGGGTTTCGACACGTAATACGAAAGGTATATTAATACCAACGACGCACAGGTATTATGTCGTTCGATTTTTTCCTTGTATCGTTCGATAACCAACTATTTTTCTCTTTTCGGATCAACACGATCGTCGACTACTCGAAGGTACGTACGAGCCAAAATGAAAGCTCGGTGTCTCCTCTCTCTTTGGTTCGACAAAAGAAAAAAGGCACTTAAAACGCCGCATATTCGGGCAGGCGGAACAACGACAAAAAAAACGACGACGACGACGTCCGTTTGTTCTCGACTCGCGTCGGAGTATATATGTATATATATAATCGGATATATCTTTTTATCTATCCAGGGCGCGTTAAAACAAACGACGAGGAGAGACTACGACAACGAGGAGATAAAGGTCGGACCTTTTCTTCTTACCCTCGGCGCGCTCTCGCACACGATCGTTTCATGTTTCTTTTGTCCCCTAAAGGATACATATACCGTTACATATTTACGTTCAAATATACACTCGACGGTCGATAAACCGTAAAGACGCATCGTCCGATACGTTTTTTCTTTTGCTGTCGCGTTCCGACGCAAAGTCCCAAGAAAAGGGCGAGAATGCTAGAGACAGCCATGTAAACCATCGGTGACTTATCATGGTCCAGAGAATAAAGGGTTAAAGGAAAAAAAAATCCCATTTTTAACGTGCGTGGTACACCTTCGTCGTGTATATATCGTTCGATGAAACCACGAGCGCACAAAAGGAGGAACAAAAGCGTTTCGAGATCGATCTTCGGTGTAAATGTCATTGTTCATTTGCGTTCGACCGTTGTTCGATAAAAGAAATTTAACACACGAACAACAATGAAGGGAGACTCTCGCAAGACGATCACCAAATATGCGTTTATCGTTCAATCGGTCCGGGTTTTTCAACGTCCGTCCGGCACAATTATGCACTTCGAGGACTGGTCGACCGGAACCCGTATTGGGATCGCGCGGTCTTCCGCTTCTACTCAACGACAACGAAGCGATCTGCGCTTGTAAATGTTAGAAAAACGTGGCGAAGCTACGATCTCGTAATAATTTAACCGTAAAAGAGCTTCCGTCGCACGTTTATTTTTAACTTTTCTCCTCGTTGTATAAACTTTCGCACCGTCGAAAAAAAATTCGACAATAATTTCAGACAACGTCGCGAGCGCGGAGAAACGCCGTAAACACGCTCTAACTCTCGGCTTGCTTTCTTCAATTGGTGTCTAACAATTCTCTCGCAGGGCGAAGAATCATTTTCTCTCTCGTCTAAATATCCTTCTGTAGTTAGGTGTTTTCGACTCGGGAGCGCTCTTTCACGGGCGGTCGTATATGGTCTCTTTTAGGGGTTTAACTAGAAACCACGACTCACGCAAGCCGAGATAAGCGCATTCCGCCGAGAAGACCCTAAAACTAGGAATTGCGAGATACACGAAAATGTTCTTCTGTCGCCTGTGAAAAAAATGAACACTAGCAAAGAGAGGGCGACACACGAACGTTCCATTTAACATTCTCCGCGTCAAACGCCGACGAAATGTCCAACCATCGCTCGTACGTTTTCGCCAATTTCGCAAGTTGTTCTCTCTCTCGCGTTCGACCATCGGATCCCGCTCCGAAACGTTCGACTTTTCGGCGTTTAACAGTTTTTCGTTTTATCTAGTCGAACGACGAGCGGGGCCGAAAAAAAATTTAACAATGAAGAGAAAACCTTTTGCTGCTAAAGGCAAACGCAAGCAGTCTTTAGTTATATAAACGACCCTCAGCCAGGCGTGGTCCAGGGATTGTATCCGTGGACCGCAATGTGCGTTCGAAATGTCGATGTTCATGTGTCCTGCAGTTCACACGTTGACGCGCAATTAGCTGCGTTCTTCATCGACCCACGAGCCAAGTGATCCACCGTTCAGGGTAATCGTATAAAAATTTTTGTTCAAATTTAACAACTCAGCGTCTGAAAACCAGTATGTACGTGATTTAACCTGGTTTATAAATTCGTTCGATTGTCCATAGAATACTAACTCCAATCCAAGCGCAAGATCGAGTATCGGTATTCGGACGTCGTCCCGTCATAGCTCTGTTCACAGATTTACCCAAGCTGATTGATTAAGACGACACGATAACGTCCATGGACGGGTAAAGGTCCGTATTAAAACTAAAGAACCGCCGATGAAACAACGCTCTGTGGCGCATTTCTCTTCGTGCGGCGAGTTTTCAGTCCGTTCCGGGTGGTAAAGTCATTCAAAAACCGTGGAAAATACGAAACGCGCTGTCGCGCGTAACACAGAGTCTCCTGTTCACTGATTACATATATTGGACGTCTTGGCGGTATCGCGAGATTCGATACAGACTCCATGGCCGGCGTCAGATCGGTCTACCAACGAAGGAGACTACGCTATCGTTTTCGCTTCTCAGCCGGTCCGTAAGCGATACGTTACCATATCGTCCGTCGTAAGCAGGCGGACTCTCGTGAAGCTGCGACTTCGTTCGTCGAAGCGGTTTCGTGGTTCGATTTCCATCGGTTACCCAGACACCCCCCGCGTGAAAGCCTCCGTGTCACAACTCTAAATTTCGTTTCTCGTTTAACACGAAATAGAGAGAGGCTAAAAGGGGGTGTTCCCTTTGTCCAAAGACAAAAATTATAGAGAGAAAGAAAATAAAATGAGAGTCTCTCACGAAGCGGGCGAAAAAAAAAAACAAGAAATTTAACCATTTTTTTTCGCAAACCGATGCATTTCGTTACCAAACGTCCCAAAATATTTCTTTATATTCTCTCTCGTGTTTTCACACGGGTCGACAGAGTGTACGCAACACGAATCAAGAATAAAAATTATAGAAAGGAAAGTCCGATAAGAATATTTCGAGATTCTTATATAACCTTCACCTCTTCTTACTTCTCCGAAATCTCTCGCTTTCCTGGCGCGTATCTTTTTAACAATTTTGATTCTCTCCTCCTTTTAACTCAGACGTCGCAACGAACGGGTACACCATGCATACGATCCATTTTACATAACGAACCTTCTGCCGGTAAAATACGCGACAGATTCATTTATGTATAGATATATTTTTATATGAGAATGTTCGGATTTTCCTTCGTGTTCAAGCTGAACATTCTTGTTACGACGACTTTTTGTATTTATCGGAGGATCGTGCGGTACCCGTTAATAAGAAGTAAACGACGTCCCGGGAGATTCGAAACCTTTCTTATACGCTACGGAAAGAAGAGCCGAGAAAATAGAGAAGAAACTCTCGATTTTCTTTCGTCGGTAAACTTTCGTTCTTCCTATTTACAGCGTTCGACATGAAACGGCGTTGCTCTCTCATTTTTTAACTTTATTTAACGTTAGCGCTTGTTCGTACGAAACGCGTCGGCGGATACGAAATACGGACGGGAGTATCGACGATGAGAACCAAAGCGACCTCCTACACGTAGCCGTAATTATCTCTCCGCATCACGACTGCCGTAACGACGAATTGTCATTTAACATTTTTGGTATCTGTTTTTTTTTTCGTTTGTTTGCTACTACCTTCAAATATTTCTCTTCCTTTCTCTCTCAATCATCTATCGTGGCTCGTTTATACGCATTTTTGTTGTGTACGGCCCATATATTATATTTGTTTATATACGCGAGGAGCTGCACTTTTCATCCTCATTTTTGCGTATCATGTGTTTATAGTCATATACTTTTGGCTGCTTTTCACAGTTTTTGCGTGTATTCATATTGAGAGTCATAGATTTTGTCAAGTTTTTCTTTGGCACGTACTGTATATTATTATCATGTGTTTCGTGTCTTTGCGTATCATGTGTTTTAATGTCAAGAGAGCTCACGTAGTGATAGAGTTTTCTCTCTTTCAAACTTTGTAAGTTTGTTTAAACTTTCGTTAATGATCCTTCCGCAGGTTCACCTACGGAAACCTTGTTACGACTTTTACTTCCTCTAAATAATCAAGTTTGGTCATCTTTCCGGTAACATCGGCAATGCCTAGACGTTGCCGCGCACCAGTCCGAAAACCTCACTAAATCATTCAATCAGTAGCGACGGGCGGTGTGTACAAAAGGCAGGGACGTAATCAACGCGAGCTTATGACTCGCGTTTACTGGGAATTCCTCGTTCATGGGGAATAATTTCAAGCCCCAATCCCTAGCACGAAGGAGGTTCAGCGGGTTACCCGGACCTTTCGGCCAGGGAAAACACGTTGATTCCTTCAGTGTAGCGCGCGTGCGGCCCAGAACATCTAAGGGCATCACAGACCTATTATTGCTCAATCTCGTGCGACTAGAAGCCGCTTGTCCCTCTAAGAAGATTTGTTTGTACGTTGGTAGTAAAAACCACACCGACCGAAGTCGGGGGCCTTCGAGATACCATAATTTACGTCTATTTAACAGGCTAGAGTCTCGTTCGTTATCGGAATTAACCAGACAATTCGCTCCACCGACTAAGAACGGCCATGCACCACCACCCACCGAATCAAGAAAGAGCTATCAATCTGTCAATCCTTCCGGTGTCCGGGGAGATCTCCCGTGTTGAGTCAAATTAAGCCGCAGGCTCCACTCCTGGTGGTGCCCTTCCGTCAATTCCTTTAAGTTTCAGCTTTGCAACCATACTTCCCCCGGAACCCAAAAGCTTTGGTTTCCCGGAAGCTGCCCGCCGAGTCATCGGAGGAACTTCGGCGGATCGCTAGCTGGCATCGTTTATGGTTAGAACTAGGGCGGTATCTGATCGCCTTCGAACCTCTAACTTTCGTTCTTGATTAATGAAAACATTTTTGGCAAATGCTTTCGCTTCTGTCCGTCTTGTGACGATCCAAGAATTTCACCTCTGACGTCGCAATACGAATGCCCCCATCTGTCCCTATTAATCATTACCTCGGGGTTCCGAAAACCAACAAAATAGAACCGAGGTCCTATTCCATTATTCCATGCACAGAATATTCAGGCGAAGATAGCCTGCTTCAAGCACTCTAATTTGTTCAAAGTAAACGTACCGGCCCACCTCGACACTCAGCGAAGAGCACCGCGATGGGATATTTAACTTGGGCCGCAACTCCGAGGAGAAGCTAAACCCATCGGTAGGACGTATCGCATAATGCCAGTTAAACACCGCGAGCGGTGAACCGACACTGCGACACACAGATTCAACTACGAGCTTTCTAACCGCAACAACTTTAATATACGCTATTGGAGCTGGAGTTACCGCGGCTGCTGGCACCAGACTTGCCCTCCAATGGATCCTCGTTAAAGGATTTAAAGTGTACTCATTCCGATTACGGGGCCTCGGATGAGTCCCGTATCGTTATTTTTCGTCACTACCTCCCCGTGCCGGGAGTGGGTAATTTGCGCGCCTGCTGCCTTCCTTGGATGTGGTAGCCGTTTCTCAGGCTCCCTCTCCGGAATCGAACCCTGATTCCCCGTTACCCGTTACAACCATGGTAGGCGTAAAACCTACCATCGACAGTTGATAAGGCAGACATTTGAAAGATCCGTCGTCGGTGCTAGAAGACCGTACGATCAGCACAAAGTTATTCAGAGTCATCATAGCCGACGATGGGAAGACGGATGAACCGTCCGCCACATCGATTGGTTTTGATCTAATAAAAGCATTCCTCCCATCTCTGGGTGGAATTCTGGTTTGCATGTATTAGCTCTAGAATTACCACAGTTATCCAAGTAAATTGTTGTACGATCTAAGAAACCAAAACTGATTTAATGAGCCATTCGCGGTTTCACCTTAATTCGGTATGTACTTAGACATGCATGGCTTAATCTTTGAGACAAGCATATGACTACTGGCAGGATCAACCAGGGAGCTTAAAGAATTATTTCATTTTCTTAAGCCAATTTTATTTAACATCAAATTGGGTCTTTCTACGTTCGACGGCGCCTTTACAATTTAACAACGACCGATCGACGTTAGGACTCACAATTCTCCTCCTCCTTTTCTCTCTCTCTCGTTTCGATTTTATTACGAATCCTCCACACCTCAATGCCGGAGATTCGAAGAAACGCATATCGACGTAGTAATGCCGAAGAATAATATTCTCCGGTTCAAGAAAGTTTTGAAAGCACGTACAACACCGCTTTCCCGCCGGTTGTCGAAACGTAAGAAGCGCGTAAACCGCACACGCTCGGAACGAATTAATCGATCCCCTTTCGGTGTAAGCGCGTAACAAGCACGCTGGACGTTGTGTTCGTTTATTTCAGTTTTTCAGCTTAAACGTTCCCTTTTCGTTTAGGATTATTTTTGTACAACTTTTCGTACACGAACCAATTTGCAGATCTCTTTTTGCCACTTTCCTTTTGTGGTTCGTAATATTATTTATATTACGTGAAGTTATATAAGTCTTTGATATACAATATTTCGTTTAACGACACAACACCGAAATAGCGCGTATAGCGAAGAACGCTGGACAATACGCTATGGCGCGTACAGCGGACATGCTGTTCGTCGAAACGAACCGAAACCGTGTCGATATAAACGTTTCGTTCCTCCACGGGGTCTCTTCTCTTATTTTGTATCGATAAAGCGCGTAAAAATGCAAATCCTTTCGTGCCAGAAAGATTTCTCGTTGAAAAATTTTGGAAGCACGTAACACCGCTTTTCATTTCACGCTTTGCATCGAAACGGTATAAGCACGTAAACCACACACGCTCGTATTGAACCTCCACAATATCGGTGTTCTTTCGCCTTTGTCATAAATACCATTTTTTTGTAATGAACCAATATCAGCTTAAACGTTCCCTTTTTTTATTTGGTTCTTCTCTCATGTGTTTCAGTCATATTAAATTTTTGTTCCTCCAAACACTCTCTATTCTCTCTCCTTTCACTCTCTTTGGTATTTTATTTAAGACACACCGATAAAGGTTAGCGCGTACAGTGGCGTGCTGAACGTACCGTGATAGCGCGTACAACGGACATGCTGTTCGAAAAAAACGAATCGGAGCAAGCACGTACACAGAGAATTTTAGCTCGCGCTGGGCACATCGATTCTTACCAATCCACCCAAATTTTTATTTTCTCTCTCTCAAAATTTCGTGTCAAAGTTACGATACACCATAATAATATTTTTTTTGTACGTATAAGCGAAAACTCGATGTAATATCGAGAAATCACCCGTACCGAAAACTCTTCACTTTGGAAGAAGTTTCCATTTCAGAAACCGTTTTTACGAGTCATAGTTACATATTATTTCGTTTCAATATCTCTGCGCTGTACGTATAGTGAAGCATTTATTTAATATTTTACTTCATCGTACCGAAAAACTCTCCGCGAAGTAGAAGTTTTCTCGCGCATCGAGAAAATATTTAGGCGTTCGAGACGCACAAAACATTAATGGGACGTAATATCATTTCTGAATTTCGGAATAAATATTCCGTTTCACAATTTTTTAGCCTCTCGCCTGAAGGCGTTGTAACGAACAAGTTCGTTCAACACCACTATCTAATTCATTTTTAATATAATTTTATAAAACCTTTTTTGGCCCGTTTCAGGACGGTCGGTTTTCTTCTATCCCTTTTATTTTTAGTAGCCTGTGCCGCTTGAGTCAGTACAACGTACACACCAAAGTGCATACGAGTCACCAGCCTCATGTTAAAGGTTCGTCGCATATGTGCCATTTGGTCTTAGACGCCGACACGCGACAATGCAGTGTGGAGAAAATCCTGCATCGATACCGAGAACACGAACAGTCGAGGCAACACGAAGTTACGCACGAGGAGCGGTGGACTAGTTCTCAACCGAGGTCATAGAATAGCCACGCGCCCGACTCTGTTCCGTCTGGTACGATCGGACCGGACGTCTCCTTATAGGTACCGAACGGTCGGCCGGATGGTCGGCGACGCCGACCGTTACGCACGGGCGCTTACGATGCTAACGCGCGATCCGAACGTGCCAATTCGAAAGTGAGGCAAAACTTAGCGCGAAAAAATCGATTTTTCAAAAAGTTGTCAAACACGCTAAAAAGTATACGGACGATGTTTTAACAATCATTTTACGAAATTTAATGACAAAATTAATCGAAAAAAAATTTTTTTTCTTTTTTTCGCCAAAATAAATATCAAACGAATTTCTAACGTAATAAACGAGTAACAAACAACAATATACGTACAAATATCATACAAGAATCGAGAAAATATTTATATTTTTTCAAAAAATTGAGCAAAAATCACTCCGCATAGTCGGTTCGGTGCCGAGTCCGTGTGACGTCGGGCCTCCGACGTTGACATAGAATATAAGACACGTATGTAGCCATAGAATATAAGATATGAATGTAACCATAGAATATAAGACACGTATGTAGCCATAGAATATAAGATACGTATGTAACCACAGAATATAAGACATGTATGTAACCTTAGCCGTAAGACGTTATTCACGCCATGTTTAACCATAGTTAATCATATAGAGATAGGGAACAATATGTAAGCAAGTAGCGTCGGAACCGCTCGACATTCCTTTCCCACAAGATAAGTCCTTTCCTCGAACTCAATCCCAGAAACATCCTCCCGATAATCCAACTCATAAACATCCTCTAACCAAATTAATCATGATACCCTTATCGACAACAGACCATAACATCCTTTCACGACAACTCCTACATCTCGTCTTACAAATACCCTTCAAGATAAACTAATCAGAATATCCTTATCGACACCTAGCCATAACATCCTCTTACATCAGCCAGAACCTTCTAGAATGATTTCCTTTGTCCTCAACCACTATAAAACCCAGCTCATTCCTTATCACGCAGAGTCAGTTGGCGCCAGTCCGCCCTAGTCTGCATACCGGTAACCTCAGTGCTAGGTAGTCCTGCCTGAGGCCCGTCCAGTCATCCAGTATCACATCAGCCCAGCCTGATTCCTAGGGAGTCGTAAACGACTACCCATTTCGTCGAGCGAGTAAGCATAAGAATATATTATAAAGGAACAATACACATATCTACCTATATACACTTGAGGGTTTATTATTGGAGAATATACAATTATATAATTATACTGTTGTCTTCAATCTTTAATACCTGCACGACTTGAATTATACTATCGCAACCTCCGAGCTTCCGTGATAAATCACGCAAGACGAGCCTAACAGCTACGACGAGGACATAGAAATACTTCAACGTCTCCAACGACAGCTGATTCCACGGGACCCAGGGCCACGACGTAAGCCGGCGAGCTACGCTAACCCAAAAGCTGAGCGAAATAATTAAAAGATACAGTCAGCGAGGCGAGTGAAATAGCATATTATTTCACTGGACACCCCTGGCCGTAACAATGGGGGGTGTCCCACTTGGACGCCGACCGATTGGACGCGTCCCGATTGGACGGTCCCGATTCGACGCGTTCCAATTCGAAGCGGTGCCGATTGGACGCGTCCCAATTCGAAGCTGTTAAATTTGGTTAGGTTATGTTCTATACGCTCTGCTTAGAATTGGAACGCGTCCAATCGGCACCGCCTCGAATTGGAACGCGTCGAATCGGGACCGTCCAATCGGGACGCGTCCAATCGGTCGGCGTCCAAGTGGACATCACTCGAAACGATGACTGATAACCCATTAAAATAATGATCAGACCTGTTAGAGCAGTGTATTCTTAGTACTCCTATATGGTTTTGGCACGTTCGGATTCATAAATGAGGAAGTTATTAATAATAAATCGTTCCGCATAGTCGGTTCGGTGAAACGATGACTGATAACACATTAAAATAATGATCAGACCTGTTACAGTAGTGTATTCTTAGTACTCCTATATGGTTTTGGCACGTTTGGATTCATAAATGAGGAAGTTATTAATAATAAATCGTTCCGTGCAGTCGGTTCGTTGAGCTACCTTTCGTTTTCGCTCTAAGTCCCGTCACCGGTACATTCGACTTCGCTCTAACAAGGGGACATCAGGGTCGACGGAAAACGGATTTTCCTGAAACTTGCACTGTTTAAAGATCACGTATGTAAACATAATTGGGTAAAGTAGTAGCGCGCACTACTCAAGATTTTCCGAGAAAATCGCATTGGAAAATTGTCTTACTCGTTCATAAAGAGTTCGCGTTAACGGATATTCGTACAACAGAATGGCTCAAAGCGTAACGCCAAAGACTGGTGATCGGTGGGTTGGTGGATCGAGGCTCGTTTTAGTAGACATCAATTTTTTTTTCTTTCAATTTATACCTGCTTTAATTTTAAGCATAGCATTTATAAAATCTGCACTAATAAAGAGTTATTTTTATTTTTTAAATAGAAAATACATATTCTTTTATTTGTAGGAATTGAGGAAAAGGTTGAGCATAAAAATAACATTAAATGTTGTATGCGCTGTATTATTACATGTTCCCTTTATTAATTATTCCCTACCATGGCATAAGCTAGGATGATATTCATCATAAAAACATTTAAAACAATAATTCATACGGCACCTTGCGCAGACTATAAACGAAGCATTTGTACAAGCACACGTTTTTTTAAGAACGTCGTTCGGAAAACAAACTTCATTCACATTCATAAATACTTCTCTGTTGTCGCAGAGTTTTGACGCAAACCATGCGTACTGTAACATGTTTTTAAATATTTCGGAGGATAACTGGTGATGTACAATTGAATGAATTTTGATACAGTCTTCCCTTGTATTTATTTCCCGTTTTTGTTGCACTAAATATGAACAATTCTGCAACCGTTTTATTAAATTTTTTATTTGTCTATAAAAATAGACATCACACGGTTGTACAAGGGGAGTACATTTTGGCGGTATGACTTTTATGGTACATGTTGTCATACCCTCGTTATCTTGGAATATTTCGTCATACATTGACGGGTTAGTTTGTCCCCCCCCAAGAGTCTATTAATAAAAGAAATTTTTCATCTTGTACATACGGTTTTAAACAATTATTTAAAAAGTCCTGATATATGGTAGTAGTTAATTTTCCGGATTTTGAACATCTCACAATCACATTTTGAAATTTCGATGAATATTCGTTAACTAATTTCTGAATACGCGGGCCAAAAACGCCAGTTACCTCTTGCAGACAGACAAAAACACAAGGTAGTAATTTTCCTGATAACGTTAGGGCGTACTGCGCTGTGTACGTATGTGAGACTTTGTTCATATTTTGTCTCTGCACAATAACTGTTTTCGATCCTCGGTTAGCGAGGGTTCTGTCAAACGTGGACTGATACTGACAACCTGTTTGATCCGTGTTTATAATAAAATCAAATTTATATTTGGGTATAATTGCACGCACTTGTTTTCGAAAGTTTTCTGCCGAAGCCACTATTTCTTCCATTGTCGCATTTTCACTTTGCGAAACATATTTTGTGATTCTTCGTTGCCGGATACCATGTTTCTTTTTAAACGAAATCACCCATGAATCGGACGCTTTGAAATCAAAATTATCAAATTGACTTGCAGCAGCTAAAGCCCACTGCTGCAAGTTTCTGGTAGTTACTTGCTGGTAATTGTTCCGCGCTTCTTCAAAACGATCATATGTCCATGAATCAATCACGGCATATTTGTCGAATGTGGTCCCACCACTTTTAATATGTGATTCCCACTTTGACAAATCTTCCATGCGTTTTAAGCGGGAGCACCCTTTTTTATGGAGGGTTTTTAAGGTCCAATTTGGATGAGCTTTTGTAATATTCACTACTTCAATTTTATATTCTAATGGTATATACTCCGATTTTGTTTTCTTCTCGTTTGGACAATACTCTTCATCAGATGAACTGGATTGAACTTCAAGCACGTCCTCCTCGTCGAGCTCATCCTTCATGAAGAGTTCGTTACATTCTATAATTTTCATCTCACCTAGCATTTGACAGGTGCGACGGTAAATTTCTTCGCCCATGATAATGGCCTCGTGGTTGATAACTCCTGAAGAACTAGCTGCTACCATGTCGTTTTCAGCAAGAAGATGCTCATAGTACGTTACAGCGTCCTTTAATTGAGATTTTGCCACATCATGGCACACATTTTTTTCCATACACTCCGAATCTTCTGCCGTCGATGGGCCTTGCACATCAACAAAATCTGCGCCTGACATTGTAATTTCACTTCGAAATTGATGCTACGATAGTGTAGGATTTTAAATATAATAAAATATATTTATGAAAATATAATAGCTCCTTTCACAAACGCTTTCTTCTCAACAACGCTATGACTCTGCTCCAATTTTTTAAACAAAACACATGAGGATTATCGCGGAGGAGAAGGCGCTCCCGCGTGGCATGAATCCTCATGTGTTTTGTTTAAAAAATTGGAGCAGAGTCATAGCGTTGTTGAGAAGAAAGCGTTTGTGAAAGGAGCTATTATATTTTCATAAATATATTTTATTATATTTAAAATCCTACACTATCGTAGCATCAATTTCGAAGTGAAATTACAATGTCAGGCGCAGATTTTGTTGATGTGCAAGGCCCATCGACGGCAGAAGATTCGGAGTGTATGGAAAAAAATGTGTGCCATGATGTGGCAAAATCTCAATTAAAGGACGCTGTAACGTACTATGAGCATCTTCTTGCTGAAAACGACATGGTAGCAGCTAGTTCTTCAGGAGTTATCAACCACGAGGCCATTATCATGGGCGAAGAAATTTACCGTCGCACCTGTCAAATGCTAGGTGAGATGAAAATTATAGAATGTAACGAACTCTTCATGAAGGATGAGCTCGACGAGGAGGACGTGCTTGAAGTTCAATCCAGTTCATCTGATGAAGAGTATTGTCCAAACGAGAAGAAAACAAAATCGGAGTATGTACCATTAGAATATAAAATTGAAGTAGTGAATATTACAAAAGCTCATCCAAATTGGACCTTAAAAACCCTCCATAAAAAAGGGTGCTCCCGCTTAAAACGCATGGAAGATTTGTCAAAGTGGGAATCACATATTAAAAGTGGTGGGACCACATTCGACAAATATGCCGTGATTGATTCATGGACATATGATCGTTTTGAAGAAGCGCGGAACAATTACCAGCAAGTAACTACCAGAAACTTGCAGCAGTGGGCTTTAGCTGCTGCAAGTCAATTTGATAATTTTGATTTCAAAGCGTCCGATTCATGGGTGATTTCGTTTAAAAAGAAACATGGTATCCGGCAACGAAGAATCACAAAATATGTTTCGCAAAGTGAAAATGCGACAATGGAAGAAATAGTGGCTTCGGCAGAAAACTTTCGAAAACAAGTGCGTGCAATTATACCCAAATATAAATTTGATTTTATTATAAACACGGATCAAACAGGTTGTCAGTATCAGTCCACGTTTGACAGAACCCTCGCTAACCGAGGATCGAAAACAGTTATTGTGCAGAGACAAAATATGAACAAAGTCTCACATACGTACACAGCGCAGTACGCCCTAACGTTATCAGGAAAATTACTACCTTGTGTTTTTGTCTGTCTGCAAGAGGTAACTGGCGTTTTTGGCCCGCGTATTCAGAAATTAGTTAACGAATATTCATCGAAATTTCAAAATGTGATTGTGAGATGTTCAAAATCCGGAAAATTAACTACTACCATATATCAGGACTTTTTAAATAATTGTTTAAAACCGTATGTACAAGATGAAAAATTTCTTTTATTAATAGACTCTTGGGGGGGGACAAACTAACCCGTCAATGTATGACGAAATATTCCAAGATAACGAGGGTATGACAACATGTACCATAAAAGTCATACCGCCAAAATGTACTCCCCTTGTACAACCGTGTGATGTCTATTTTTATAGACAAATAAAAAATTTAATAAAACGGTTGCAGAATTGTTCATATTTAGTGCAACAAAAACGGGAAATAAATACAAGGGAAGACTGTATCAAAATTCATTCAATTGTACATCACCAGTTATCCTCCGAAATATTTAAAAACATGTTACAGTACGCATGGTTTGCGTCAAAACTCTGCGACAACAGAGAAGTATTTATGAATGTGAATGAAGTTTGTTTTCCGAACGACGTTCTTAAAAAAACGTGTGCTTGTACAAATGCTTCGTTTATAGTCTGCGCAAGGTGCCGTATGAATTATTGTTTTAAATGTTTTTATGATGAATATCATCCTAGCTTATGCCATGGTAGGGAATAATTAATAAAGGGAACATGTAATAATACAGCGCATACAACATTTAATGTTATTTTTATGCTCAACCTTTTCCTCAATTCCTACAAATAAAAGAATATGTATTTTCTATTTAAAAAATAAAAATAACTCTTTATTAGTGCAGATTTTATAAATGCTATGCTTAAAATTAAAGCAGGTATAAATTGAAAGAAAAAAAAATTGATGTCTACTAAAACGAGCCTCGATCCACCAACCCACCGATCACC